>NC_056745.1:1498341013-1498531013 GCF_019279795.1 Protopterus annectens
CTAAATGTGAATCCCTTCACGATTAGGTGGGCTATATAAAATGTTTTTCTAACCACTTTGGCCATGTGGTTGTCAAATGAGAGATTGCTATCAACTTGGGTCCCCAGGTCCCTAATTACTTCTTCTGTACTTAATGGATTACCACCTATGTGGTAATTTGTGGGCACTTTGTTTTTGCCAAAGGGGATGACTATACACTTTTTGGCATTTAGCTTGAGGCCATGGCTCTAGCACCAGTTGCCCGTTTCTATGAGGCCCTTTTGGAGGATGCTTGTGTCGGCTGGAGAGTCGATTATGGCGCCCAGTTTGCAGTCATCTGCGAACTTGGTCAGCCACAGTCCTTCCGTGTTGGCCAGTACCTCCGAGAAATATATACCGAACAAGAGAGGTCCCAGGACTGAGCCTTGTGGGTCACCACTTGTAACTGGTTTGGAGTCTGACATGGCTCCAGCAATTCTAACCATGTGGGTTCTGTCCTTGAGCCAGTTTGCAATCCATCTAGCGACATAGGGGTTTATATTTAAGCTGGTGAGCTTATCTATAATGCCCGAGTGGGGTATTGTATCGAAGGCTTTTGCGAGGTCCAGGTAGGCTGTGTGGACCACCTTCCCCTCATCAATGGCCTTGGTGATAAGAGGCAGGATCTGCCCTTAAAGCCGAACTGGGTAGGATCCAGTGTTTGTAGGTCCCCAATATCTTTATTTATGAGGTCCATGATGATCCTTTCCATAGCTTTGCAGACCAAGCTAGTCAGGCTTATGGGGCGATAGTTTCCAGGATCCGTTGAGGCACCACCTTTATGGAGAGGGACCACTGTTGCTGTACGCCACTCTTTGGGCACAAAACCTGTAGTAGGGCTGAGATTGAAAAGTAGTTTTATGTTTGGGTTTAGCTCTTCTTGGAGTTCATGTAGGATGCAGCCCGGGGCACCATCTGGTCCCATTGATGCTGTGTTTTTTGCTTTGGAGAGGGCAGCTCTTACCTGAGCATCTGAGATGTCAGGGGGAAACACTCTGCTGGGATAGATATTTGCCCTTTTGGTGGGTGGGGGGGGGGGGGAGTTTGCGCTGAACCTGTCAGCTAGGATGTTGGCAATGTCTGTGGGTTCGGCGTATTTTTTGTCATTTTGGACTAATTCTGAGCATATCTGGGAATTACCACCCAGGTTCCTAACATAACTAAAGAAAGCCTTGTGATTATCCTTGGTGTCCAGTGCAATTTTTCTCTCGAAGCTGGCCTAAGACAATTTTGTGTGTGCCCGTAGTTTTTTTGCTAATACTGACCAGTGATGCCTTCCCTTTTTGGGATTTTGCTCCATCATTTAGTAGCTTCCTCCTTCTATTGTATAGTTTGTTTATGGCTGGGGTCCACCAGGCAGGACGTCTGCCGTCCACCAGGCAGGACGTCTGCCTTTGGAGGATTGGGTCTTGGTTTTATTTGGGATCGCATGATCCATGCATTCCTGAAGGTGTTCATAGAATGCGTTTATAAAGGATTCTGCGGTCTGGGCCGTATTTTCCACAGGCCCGGGGGGGCTTTGAAGGATTCCACCTCAGTTTTGAGGAGTGTGAATTTTGCTTTAGAGAAGTTTTTCACTGTGGTTTTCTGGGCAGGGGGTGGGGTCGGGATGTGAATATCCAGTGAGATTAGTTTATGGTCTGATCTTACCAGTGAGGGATACACTTCTGGTCTGGAGCATAGAGTCCCCATGTTGGTGATGATCAGGTCCAGTAGGTTTTCCCCTCTTGTGGGAGTGGTAACAAGTTGTTCCATAGCATTTGAGTTAATAAATTCTAGGAACCTTTGGGCTAGGGTGTTGGAGCTAGAGTAATGCTCCCAGTCTGTTTGGGTAGTTGAAGTCGCCCAATATAATGGTATTTGGAGAGACCTTCATATTTTCCAGTGTTCTCAGGAAGGCCGAGTGGGGTTCCTGGGTTTGGGAGGGTGGTCTGTAGCAGGCTATAAACTGGAAGGCAGTTTTACCCACTGTTAGTTGCACATGGATAGTCTCTGATTCTTCGTGCTTTGCCACCAACCTGGAGGTGTGGGTATCTTTGATGAATATCGATACTCCCCCTCCTTTTGTGGTTCGGTCCAAGTTTGGGGGCCGAAAAGCATGGTATGAGGTATAACCTGGTAGTGCTGGGGTGTTCTCGGGAGCCCTGAACCAGGTTTCTGTTACTGCACAGATATCGAGGTTCTCCATGCTAAGGAGAGTTTCGAGTGCGTGCATCTTGAGGTTTAGACTTCTGGCGTTGAGTAGCATTACTCAGTTTCTTATCCCTTGTGATACCTATGGAGGTGGGTTTGTCTTTTGAGCCTTGCCTAAAAAAGGCACTATGGGGGTAGCAAGAGCCTTTGCCAATATCCGAAAGCCCAGGGGTGACAGGTGCAAGCCGTCCCTAGCGAAGCATCGTGGCTTGTCGAGCATATCATCCCAAGCTGACAGGCATTGGATCCCCTTTGAATGACACCAGTACTTAAGCCAATTGTTGAAATTGATCATCTTGTCTTCATATTGTGGCATCATTCTTGGTGACGGTAAGATGCTACTCAAGGTCAGGGTCATACTGGCCTGGGCTATATGCTCGGAGAGCTCCTTTATGTCTCTTTTCATGTAGTCCAGGGAGGTACGTCTCAGGTCATTCACACCAGCATGGACAATGACAGAGTCATATTTGTACTTGACTTGGAGTGACCCGAGTGCTTGTGTTATGTGGCGGATCCTAGCGCCCGACAGGCTGCTCACCGTGACCCTCTCCTTGTTCAGCCTGGTGAGCGGGACGTCAGTGTGCCTGACGACAGAGTCACCTATTATAAGTGTATCAGGTGTGTTGTTTAGTCTTAAGGGCTGTGACTGTTTGGCACACTGGCTTTGTGAGATATGTGTTGCACGTTTTGTTTTGGGGTAGCGGCTGCTTGGGTGTCTGCTTTGGAGGTCTCTGCTGCTTCGGCAGATCTTTATTTACAGCCTCCGAGTATGTTTTTGTGTGATTATGTGTTTGGTTTGCTGTCGTGGTAGGTCTATGTGAGACTGGAATTGTAGTGAGTGTGGTTTCCTTCTCCTCCTGACTGGTTATGCCAGTACTGAGTTGAGAGAGCTTAGCCTCCAGTTTGGCTATATGGTTGCATCTCTCACATGTGTTGGAATTTGTTGGGAGGAGGAGAGGGTTGTCTGTGTACATGAGGCAGTTGTAACATTGCCTCAAGATTCCCAGATTCACCAGCTGGACCGGAGAGGAGATTGACAACTGACCTTTGGACATGTTAGAATAATATTGGGAATTCCTTAATAATTGAAAACCAGGGCCACTGGGGAGTGAGGGTGTAGTGCTTTTAATTTAGTGCTGACTTATATAATTGCTTTAGTGAGCAAGTGCCAGGTAACTTAAGTGCAATGTGTTACAGGTAACTTAAATGTAAAAACGACAAGCAGTAACTTTCTTTCAAGTGAAACAAGGAAGTAAGTACAGTAAGCAATGCAGATATCACTAGTGATCCACAGAAGCGCTGAGAAGCCGCGTATTAGGTGGAATTAGCGTTTCAGGGAAACAAGCAGCAAACAAACAACAAGCATATAAACAAAGCTAGATTCAGCAGGCCTGGATCTAGTCTATGCTACAGCAAACAAGGTGTACCAATTTCAGTAAGATACAGTTCAAATATTCAGGCACTATAAACCTTTAACCAGAAATTCCCAGCTCAGAAGGGCAGAGTCCAGCCTCTTCTTCCAACCCTTCCCTTCTAGGTCTGTTTGCCATTTATTAACTTGGGCTTTCTTCCTCTCCAGCTGATAACTCTAGTCTTGCCTACAGTGGAAAAGAAAACTACTACAAGATAGAGCAAAATCCTTAAAAGGTAAGACACCCTTGATCACTATAAGTAAAAAACTAAGAGCTCTCATAAAATCATCCAAAGCAAATTTTGAGAGAAAAATAGCTAAAGACTCAAAAGACAATCATAAGGCCTTCTTTAGCTATGTTAGAAACCTGGGAGGAACCTCCCAGATATGCTCAGAACTAGATCAAAATGATGTGAAGATTACTGATCCTACAGACATTGCCAACATACTGGCTGACAGGTTCAGTGCAAACTTCTCCCCCCAAAAGGAGAGATATCTATACCAAGCGATTGCAGCCCCAAACATCTCCAACGCCCAAGTGAGAACTGCTCTCCAAAGCAAAAACACAGCATCCATGGGACCTGATGGTGTCCCCGGCTGTGTGCTCCACTTAACTCAACGAGGAATTAAACCCACAGCTAGGACAGCTGTTTAATCATAGTCTTACCTCTGGATACATACCCAGGAGTGGCGCACTGCAACTGTGGTCCCACTTCACAAAGGCGGTGCCTCCACCGACCCTGGAAATTACCGCCCATTAGCTTGACAAGCCTTATCTGCAAAGCCATGGAGAGGATCATAATGGAACTCATAAATAAAGACATAGGGAATTTGCAGACTTTGGATCCATCCCAGTTTGGCTTTGTCAAAGGCAGATCATGCCTTCTAAACTTGGTTGACTTTTTCAAAACAGTCACCAAAGCCATTGATGAGGGAAAGGCAGTCCATACAGCCTACCTCGATCTGGCGAAGGCCTTCGATACAATACCCCACTGGTATCATTGAAAAACTCATCAGCTTAAATGTTAACCCATACATCACAAGATGGGTTGCAAACTGGCTGAGTGACAGAACCCACAGGGTCAGAGTTGCTGGCGCCATGTCAGACTCAAAGCCTGTCACAAGTGGTGTACCACAGGGCTCAGTCCTGGGCCCACTCTTGTTTGGCATCTACTTTTCAAGTACAAGCAAACACAGGAGGGTTATGGCTGACAAAGTTTGCAGATGACTGCAAACTGGCCATAGTAGAAAACACATCTGACACAGATATCCTTCAGAAGGGTCTCACAGAAGCGGATAACTGGTGCCAGAGCCATGGCCTAAAGTTAAATGCCAAAAAATGCATAGTCATACCCTTCGGGGAAAAACAAGGTTACCCCTAGCTACCAAATAGGTGGCAATCCACTGAGCATAGAAGAAGTTATCAGGGACCTGGGGACCCAGGTTGATAGTAGTCTGTCATTCGACACCCATGTAGCTAAAGTAGTTAGGAAGACCTTCTACATTGCCCACCTTATCATGAAGGGATTCTCATCTAGATCAAGGGAGGTCATAGTCTCCTATACTCATCACTCATCAGACCAATGATTGAGTACAATGCCCCATTCGAATGTATCTGACCCGACACTTGCAGCAGCTGGAGAGGCCACAAAAGTTCCTCACCAAAAGGATAAAGGGTCTCAAACATCTGTCCTATGCTGCCCGACTGAAAGAACTCCAGCTCTATTCAGTCGCCACCGCTTGCTCAGAGGTGACCTTTGCCTAACATACAAGGCCATGTCAAACCCAGATTTGATGAATATGCTTCACCTCAAAAATCTAGATCCGTCAGAGCCACAAGGCGGGAGACTTAAACCTCGACACGCTATTAATAGGACGCTGGAGGGATAGATTCATCACCCAAAGACTCCCTATGCTGTGGAATAAAATCCCGGTATATGTGAGGCAGAGCACCTTGCTGGCCTTGTTCAAGAGAAATCTTGACCAATGGATGGGAGATCGCAGATATACCCCAGGGATTACCTCAGTGTCACTGCTCAACAGAGGCACAGCAAAATAATGGGTATAGTTCCCCATACTAAAGGGGTGGCGTAAGCCACAAAACTATGGGCTAGGCTTGTAAATGCCCTCGGGCAGATAGCCTAGTATGAACCTATGAACCTATGAACCTATGAACTATTAATACTGCAGTTTCTAACATGCCTTGGCAGAGGAATGAAAAATTCACCAACTGCATTTCTGTTTCCCTTTTCTTCCAGCTTCCTAAACACCTGCTAGCTAGGGTCCAACAGAAACCCTTTTTCTAGTGGGGGAACCAAGAAATTGTGCTTTCACATGACTTGGCAGGGGAAGTCCTCAGTCAGACATGTACTGTAATAAAATAACCCAGCTGATGCATCTACAGCACCACAGCTATATTTAAACGGTGTACTTAATAGCCTGGGACAGTAGGCTGCAACAGGGTCGTCACTCTCATTCATGGCCACTTCTTCCATCACCTCAGACTTAACTTTTAGTTAAGACTGGAGACTCTTTCAGATTGGCAAATCACAGCTCGAGTCCAGGGTGGCAAAAGTGTAGCTAGTCTTCAAAAGATGGGTTGGTACATTCCCCTTCACTCGGAAAGGGATTCTTGGTTGGAGCCCAGTGGAACCCTTGCTGTAATTTATGGACACCACTGTTGGATAAACTAAAAACCATCGGCAATGTTCAACACTGAAAAACCTGGGCTTCCCAGAATAGGGAACTGAGCATCCATCTCCAAGAGTGTACAGATTACCTTCAAGCTTCAGTTAGCCCTCAGATTCTACTATTTAGTAATCCTTCAATCTGTTGAAGAAAAGAAAAAAAAAAAAAAGAGAGACTGGGAACAGTGTTTATGTTTAACTCATAAGAAATATGACATCTGGTACACAGATTCTAATTTCTCAGGTGGAGATGTCTCCTATAAGTTAGGAGCCTTGAAGACAGATTACTGCTCTGACGGCTGCTGTAAGTTTAAGGAAAAGTAGAACATCCTGAGCAAACTCAATAATATTTTCAGACAAACTGTGGAAGCAGAAAGGCCTACTTAGCTCAGGTTGAGACAAGATGCTGGACGTCCAAGGTTTGGATGACTTTTTTCCACTTTTGGGAGCGATCACCTCCTTACAAGTCTCAGGTAGAGGGCAGGTTGCCAATGACTGAGCTGCACACAGAAGAGGGCCTACCCAGAGCAAATGCCCTCAAGCCTATGGTAGGCTTTGGCCTCAACGGTGAAAAATCAAGGGAAGCTGAAGACTTGAGCTTTTTTTTAAGCAGGCATCCACTGACAAAGTACAGTTTTGTACCTACCATAAATGTAGATGTCCGATAGGTATGCATCTGCAGTCATAACAAATGGGTTGTCCTGCCTCAGGCAGCCCTTCGGTCGGCCGGATTCCAAAGTCTGGGTCTGGCCTTGGCTGATGTCACACTTCACCCGACGTCATAGCTGCTGGGGTATAAAGTCATCAGCCGACACCATTTTCCTCAGTGTTTCTTGCCCCAGATGCCAGGTGCCCTCTAGGAAGGCTAAATTTGGATTAAAAGCAGATAATTCTAAACAGTATCTGACAGGCCTGAGCCCACCACAGGAATTCTTTTTTCAGACATGGAATGATTGGTATCTGGGCTTCTAGACTGTGTTTGTGTTGAGACTGTTTGTGTTGAGACCATACATTCCTTAGGTACCATTGTAACTTTCTCATATGCAGCCTGGCATGTGGGATCAATATTATGCAGGATGCCATGTAACCCAGGGCCTGCAGGACTTTCCTTGCAGTAAGCGGAGTTTGTCTTGTTAATGCCATGAAATAGACTGGTAGTTGCTTTTGTTTTTCCTCTGTGAGAAAAGCCATCGGAGTTATTGTGTCCAGTTCTGCACCCAAAAATGTTATCCTTTGGGATGGCACTAGTCTTGACTTTTGTATGTTGACCGTGTATCCCAAGGCTTGCAGCAGTTGTATGACATTGGCCAAATCCTTTATTAATTTTGTCTTGTTGTCCGCTTGTATTAGGCAGTCGTCCAGGTATGGGTAGATTTTAATTCCCTGAAGCCTGCAATGAGCAATTACTGATGCCAGGCATTTCGTGAATACTCTGGGCGCAGTAGATAAGCCAAAGGGCAATGCGGAGAATTGATAATGCTCTGATCCTGCAAGAAATCTGAGGTGTCTTCTGCAATCTGGTCTTATAGGGACGTGCAGGTATGCCTCCTTGAGATCTAGAGTCACCAGCCAAGACTCCTTGCCCAACATGGGAAGAAGCTGCTGTAGGGTCAGCATTTTGAATTTTGGAACAATGAGATATGTGTTCAGTGCGGACAAGTCGAGAATAGGCCTCCATTGATTTTCTTTGGTACAAGGAATAGTCTGGAGTAAAATCCTTGGCCTTGTTCCATAGATGGTACCTTTTCTATTGCTCTCATCCTTAGTAAACTGATGATTTGTTTTAGAGCCTCTGATTTCTGGCTTGGTGGAAGGTTTGGCATTACTCTCTTTTTTGGTAGAGTGTGGAAGTGAAACCTGTAGCCCTTGTCTATTGTTTGTAAAGTCCATTTGTCTCCTGTAATGCAATGCCAATTTCTTAAGAATAAAGCTAGCTTTCCGCCCAAGGGTGCTTCCAGTTGTTCCCTGGTAGGCGGAATCAGAGCTAGAAGTGGTTGCAGTCGCAGCTGTGGCGGCACTTCTTTGGTTGGCAGGTTGCCACTGACGACCCCTGTAGGCACCCCTAGACTTACCTCTGCCTCTTGGGCGTCTATTTCTGCCTCTCTGTGTTCTGGAGGTGTCTGGAAAGGACCAATTCTTTGAAGGCCAATTTCTGCTAAACCTCGGAGGTTGGACCTGCAAAAAATCCTTGACTGTTTGGACAGATTTTGCTTTTTCTTCCACTTTCTTTAGAACCTCCTGTGCAGGGGAGCCAAACAAACTTTGTTTCTCCATAGGGGCATCCAGGAGTTTAGACTTAACATGGTCTGGTAAGGATTGTTCTTTTAACCAGGCATGCCTTCGAATCACTGCTCCAGTCATAGCTGATCTAAATGAAGCCTCCAGTGCATCATAGCCACATTTTAAGAAATGATTACTGACCTGCTGAGAGTTGTGTACCAAATCCTGAATGGACTTACGGTCTAAAGGTTCAGGAGAGGCCAGCTTTTTATTCAGCTGATCTAACAAATTCCTGGTACTGTATCATGTGAAATTGACAGTTTAAAGCCCTGGCAGAAAGAGTAGCACATGTATAAACCTTTTTACCCCATCTCTCTAATGCTCTAGATTCTCTTTCAGAGGGTAGTGGGTTTTTGGCAGAGGCAGCTGCAACACCTTTAGGGCCCTGAGAAATGGTTTCTGGGTCTGCAGCATGAGCCTTATACAAGTGGTAGTGAGAATCCGGGACCCTGTAGTATCGGTCAGGCTTTGCAGGGGCTGGGGGAAGAGAATCAGGGGCAGTACTGGCATCATTGTATGCATCATCAACAACTGATAGTACAGGTGGAATGGCTAAAGGCCTATGCTGTGGTAAGTGTAAAAAAGTCCTTAGCCTTTTCCTAGAATCAGAAAAATCCTGACCCTGCCATTGGAAGTGTTCCTTCATTGAGTGTAGGGTTTCCCCAAAAGAAAATTCTTCTGGAGGTAAGGCAGAAGGAATGGAGTCTTCTGCATCAGAATCCTCATAAGGTGAGTACGGGCCTTCCTGATGGTCAGATAAATCTGAACCATCCGAGGAGTAGTCAGAGGAGAGAGGTTCAGGGGGTTCAGTCCTAGGCCTCTTTTCAGGAGGCGGTTGTGAGGCCCTGTCTGGGTGAGGTTGGGTTCCCCTGATCAGAGAAATAAGGTCCTCAGCAAGGCTGAGAATCTGGGAACTTGAGGTAGGCCTGTGAGAGGGAGCTTTTGTAGGTAAGGCCTTGGAAAGTTTGGCTGCTTTAGCCCTGGAAAAGGCCTTGATAGACATAGAAGCGGGGGGTCTAGCTGCCCCACGTGCAGGAGTAGAGATGTCCAACGGAATAGTGTCAGACAACTCGTGTGCCTGCTACTTCAGCAGGAATTTCTGTAGCCGACTCAGCCATGGCCTGTGTGGCCTCGGTTATCGGAGGCATGCTTTCGGCCAAAGGGAGAACCGAGGTCTCGGTTTCAGCCGAAACCGAGACACTCGCGGTAGGCCTAACCGTGGTTTCAGCCGAAACCACGGGCCGCGAGTGTCGGTCCTTTCTTGCTTTTTAGCTAAATGTGTAGTCGGAGTCTCCGACGGCATTTTATATGCAAAAGTGGAGCCAAAAAAACTCTTCTGCAAACTCCGACCGACGTCTGAGAGTCCGTCGGTTGAAGGAAGCACAGGCTAAACAAGCTGATACGTCGTGGTCTGGGCCTAAGCAAGGAAGGCAGTAAGAGTGGAAATCCTTATGAGGTATTTGTTTCCCACAAGTTAAACAATTATTTACTTTGTCTGACATCGGCTGAGGCAAGAAAGAGCCCCCAACGGGGTACTTAGCTTTTTAGAAGTCTTCGGTAGTTGAAATCTCTGGATCTGACCGACCGGCACTTGCGAACAGCTTCTGCTTCGGGCAGCGCGCGGCAAGAAAGACTGAGGAAAATGGCGTCGGCTGATGCCTTTATACCCCAGCAGCTATGACGTCGGGTGAAGTGCGACATCAGCAGAGGCCAGACCCAGACTTTGGAATCCGGCCGACCGAAGGGCTGCCCGAGGCAGGACAACCCATTTGTTATGACTGCAGATGCATCCTTGAAGGACATCTTGGCTGACACTGTTGATGCCCTGGGTAAACTGTGCATCATTTTCTAGTGGAGATAGAGATTTGGTTCTTTGATAGTCTTCTGGTTGGATCTAGCAAAAGGAGGACAGGCAACATCCTGGTCTATGACATCTACATGAGAGTGGTTTCCTGCAAGTAACAAGTTACCTTCAGAAAAAGCCTTCTATCCTTGATGCTACCAAACTCAACAAGGAAGACACAATATGAAGTGTCCCCCACCTCCATTAGGTACTCTGGAAGTCAAGTCAAACTGAAGAACTGACAACTAAATCTACCTTAATAATCTTCTACAAATACTCCCCACTTCTTCACTTTACCATGTTACTCATTACGGTCACCTTGACAGTACTGTTTCTCCTTCAGCCCGTCACCACCTATGTCACCTTGACAGTACTGTTCCTCCTTCAGCCCGTCACCTCCCATGTCACCTTGACAGTACTCTTCCTCCTTCAGCCATCACCTCCTATGTCACCTTGACAGTACTGTTCCTCCTTCAGCCCGTCACCTCCTATGTCACCTTGACAGTACTGTTCCTCCTTCAGCCCGTCACCTCCTATGTCCCCTTAGCAGAGCTTACCCCTGTATGAACACTTACATTTTTTGTGTTATTCTAGAACATACGGCATAATCACCCGACTGTAAAACATCACTGCTGTTTTGTGTTAGTACTGCTCAAACACCACTTTCTATGTATCAAGATGCGTCTTCCTTGCATGTAATCAACAACTACTGGTATGTAATTAACGTAATGATACTGCTGAAAGTGGCCTACGTATTAACATTTTTATTTTGCAATTAATTAAATGTGGAGCTTTTGTCCCTGGGCCTCCATTGAAAACGGGCTCTTCCTAGGCGCAGTGGGCTTTCCAGGTGAATACAATAAATAAAATAAATAAATCACTCCGTGAATTCTCGCAATGCAGCAAGTAGTAACTAATGGAAAACCCTCATACCAAAGAGGTGCTGTTATCCAGGTGCAGGGCCATCTACTCAACCAGGAGGTGGAGTGAAAGGACTGGGACAAATGGAGTCCGACGACAACCCTTCCGCAAAACACATTTCCTAAAGTTACCACTACTACAACAATGAAAAGCAAGATGAACATATAAAGATGTTTGCACATACGGGATTACAAATTACCCCAAAACTGTAAAAGTTACTTCAGATGTAGCCAAGTTTGGTAAAACACAATGGTGCAAACTTAAAATTGGAACCAGGACCAGGATAGTGATGAAAATGGGTAATTTATAGCAAGAATACACTAAATACAAAAGTGTGCGTGGATACAAAACTAAACCTTCACACACATTAAAAGTGTTCTGGCTGCAATTTCAGGTAGCATGCATTTTCTCCTCTCCCATTGTTCCTTTGAAATTTAGAAAGTACAAATTAAATTTGAGAAATGTATTCTGATGTGGTTAAATTTCCGATATTATCCAAATGTCTACATCTGACTACAAAGATAGATGGAAAAATAAGCAAGTAAAAAAATAAGTTAGCTCAAATGGGGAGAAGGGTAAGATTGAAGTAATACAGGAGGGTTCCTCAAAAGTAAATAAGGCAGGGCATAGTGTGACTATAGATAAAGCAAGAGTCAGAAGATGCAAACTGGTTGGAAAAGCATATCAAAACAGTTTGTTACTTTATCTCTGGGGCATCACCTTTTTGCATCAAGAGCCACTAACTAGGGCAGGAATGTCCTGAAAAATTGAAACAGAAGATAGCGGACAAATTAGGGAAGTCGAGATATACTGTATTGAACATTGTAGATATGGAAAAACAAAGTCACAGCAGTTCAGAATTTGTCTCCCCAAGTACTTTTACACTCCCAAGGGTTATGCAACACATTCCCGAACACAGACACACACTCATAGATGTACTGAAGGAATGCTAGAGATATGGCCAGCATGTTTTGGGTCACGCACAATTTAACAGTTGCAGAAAAAACTCCAGGTAGTCAACTTTCAGAGTCCAAGTACAGCTAACCAAAAATGCTTGCTGCTAAGGATATGAAAAGCTGTATTCTACTACTATATACCATGGCTTCCTTAAGTTAATATTGCCATCAAATAAACAATGCACAAAGATAAAAATAAATAAAAAATTAAATTCAGAGATGTGTTTCTATTAAAGGATGGCTTTGATAAACAAAAACACAACACAGAAGAACACAAAGCAGTTCAACAGGGAGTGTATACTACAGATTCCACAAAGTGGAATTTCAAGTTGGAGATTCTTATTACCCTCAGAAAAAAAAAAAAAAAACAGCCAGGTGGCAAAGACCCTTTGAGGTCACAGAGAGAGTGAAAATAACTACAGAGTTACAATGCCAGGAACAATCCATGAAAAAGGCAGAAAGAGCCTTTGTTAGTCTGGTGACAGAGGTTACAGACCTCCAAATGAACAACTGACCATACAAGAGATGGCTGCTCTACAATCAACAGGCACACTCTGAAATGCTAGAAAAAAAGCCAAACAAAGCAGCATGTAGAAACCAATTCATGGGGAAAAGTTAACTGGAAGCCATACTAGATACCAGTTTCAAAGAAAGTAGTCCGGGAAGAAGGGAACATTTTACAGCCAAGAGTGTGGGGCACAGCCCTACAGTTGTACTGACCAAGGCAGACAGGGCCATTAAGTTAAACAATGCCTTCAGAAGTTTACTACCTTGTTCCAAGAATGAATGAGAATTCAGAACCTGGGGAAAGCTAGATTACTGACCACCACCCTAGACATCAAAGACTTGCAAATCCCTTTAACAGATGAGGCCAGGGGGGGGGGGGGGCTTGCCTTCAGAAGTTTACTACCTTGTTCCAAGAATGAATGAGAATTCAGAACCTGGGGAAAGCTAGATTACTGACCACCACCCTAGACATCAAAGACTTGCAAATCCCTTTAACAGATGAGGCCGGGGGGGGGGGGTCTTTTCACCTGCAGATGGTCTTTCAGTATACAGCTCCCCCATAGGCCATCATGGAGTGCTAGCTGCATTTCTTGCCTAATGGTAGGAATACTTAAGTACCACATCATGTAGCTTACCTGGATGACACTGGAGTTACCCCAAAGTGCAAGACATCTTAAATCCTTTCGGTCAAGCAAGACCAACAGTCAACACCCACAAAAACAAGCCCAGGATGGCTGAAGTTAAACATTTAAGACAGCTCCTCTGGCTGTGATGTATCAAGGTTCAAAGATGAAAGACTGAGGCATCACAAAATGGCCAGTATCCCCAAAGAACAAAACTGGGCATCTTCCAAGGCTTGCTGGACACCACAGAAATCTATACTACACTTCACCACTGCTTGCCACGCTGCTCATTTTACAATTTTTTATTTATTTATTTATCATTTGTTGACCGGGAAAGTCCGACTAGGTTCCACAGAGCCTGTTTTCAGCGGAGGCCCGGGGAGAAATGCTCCAGATGCATGTCTTTGGAATGTGGGAGGAAACCGGAGTACCCAGAGGAAACCCACGCGAACACAGGGAGAACATGCAAACTCCACACAGAAGGCACCCCAGCCGAGAATCGAACCGGTGAACCTCTTGTTGGAGGTGACAACGTTAACCGCTGCACCACAAAAGGGAAAAATGCCAACAAAATTCAGTTGGAACTACGAGACCAAGGGCTTTTCAACATTTAAAGCCATCTTATGCTTGTAGCCTGTCCTAACATTTTAGTACACATACAGACATGAGTGGGCTTAGGTGCAGTGCTGTCCCAAAACCATCATAGCATATAGCAAGTTGCTTCTTAAACTGCAAGCTGAAAGCCAGAGACCAATTATACAGCCATTCAATACACTAGAGTCCTCAATGTACTGCCTTTTGAGAAGGGGAAAGTACTCGCGACTGGCCACACACACTACCCTGAGACATCAAACTTTGTCAGGAGGCCTTAATCCACCAACCCCTCAGCTTCAGACTGCCACAGTGCAGTTGTAATAAGTGTTTTTCATGACCATGACCTTGTACTGCTAGACACTGCATTACATGCTAAATAAAAAGTTAATATTCAGTCAGAAGTCATTGCAGAAGTTATCATCTTAATGCAAAGATTAAGAATGCTTAAAAGGATATTTCCTTACCCTAGGAAGACAAATGGGGAGATGCAAGTTAGACAAAAGGATGGTGATGCTATGCTGGGAAAAAAAAAAAAAAAAAAAAAAAAAAAAAAAAAAAAAAAAAAACCAAACACTAAAAAAAAACAACTTAATCAGCCAAAATTGGAATCAAAACAAGCCAAAATTGAATCAAAAGAAATCAATCAAAAGACAAGAATCAAATATAACATCGAAAACTTTATGTTATGGGATCGAACAAAACTGGAAACATGTTTCTAAAAAATGAAAGGGGTTAAAAGCATGTAAAACTGAAAAAAAAAATAAGGGGAAAAGAAAGAAAAGAGAAAGAGAGAGAAAGAAGAGATAAGGCAGAGAGAGGGGAGAGAACCTGAACTCACTGTTCAGAATACTCTGCTCACACTAAATCAAATTTTAAATCAACTTTCAAATTTTAAATTTTTTTTAGAAGTTTTAAGTTAAAAAGATATGATTAATTAAAAGAAAAGAAGATTGTGAAAATGGCAATTTTAAACTGTAAAAAGAACTGCAGTTATTGGGTGCAATGTTATATTAATATTAATAAAATGTGTATGCTGGATTGGGCGCGGAGCATCAAGGAAGAATGCAAAGGCAAGGCATCAAGGCTATAAACTCTAAAAAATTTCTACGAGTTTTCATTAGCTGTGCAGATCACCGAAAAGTCAAAAAGTCAACCAAGCTGAAAAGACAACAAGAGAAACCAGTATGACCAACTGACCGGCTACAAAGAGGACAAACAGTACTTAAGAATAGAAAGAAATGTTTTGAAAAACAAAGAAAACTTATGTAAGGCATGTAGTAAAAATAAACTGGATGAAAAAACATAAGAAAATAAAAAAAAACTGCAAAAAGAACAAAAAAAAAAAAAAAAATGCAGAAAAGAAACAAAAAAACAATGGCTTCCAACAACAACAACATAATACCATATTATATGGGGGATGGGGGTTAATAGGGTATTCAACCTACAATAGGCAAGAACCTATTTGATTCTGACATGAAGTTTTGTGAGGCTGTTAATTATTTGCTGGGGGCTTAAAGGGAGCTCAAGCCTTGTTGAAATGTCATTCTTGCTTCTCACAGAACCATCATTCAAGAGGATCCATACCCACCATTCATTCATACAACCCCCATAAGGTTTCAAATTTAACTTCCAAAAATTCAGACATTTCTAAAAAGTTTCATTAGTGTCTCTGTTCTGTCTGTAGATAGATGTCACTTGCAACAAGATAGAGTTTCTACCAATTAACAGCAATAACATAGCCACAACCAACAAAAAAAAGATTAAGGAATGCAAAGGGCTGAAAAAAGCTAAGAAAAAGCCTTAAACAAGAATAGACCTAGGTCTAGGTATTCAGGGCAATGAATATTCTAAAGCAATGCTGCAAAAAATGTTTAAATTTTCCCAAAAAAAAAATAAAAAACCTTTTAGTAAAAAAAAAAAATGTTAAAACCTACTAGAAACACCGTTAACTGTAGTTACTCGACAAGTCAAAGCAGACATTAAATCCTGGTAATTTGGGTAGGGGGAACTCTGAATTTACTATGACAGATGGACAGTTCTGTATGAATAAGTAAAAACAAATATAACAGCTACTGTTTACAGGTACTTAGCAATGAAGACAGAGGAATAATGGAATAGTCATAGCACAGGTTCAGTTTCCAGTAACAAAGTACAGTTGTGTGAAATCCTACTATAAACACAAGATGTCGTCCTCTTCACTGTTGCAGTATTCAGTACACAAGGATGCCCCTTCTCAGGCAGCCTACTTGGCCAGCATAGATAACCTTGAAAAGTATCTTGTTTGCGCTGAACATCACATTTATGCTCCCCGCACAGAATGTAATGCATAAAAGGGATGTACAGACAACTTCCCAGAAGAGAACACTCATACTAGGACTAAGGAGTCCATGCACATCCAGAAGTCAAATGCAGAACAACAGGGGTGTTGGAGGGAGGGAACGAACACAAACAGTGAAGAGAAGGACATCTGTTATGGTAAGATTTCACACAACTGTACTAATATGCCTTTACATGACTGCTGAAGTATGCAGTATTCAGTACCTAAGGGAACAGCAAAAGAGCTCAAAAGAATGGTAAGTGGAAGGCTGAGAACAGCCCTCAATAAACCCCCACAATATGGTTTCAATAAATCCTGCTCTGGCCCTATAAACCACATCTAACTTGTAATGCTTAAGTAAAGGGATGCAAGGAAGTAGCAGCTTCAAGGATCAAACCGTTGTCCAACCCCTCAAAGAAAGCACCAGAAGAGGCAACCGCTCTAGTGGAATGAGCTTTAACACAAGCAACAGATCTGCCCAAAAAACACCAACAAAAGAAAATGGCTTTAGATATCTAGGAGATGGTTTGCTTAGAAACAGGCAAATCCAAAGACCCGAGATGAAAAGAAAGCTGATCAGACTTCCAAATAGTTCTGGTTTTATCCAAAGAGTACAGGCGCTATCTGTACAAATCCAAGGTATGCAGGACCTTCTCAGAAGCAGACCGAGAAGGGAAAAAGGAAGGGAGTTATACCAAATGATTTGTTGACTACCTTGGGCATAGAAAGAGAACTAGTATGATGGACGAAAACTGCTTGACCTCAAAATGAGAAGTCGAGGGCAGACTAGCAGAAATTTGACAAATGGGCCTTCACAGACTGGAGCAACTCAAACAAATAGGAGAGGGGCCCCCCAATGAAAAAGGGACCTGGTTACGAGCATTGCACAAGACCAAAAGGTCTCATCCCCACCTGGACACAAGATTTTCTGGTTAAGAGAGTGTCCTTACCTCCTGTAAAACCCTGAACAAATCAAGAGATTTGAAAGGAATCAAAAAGTACAGTTGTGTACACTTACCATAAACGTAGATGAGAGTATATTCACTGTTGCAGTCGTTACATTTGGGTTATCTGCTTGCAGGTAGCCCTCAGTCGGCCTGATTAACAAAGTCTAGGGTCCTGCGTCGGTTGCTGTCCCTTCTTCCATGATGTCGGGTCATCAGGG
Source organism: Protopterus annectens (assembly GCF_019279795.1). Lineage (NCBI taxonomy): Eukaryota > Metazoa > Chordata > Ceratodontiformes > Protopteridae > Protopterus > Protopterus annectens. The sequence goes on from NC_056745.1 coordinate 1,498,358,529, forward strand.
ATATAAAACATGCAGCCGACGCCATTATATCAGTTTTTCTTGCCCCAGATGTCAGGTTCCCCCCCTAATGGGAATAAAAGCACAAAGATACACCTCCAATAAAAAAGCAAATACACCAAAAAGGCTTTTAAGTATAGTAAAGGAAAGTAGAGGTACAGCCAAAAGAAGTTAGGGGGCTGGAGGGAGAGTAACCAGGACTGCAACAGTGAATACACTCGAAAATTCTACATTTATGGTAAGTGTACACAACTGTACTATGTTCTGTGTGCTTCACTGTTGCAGTCATTACATTTGGGTAGATTCCCAAAGCTATGGTTGGGAGGAGGAATTTAGATAACATTAGGGCCAGCTATAAGGCCCTGCAAGACTGCAGTGGAAAGCCAGCTCTGAAGTTAGAGAAAATTGGCAAATGATAATGCTTGGTGAAAGTATGTACAGAACTCCAGGTAACGGCTTCTAGGGTGCCCTGGTAGGGATGCCCCTGAGAAGGGCTGTAGAGATAGATTTATATTTACTGAAATTTGTTTACCGGAAAGTCTGACTAGGTCATGAGCCCATTTTCAGCCTAGGCCCAGGGAGAAAAAACTCCCCTTAACAGTAATGATAGTAAGATTAGTGTGTTCACTCATATGTAAACTGTAACTATAAAACAGGAGAAAAATTAAGATAGATTAGTATAAATAGGAGTAGGTGCTAGGAAAAGATTAAAGTGACAGAGGGTAGGATAAACAGGTGAGGGAGTGGAGATGGGTAAAGATTCTGTACAGATGAGGGTGGAAAAGAAGTAGACTGGACACATTTTCAACAGGGGTATGGCATGGGCAGGGTCTTGAGTATGACAGGTGGTCTTTCAGAAGACCCTCAAAAATGGAGGATGGCATTTTACATCTCTAACAGCCTGTGGAACAGAAAGTACAGTTGTGTACCTACCATAAATGTAGATGTTAGAGTGTATTCACTGTTGCAGTCAGTCTTGGGTTATCCTGCTGGCAGGCTACCCGCAGTCGGCCTGAATTCCAAAGTCTTGGTCCGACATAGGTTGCTGTCGCCTCTTCCCCGACGTCAGTGCACCAGGGGTATAAAAGATGCATCCGACACCATTTTCTTCAGTTTTTGTTGCCCCAGATGTCAGGTGCCCCCAAAAGGCTAGGCGAAATAGATTATGCCAAAAAACATGCATGCACAAAAGTAAACATTTCCTTCATCTACAAGCAAATACACCACATAGGTTGTATAGGATTGAGTAGTACAGACAAGACCCAGCAAATGAAATGGGGATGGTGGGAGGGTAACCTAGACTGCAACAGTGAATACACTAACATCTACATTTATGGTAAGTACACAACTGTACTATGTTCGTGTTTCACTGTTGCAGTCATTACTCCTGGGTTGAACTGAGGATGGGTGGCTGGGCTAAATAAGATTAGGAGAGGCTATGAGGCCCTGCAGAACTGCAGTGGCAAAGCCTGCTCTGGATTTAGAGTAGAGAGGCAAGTGCTTTGTGAAAGTGTGCACTGAACTCCAAGTTGCAGCCTCCAAGATGTCTTTGGTTGGTACTCCTCTGAGAAAGGCTGCTGAAGTGGCTGCTGCTCTGGTAGAATGTGGCCTAATGCCCTTAGGCACTGACTTGCCATGCTGCGAGTAGCAGAAGCGAATGCAATGGCCTATCCATTTTGAAATAGTCTGTTTTGAGATAGCCTTTCCTTGTGATCCTGCAGCATATGCCACTAAAAGTTGCTCAGACTTTCCGAAAGCTTTAGTTCTGTCCAAGTAGAAGCGTAGCGGTCTGTGCATGTCAAAAGAATGCAGAAGTCTCTCACCCTTGTTCTGTGGGTTTGGATAAAAGGTAGGCAAGTGAATGGTTTGGTTAAGGGCCACAATGGACACCACCTTAGGCACAAATGTAGGGTTCGTCCTCAGAGAAACCCTGTCTGGATGGAAATTGATAAAAGGCTCCACCTCCATGAGTGCCTATAACTCTACTCGTCTTGCAGAGGTTATTGCTAGGAGCAGAGCTGTTTTCCAGGACAAGAATGTAATATCCGCTGTTGAGGCTGGCTCAAAAGGAGGCAGTGTGAGCTTTTCCAAGACAATTTAGGTCCCATGCAGGTACTGGTGCTCTCCTTGGGGGTCTTATGTTTTTGGCCCCTATGAGGTACTGTCTTAAAGGATGAGAAAAGATAGGTGGTTCCGTATTGTAATGGGCTGAAATGGCACAGGCATGAATCTCAATTGATGAAAAGGATAGGCCTTTGTCCAGCATCTCCGTTAAATATTGTAAAATCTGAGGAATATTTGGTACAAACATGTCAATTCCTTGTTCCTGGTTCCAAGCACAGAATCTCTTCCATTTTTCTGCACAAGATTTTCTGGTACTGGGCCTGGCAGCCAAGATGCATCCATTACAGCTTTGGAAAGTGGAGTGTTCCAAATGGCTACATTATCCGCCATGCTGCCAGATTTAAGGTACTGATTTGGCTGTGCAAGATCTGATTGCCTCAAACTTCTTACTTACCCAACAAAACAATGTCCAGGCTGGACCTTGAGACACGTTCTTTAGGATTGGGTATCAGTGCTGGTGTGGCCAGTCTGGAGCAATCAGTATCATTTATGGCTTCTCTTGTCTGACCTTTAGGAGTACCTTGGGGAGGAGAGGCAGTGGAGGAAAGGAATATACAGAGCATACACTTTCCATGCTTGCTTGTGGTAAATCGGCAGTTGTGAGGGGAGGCAAATCGATCTATGTCTGGGCATCCCCACATTTCCTTATTATCATGCTGAAGACTTGTGGATCCAGTTTCCACTCATGGGGATCCATGAGGTTTCTGCTTAGTTCGTCTGCCAGAGTATTTATTTTTCCTGGCAGGAATTGTGCTTGTCAATGCTGTGTCTCACAAAGTCATGGCTTGTCTGCAGAGGGGGGTATGAATGTGTGCCTCCCTGCTTGTTTACGTACCACATGACTGTAGTATTGTCAGTCTTTAATCAGTAGTTGTCCTGGATAGAGTAAATCCTTGAAAGCCGTCGGGGCATTCTGAACAGCTAGCATCCCTTTTTGATTGGTATGAAGATGCATCTGGTTTGCAGACCATATGCCCTGAAAACTTTTCTGCCATGTGAGCCCCAGGCATAATCTGATGCATCCGTTGTTAGTGTCTGCCTGGCTGTGGGTAAAGTGAAAGGCTGTCCCTTGTTGTGGTGACAGGCCTGTGCCCATCATCGAAACTCCCGTTGCAGGCAGGGAATGAGTGTAATTAATGTTTCCAAGCTGTGGCAATGTTGAGTCCAAACACTTTTTAGATACCATTGTAGTTTCCTCATATGCAATCTGGCATATGGAATTAGCAGAATGCAGGATGCCATGAACCCCAAAGCCTGCAGAATTTTTCTTGCAGATAACTGGGTCTTTGTTGCGAACATTTTGAAGTAAGAAGTCAGTTGTCTCAGTTTGTCTGGGGTGAGATAAGCCATCTGGGCAGTTGTATTTAAGCTTGCACCCAGGAATATCATCTCGAGAGGGTACTAGGTTTGATTTCTTTTCGTTTACCGTGTACCCTAAGCAAATAGTAATCTTTTTACAAATGCCAGATGCTGTAGTAGAATGTCTTTGTTCTCTGCTTGAATAAGGCAGTCGCCCAAGTAAGGATATATTTGAATTCCTCTGTCTGCAAAATGCAATTACTGGTGCCAGGCATTTGGTAAAGACCCTGGGCGCAGTAGATAAGCCAAGCCAAAGGGCAGTGCAGAGACTTGGTAATGCATTGAGCCAGCTATGAATCGGAGGTATCTTCTGCAAGATTGTCTGATTGGGACATGCAGGTATGCCTCTTTTGGGTCCAAAGTAACGAGCCAAGCCTTCTTTCCCAGCATGGGCACTAGCTGCTGCACAGCCAACATTTTGAATTTTGGAATGTCCGGAAATGTGTTTAGAATAGACAGGTCCAGTATTAGTCTCCAGGCTTTGTCCTTTCTGGGCACAAGGAAAAGTCTCGAGTAAAATCCTTGTCCCTGCTCTTGTTGTGGTACTTGCTGAATGGCCCTCATGGCCATGAGGGATGAAACTTGTTTTTGTGCCTCTGTCCATTGATTGTGTGGCAGGTCTGGCATACCTTTGGGCCTTGGCAAGGTGTGAAAGTGGAACCTGTAAGCCCCGGGACACTATGTTCAAGACCCATTTGTCCTGGGTAATCATGTGCCAATTTGGCGAAAAAAATGCTAGTTTTCCCCCTAAGGGGGCTGCCAAAAGATAAGTGCTTGGTTCTGGCAGAGGAAAATCATTGGGACTGTTTCCTGTATGGTTGTGATTTGTCTTCTCCGCTTTTGAAGGTAGAAGCACCCCATTGTTTAGGCCTGTATGAGCCTTGGGGCTGTGATCTGCCTCTGGGGTGTCTGTATCTGCCTCTTTGTGGCCTGACGCTGGAAAGGACCAATTCTTTGCAGGCCAGTTCCTGCTAAATCTGGGTGGCTGTACCTGTAGAAAATCCTTAACTGTCTGCATGGATTTCCCTTTATCCTCCATTTTCTTAAACACCTCACCTCTTCTGCCTTAACACCAAGTATCATGCTGTAATGGAGCATCCAGCAATTTTGCTTTAACATGATCAGGCAGATTCTGTTCCATTAACCAAGCATGTCTTCTAATGACAGAACCCGTAACAGCGGCCCGGCAAGAGGCCTCCAGTGAATCACAACCACATTGCAAAGTATGCTTTCCCACTTGTTCAGCTGCATGCAATAAATCCTGCATTTCCTTGTTATCAGAACATTCAGAACTTGTCAACATTTTCTGTTTAAGCAGTGGCATCAAGTATTGCTGATATTTAAGCATATGAAACTGACAACTTAAATCCCTTACAGCCAAGGTAGCAGAAGTGTAAACTTTTTTCCCCCATCTGTCCAGTGCCCTAGAATCCCTATCAGAGGGGAGAGGGTTTTTTTTGCAGTGGATGCCTGGACTCCTTTGGGACCCTGAGAAATGTTTCTGGGTCAGCAGCAGCATTTTTATATAGAAATTTATAAGAGTCTGGAACCCTGTAGTATCTGGCTGGCTTGGCAGGTGCAGGGGGTAAAAAATCAGGAGACAGGCCGGACTCTGAAAATACATCTACAATGTCTAGAACAGGTGGAATAGCAAGAGGTCTGTGCTGAGGTAGTAAAAGAAAATCTGAGCCTTTTCTTAGATTCTGAATAATCTTGGCTCTCCCAATGAAAATGCTCCCTTATGGTATGCAGAGTTTCCCCAAAAGAATAATCCTCAGGAGGAGAGGCTGAAGGAATAGATTCTTCAGCATCAGAATCCTCATTAGGGAGGAAAAGAGTATCCCTGTTCAAAAGAGGAGTCAGAAGAAATTGAAACCTGATCTGAGGAGTCATATTCTGTCTCTTGCTTAGGCCTCTTATCAGGAGGGGGGTTGGGAACCCCTGATCAAAGTAATTAGGTCTTCGGCCATTTTAAGCATCTGTTTCTTAGGCATGGAAGTCTGTCCAGAAAAATGCTGTACTTGTTTGTCTTTAGAGCTGTTTTAGTCTTTGGAGCGGAGGTAGGCTTAACATACAATTGTGTAGGTCTGAAAACACCCGCAGAAGCCGATGCCTGCTCAGCAGCTCCGGACAAATCTGAGGGTCCAATACCTTGAGTATCCAGAAATTGGCTACACGTGGGAGTCTGTAGCGGCCTGTGGCTCTGAGGTAGTGGGCGTCAGGGGCTGCAAAAGCACCTCACTGAGAACCGGCGACTGGCCTAGCTGGGGCCTCGTCGGTTTTGGACCTCGGATGCCTGTCCTTTTCATTGTGCTTTTATAAACCCCGGTCGTCGGTTGTTCAGACAGCATTATATAAATTAAACCTTTGGCCAAAGTAATGAAAGGCAAAATCGTACCGATGCTTAGTGCGTTGGTTAAATCTCTCTCCTCGACTAGTTTAGACCAGTTTACAGGCATTGCTGTATTCTGGGCTGTGGTGTAGTTCCTGTGTTGTCCATTACCTTACTTGGATAGAAGGAAGTTTCTTTGCTCACCAGTGGGAGTGGGGAGCCTTGAGCAGTTGTCCATTACCTTACTTGGATAGAAGGAAGTTTCTTTGCTCACCAGTGGGAGTGGGGAGCCTTGAGCAGCCTACCTGTCCCTGTAGGAAGTGTCCTCAGCACAAGAAGCTGTAGTAATTGGTTGTTTTGGACCATTTCTAGCTCTTTTGTAGTTCACTGTTTAAAATCCGCATTTGCACGGCTTTGCACGGTTGTGCGCATAGTGCAGCGCCGGTTAAACTTTTTCTGGCTCCACCAAGTCTGCTCTACAAATTTTCCCTTAAGGAAGCTCTACTCTTAGTATAACCAGACTACTCACTGTATTATAAGCCTAGCACTTGTTCTCAATACTTCCCTACTAAGTAAAGCACTACATCTACTTACCACCCCTGTGAATATCCACTTCCCTTAAAGGTATACCACTCCCTTATACTGTTCTAGCATGTCGAGTGGTAGATTACTGGCGTCGTCTCCAATTCAGCTGGTCAATCTGGGTATCTTGAGACAATGCTACAATTGTCTCATGTACACAGACAACCCTCTCCTCCTCCCAACAAACACAAATACATGTGAGAGATGCAACTATATAGCCAAACTGGAGGCTGAACTCTCAACTCAGGACTGGCATGACCAGACAGGAGGAGATGGCAACCACACACACACACACACAACAATCCCAGTCCCACATAGACCTACCACAACTGCAAACCAAGCACATAAAAACACAAAGACATACTCGGAGGCTCTAATAAAAAACTTATCAAAACAGAGGCTCCCAAAGCAGACATCCAAAAATCCACCACCTCGAAACAAAACACATGCAACACATACTTCAATAAATCAGTGTGTCAACCAATCACAGCCCTTAAGGCCAAACACCTTGCCTGATACACTAGTAAAAGGTGACTCTATAGTCAGACACACTGATGTCCCGCTGACCAGGTTGAACAAGGAGAAGGTGACTGTGAGCTGTCTATCGGGAGCTAGGATCCGCCACATAACACATGCACTCAAGTCACTCCAAAGCAAGTACGAATATGACTCAGTCATTGTCCATGCTGGTGTGAATGACCTGAGACGTACCTCCCTGGACTACATGAAAAGAGACAGAGGAGCTCTCCGATTATGTAGCCCAGGCTGGTATGACCCTGACCCTGAGCAGTGTCTTGCCCTCACCAAGAATGATACCACAATACATAGACAAGATGATCAGCTTTAACAACTGGCTCAAGTACTGGTGTCATTCTAAGGGGATCCAATGTCTGTCTGCCTGGGATGACATGTTGGACAAGCCACGCTGCTTCGCAAGGGATGGCTTACACCTGTCACCACTGGGCTGCCGGATACTGGCCAAGGCTCTTGCCACCCCCATAGTGCCTTTTTTAGGCAAGGCTCAAAAGACAAACCCACCTCCTTAGAAAACAACAATGGAAAAAAACTAAGGGTAATGCTGCTCAACGCCAGAAGTCTAAATCTCAAGATGCAGGCACTTGATGCACTCCTCAGCATGGACAACATAGACGTCTGTGCAGTAATTGAAACCTGGTTCAAGGCTCCTGAGAGCACCCCAGCACTACCAGACTATACCTCGTATCATGCTTTTCGGCCCCAAAACCCGGGCCGAACCACAAAGGGAGGGGGAGTGTCCATATTCATCAAGGACACCCACACCTCCAGGTTAGTAGCAACACATAAAGCATCAGAGACCATACAGATGCAACTAACCATAGGCAAAACTGCTATACAACTGGTAGCATGTTACAGACCACCCTCCCAATCTCAAGAACCCCACTCAGCCTTCCTGAAGACATTGGAGGATATGAATGCATCACAAAATACCATCATACTGGGAGACCTCAACTACCCAAACATAGATTAGGTACATTATTCTAGCCCCAATACCCTAGCCCAAAGGTTCCTGGAATTCATAAATTCAAATGCACTGGAACAACTAGCCACCTCTCCCACTAGGGGAGATAATATACTAGACCTGATCATCACAAACATGGGGACAAAATGCTCCACACCGGAAGTATACCCCTCACTAGTGAGATCTGTCCACAAACTAATCACCCTGGATATACATATCCCACCCTCCACCCCCCAGCACAAAAGACCACAGTGAAAAACTTCTCAAAAGCAGACTTCACTCTTCTTAAGACTGAGATGGTATCCTTTAAGCCCACTGTGCCAGTGGATACCACATGCCACAATGCCGAATCCTTCACAATTGCTTTCTATGGACATCTCCAAGAATGCATGGATCATGCAATCCCAAACAAATCCAAGTCCCTCTCCACCAAAGGTAAGCGTCCCGTCTGGTGGACCTCAGCCATAAACAAATTGTATAACAAAAGAAGGAAGCTACTGCACGTCAGAGCAAAATCACATGAAGGGAAGACATCTCTGATCAATATTAGCAGAAAACTACGTTCTCTCATAAAAACATCCAAGGCCAACTTTGAGTAAAAAATCGCTAAGGACACTAAAGATAACCACAAAGCCTTCTTCAGCTATGTTAGAAACCTGGGCGGAAACCCTCAGATATGCTCAGAGTTGGTTCACAACAAAAAATACATTTAACTCACAGATATTGCCAACATTCTGGCTGACAGGTTCAGTGCAAACTTCTCCCCTCCTTCACCCCCAAAAGAAGAAATACTTATCCCAGCTGAATGTAATCTCCCTGTCATCTCAGATGTCCAAGTGAGAACCGCCCTAAACAAAGCAAAAAACACATCATCAATGGGACCCGACGGTATCCCGGGTTGCGTGTTACGTGAACTCCAAGAGGAGCTAAACCCACACATAAAAATGCTATTTAACCTTAGCCTTACTTCGGGATATGTACCTGAACACTGGCGTACAGCAACAGTGGTCCCACTCCACAAGGGGGGGTGCCTCTACAGACCCTGGAAACTACCGCCCCACAAGCTTAACCAGCCTGGTCTGCAAAGCTATGGAAAGAATCATTATGGAACTCATAAACAGAGACATAGGTGACCTACAGACACTTGACCCCACCCAGTTCGGCTTTGTAAAGGGCAGATCCTGCCTTTTAAACTTTGTTGACTTTTTCGAAACAGTCACTAGAGCCATTGATGAGGGCAAAGCAGCCCATACAGCATACCTGGACTTGGCTAAGGCCTTCGACACAACCCCACTCAGGCATCATAGATAAGCTCAACAGCTTAAAAGTAAACCCTTATGTCACTAGATGGGTTGCAAACTGGCTAAAGGACAGAACCCATACAGTTAAAATCGCTGGAGCAATGTCAGACTCAAAGCCAGTCACAAGTGGTGTCCCACAGGGATCTGTCCTGGGACCCCTCTTGTTCGGCATTTATTTCTCAGATGTTAAAGCAAACATGGGAGGGCTGTGGCTGACAAGTTTGCAGATGACTGCAAACTAGGTGCCACAGTCGATACACCAGCAGACACACACATCCTACAAAAAGGCCTCACAGAAACGGACAACTGGTGCTGGAGTCACGGCCTTAAACTAAATGCCAAAAAATGTATAGTCATCCTCTTTGGGAAAAACAAAGTACCCACAAATTATCACATAGACAGCAACCCACTGAGTACGGAAAAAGTAAATCAGAGACCTCAAGTCGACAGCTACCTCTCATTTGACACCCACGTTGCCAAAGTGGTTAGAAAAACATTCTACCTTGCACACCTCATCATGAAGGGATTCACATCCAGATCCAAGGATGTCACTGTACCCCTATACTCCTCCCTCATCAGACCCATGATTGAGTACAATGCCCCATTTGGTATGTACCTCACCCGGCATTTGCAACAGCTGGAGAGACCACAAAAGTACGTCACAAAGAGGATCAAGGGTCTCCAACATATGTCTTACTCTGCCAGACTAAAGAAACTTCAGCTCTATTCAGTAGCATACCGCCTGCTCAGAGGTGATCTCTGCCTGACGTACAAGGCTATGTCCAATCAGGATCTGATGGACATGCTCCACCTCAAAAAATCCAAATCCATCAGGACCACGAGAGCTAAAGACTTAAACCTCGGCACAAGTATGAATAGGACATGCTGGAGGGATAGATTCATAACTCAGAGGCTTCCCTTGCTTTGGAACAAGATCCCAGATCGTATTAGGCAGAGCCCCTCACTGACTCTTCAAGAGAAATCTTGATGAGTGGATGGGAGATCGTACGTTTACCCCAGGGGTCACATCTGTGTCACTGCTAGACAGGGGCACAGTAAACTAATTCTATTATATAAGAGGACCTTAATTGTGTCACTACTAGACAGAGGCACAGTATTCTAAATTTATTCTGTACATTTTTGTACCATTTCATGGGGTGGCAAAAGCCACATCACTATGGCTAGGCTTACAAATGCCCCAGGGCAGACAGCCTAGTACTATAAAACTATGAAACAAAAACGACAGCTAGCAACGTTGTGATCAGGGCCTGGGCAAGGAATACAGTAAGAATGAAAATCCTTAGGAGGTATTTGCTTCCCACAAGAAATACAATTGTTAACCTTTTCTGACATCGGTCTGGAACAAGAAAAAAGTTTCTCCAACGGGGTAATTAGCTTTAATGAAGACTTCGGATCTGAAATTCGATTTTGAAACTTTCAGGAGTCGGCCGACCGGCACTTGCGAACTGCTTTTGCTTCGGGCACCGCACGGCAAGAAAGACTGAAGAAAATGGCTTCAGCTGCATCTTTTATACCCCTGGCGCACTGACGCCAGGGAAGAGGCAACAGCAATCGACACCAGACCAAGACTTTGGAATTCAGGCCGACTGCGGGTAGCCTGCCAGCAGGATAACCCAAGAGTAATGACTGCAACAGTGAAACACGAGGAACATCCCCATTTTCTGGCAATGGAGTAGCAGTAAAAGCTGCTAAAATTTTAAAAAGTGCTATTTGGTCCTCTGTACATACTTCTACAAAACACTATAAGCATGCTCCCTTCTCTAGGCCCAAACCAAACTTTGCTAGGACCACTCTCTATGGGTTCCTGGACTCAAGACTTCCACCTCTCATATATATTTAGCTATGGTAATCTACCCATATAGCCAAGGCTCTTGCAGCAGTGCTCAATACGATCCACAAAAGTACAGGTATTTTTTTTTTTTTTTTTTTTTTTAAGTTAAACTTTAAGTTAAACTCTGTCCCAACAGTAGATGTCAAACTATTACTGCTGCAGCAGCTGCTCCCCCCTCTTGTTTTTTTTTTTTTTTGGTGCATTTATATGCTAGGGTGTGGATATTTGTCTTACTTTCCTATCAAAATCCTTTCAGGGCCCAGCCTACCACTTTGTTGGCCAGAAAGCTCCGAAGGACTCTGCGCCCAAACTTGTCTTTTGGTTAGCTCAGCTCGAACTGACACTTTGGGCATATAGGTTCATAGGTTCATACTAGGCTATCTGCCCAAGGACATTTATAAGCCTAGCCCAGAGTTTTGTGGCTTTCGCCACCCCTTTAGTTTGAAGGATACTATGTCCATTATTTTGCTGTGCCTCTGTCAAGCAGCGACACTGAGGTAATCCCTGGGGTATATCTGCGATCTCCCATCCATTGGTCAAGATTTCTCTTGAACAAAGCCAGCGAGGTGCTCTGCCTCACATGTACCGGGATTTTGTTCCACAGCATAGGGAGTCTGGGTGATGAATCTGTCCCTCCAGCACATCCTATTAATAACCGTGTCAAGGTTTAAGTCTCCCGCCCTTGTAGTTCTGAGGGATCTAGATTTTTTGAGGTGAAGCATGTTCATCAATTCCGGGTTGGACATGGCCTTGTATGTCAGGCACAGGTCACCTCTGAGCAGACGGTAAGCGACTGAATAGAGCTGGAGTTCCTTCAGTCGGACAGCATAAGAGATATTTTTGAGACCCTTTATCCTTTTCGAACTGACACTTTGGGCATATGGAAGGTTCCCTAAAGCTTTGGATGCTAGCCAGCAGTTACATCCTTGACAGGATACAACCCATACAGCCAAGGCTACTGCAGCAGTGATCATTCAAACATCTACTGTTACAGTCAGCTCAATTTAACATAACCATAAGTACTGATGTGTTACAGATCCCACCAACACTAAATCTGCACCATCAGCAACCTGATCACTATCCTCTATGCAAGGTACACAAGGAGTGCTATTATGGAAGGTAATACCCAGCAAAAAGGAACAGTTTTACTATAAAAATGGAACATGCACTCCCAAACAAATCCAAGTCCCTCTCCACCAAAGGTAAGCGTCCCGTCTGGTGGACCTCAGCCATAAACAAATTGTATAACAAAAGAAGGAAGCTACTGCACGTCAGAGCATGTCCAGAATCTTTGATACAGCTCTGCTGAAAAAAAGAATATTTCATACAAACAGATCACAACTAAATTAAGTCTGATCCCAAAGCTGGTTCCTTCCAACAAGTAACAGTTGCAAAAATATTAGAAATCAATCTCAAAAACAGTGACTTTAACTTAAACTTCAGGGTAAATCAGTGCGTTTATTTTAAAAACACTGAATTCAAAGCCAAAATTTTTCCCTAACCACAGAAGACAAAAAGCTAGACATGAACGCATCAGGTTGCCAGACACCCAGTACAGCCACAAGACACAAACGTTACACAACGCTCAACTCTAATTCCTGGTAAGACAAGACATATAGACTGACTACACATATTGCAAAAATATTTGCATTTAGATTATTATGCCAGAGACTTAATCAAATTTCAATTCTCTTGAATCCCTTGCTAGCAAAAAAAAAAAAAAAAAAAAAAAAAAAAAAAAATCACACAAATTTACTATAACTTCCATCATAAACTGCAGAACATCTGGCATACCATAAAATTGGTAGACAACTAATTTGAAATATTGCAAACTAGGTTTGAACTAGCAAGGCCCACACCCCATCTCATTACATACATGCACAAGCCTTTTAAAATTACTGGTTTTACACCACACCAATTTTTAATCTCAGATGAAATCACAGATTCATAGGTTAGTTCTGTTATCTGCCGTTGTGGGCCATTTTAAGCCTGCCAAATTTGCCAAACCATGCAGTGTATGTAGTACTCTTACCCCCCTCCCCCACACAAACACAGATACTAAATGGGATGATATCCCACATACATACTGAAGTCCCAAGCATGATGTTTCTGTCCATTAGTAGAGAAGGGGGTAAGCTCTGGGGGTAAATTTTATTTTCCCCATGCATTAACCCAAGTTACACTACAATACGGACAGGGAAAAGCTTGTTTAATGTAGATGGCGAGTCTGTTCCACAACAGCAGTACCCTCTGCAATATGCACTCTCCACACCATTCTGTTGGTACTGTAGGAGGGGGACATTTAGATCCCTGGACCAAGCATTTCTAATGCCGTTTAGATTTAAGTGATAGGTCCAATCAGTATTGGGTCAGAGAATGTCTTGTATACCAGACACAGGTCACCTCTTAGTCTGTACAAGACAGAATAAAGCAACTGCAATGTTTCAAAATTTTATGTATATAAAATTATGGAGCTTTTCTCCCTGGGCCTCCACTGAAAATGGGATAGTCAGACCCAGTGGACTTTCCCGGTAATCAAATGCAATAAATAAATAAATAAGGTTTTCAGACAGCCCATGTATGGCAAGTTGTTTAAACAGAGTATGTTTTTGCAAGGCATCTGTGGGTATTTGAGCTACTGCATTATGCCTAGACAGATACGTGCAAAGGGGGCTTCATGCTCAGTGATAAGCCCTGTTTAAGGCTAAACAGATGATCAATGACATCCCCAGACCTAGAAGCAATCTCGTTATCAATGAGCTGCACGATACAGAAGAACTGCCTCACCACAGTGGACATCTGTTGGTTGAAAGATTGCCGTCATCTCTTTGGAGTGTATTTTTAAATGTGCTAATGCCCAGGGTAACAGACTTACTGGCACCGGTTATTTGTTTGGGACAATTCTTTCTGCAGAATCATTAAGGACTTGGGGATTCTGCAAGTGCAGCAAACTTGCAGCCACCACAAACGGTAGCCATAATCCTTTAACACTGGCTTTACCTGTGGAGATGTAGGTACCAAGCAGGAGAGGTCCCAGCACTGAACAATGGGGCACCCACCACTTCCCTCATTATGACCTCTTGACCAAGCTGGCAACCCAGTAAGTTATTTATTCAGTTTGTCTACTATGCCCAAGTGTGGACTTTGCGAAAGACCATGAGCAGGTAAAGGTAGGTAGTGTGCACTGCTTTACCTTCATCCATTTCCTTGGTGATCCTTTCAAAGTCATCCACCAGGGTGAGTACACTGACCTACCTTTGACAGATCCAGTGTTTGGAGGCTACCTATGTCTGTCTTGATTAACTCCACGATAATCCACTCCATGGTTTTACATAAGAGGCTGTTAACTGCCCAGATCTGTGGAGGGTCCTCTTTGTGCAGTGGCATGAACATTGCTGTTGGTACAAATCATGTACTGAGCTTATTACCTAGGCTAACAGGCCTAGGAACCCTAAGAAACCTAGCCATATTTACTCCGAACTGCCCCAACTGTCAGTAGTTACGTGAGTGAAATTTACAGAGGTAAGGGTCTACGGTAGTGAATTCAGACTTCCTCTGTCCAGGAGGGACATGGAGATCGATCCCCCCCCCCCCTCGCATGACTTCAACTCACAGGCTGGGTTAAGATCCCTGGACTGAGTGACCCTTGTGCAGTTTGATTTACGAATGTGTAGCATTTCCATTAGGGCCAGGTCACAGACTGCCATGCAAGCCAGGCATTGGTCACACCTTAGCAGACTGTAGGAAATGGAATACAGTGACAGGGATTTCAGTCTTTCTGCATTTTGTGCACCCTATCATTTCTCAGGGAGAAACTTGTGGTCTTTCCACTTGCTGCAGGTGTCTGGTGAGGTAGAAGCAAAAGGCAACACTGTACTCTATTAGTCTGATAAGGGGCAGGTATAATGGAATTATACCAACCTTGCATATAGATTGGATATTTTTACATACGAGATGTGCCAGGTAGGATTTCCTTACTATTGTGGAAGTGTAGTGGTTAAAATTTTAGATTGCCATGAACTTGGCTAAAGAATGGTGGCAGGTATACTTCAGGGGATGACTGGAGTGGACAAATGGGTGAAGCTTGCTCCAACTCTGTTAGCTAGCAGGTTGGCTATCACCCCCCCCCCCCCTGTTGAGTATGGGTGGTGCCATCCACAACCAGTCCAGTGCACAGCTGGGTAATCCATTTTAGATTTTGATTGTAGTAAAAGAATGCCTTGTTATCATCCTTGAGTGTAAAGGCTATTTTTGCTCCATAATTAGCTGTTCAAGTGGTTATACAGGACATTGGTGTAGATCTTTGTATAGCAGTCAGTGTTATCTGCATTTGAGGGGGTTTTGAGACTTCTGATACCATCACTTAGTGGAAAGAATTTTTCAAAGACAAATTAAATGTTTTTGAGCTTGCTGGTGTATCTGGTACTATAATTACCAGAAACAGATTTATAGGTTAATAGGCAAGTACTAGGCTATCTGCCCGAGGGCATCTATAAGCCTAGCCAGAATGTGTTGGCTTTCACCGCCCCCTTAGGATTAGTTCCCTGTGCCTCTGTCCAACAGAGCCACTGCAGTAATCCCTGGGGTAAATTTTCCGTTTCCCATCCACTCATCAAGGTTACTCTTGAAGAGTGTTAGTGAGGGACTCTGCCCAATGTAGACTGGAATCCTGTTCCAAAGCATGGGGAGTCTCTGGGACAGGAGTCTATCCCTCCAGCACCTCCTATTTATCGTTGTGGTGAGGTTTAAATCCCTAGAGCATATGGCTCTTGGGGATGTATGGTCAGACAGAGATCACCTCTGAGAAAGCAGTATGCAACCAATTACAGCTGGAGTTTCTTCAGTCGGGCTGCATAGGGCATCTGGAGGCCAGTAATCCTCTTGGTGAGGTACTTCTGTGGTCTTTCCAGGTGTTGCATGTGTCTTGTAAAGTACATCCCAAATGGGGCGTTTTATTCTATAATGGGTCTGATAAGTGATGAGTAGAGAGGCACAATAACCTCCTTTGTTCTGGATGAGAGATTAAATGGGCCACTTTTCCTAACCACCACGGCAATATGATTATCAAAGGAGAGATTGATATCTACTCTATGATGGGTCTGATGAATAACCTTTTTTGTTCTAGATGCGAACCCTTTTGTGATTAGGTGGGCCACATAAGGATTTTCTAACCACCTTGCCAATATGACCATCAAAGGAGAGACTGCTATTCTACTTGGGTCCCCAGATCCCTTATTACATTTTCTGTATTTAGGGGACTACCACATATGTGGTAGTTCGCGGGTACTTTGTTCTTTCCAAAGGGGATGACCAAGCACTTTTTGGCATTTCGCTTGAGGCCATGATTTTGACACCAGGTATCTGTCTCAGTGAGACCCTTCTGGAGGATGTCTGCATCAGCCAGAGTCTCAATTATGGCCCCCAGTTTACAGTCATCTGTAAACTTGGTCAGCCATAGTCCTCCTGTGCTTGCCTGTACCTCTAGTATACACCGAACAGGAGGGATCCCAGGACCGAGCCCTGGGGAACACCACTTGTAACTGGTTTAGAGTCGGACCTAGAGCCTGCAACTCTCACAGTGTGGGTTCTATCAGTGAGCCAATTGGCAACCCATCTCGTGACATAGGGGTTGGCTGGTGAGCTTGCCTGTAATACCAGAATGGGGAATGGTGTCAAAAGCCTTTGCGAGGTCTAGGTAGACTGTGTGAACCTCCTTTCCCTCATCTAAAGCCTTGTAACTGTCTCAAAGAAGTCCACCAGGTTTAGGAGGCATGATCTGCCCTTAAAGCCAAACTGGTTACGGTCCAATGTTTGGAGGTTCCCAATGTCTTTGAGTTCCATGATGATGCGCTCCATAGTCTTGCAGACCAGGCTTATAGGGCGATAGTTCCCGGGGTCCATTATGGCTCCACCTTTGTGGAGCGGGATATCCCGGGGTCCATTATGGCTCCACCTTTGTGGAGCGGGATATCCCGGGGTCCATTATGGCTCCACCTTTGTGGAGCGGGATAACTGTTGCTGTGCGCCACTCTATGGGTATGTAGCCTGTAGAGAGGCTGCATTTGAACAATGTGTTTAGGTGAGGGGTTAGTTCATTTTGGAGCACATGTAAGACACAGCCTGGGACACCGTCCAGTCCCATTAAAGCTGTGTTTTTGGCTTTGGATAAGCCTGTTTTAACCTGTGTGTCAGTGATTGCCGGGGCTCTACATTCTTCTGGTATGGTTATGGGCCCTTTTAGGGGGTGAAGTCTTCACTAAATCTGCCAGAATGTTGGCAATACCAGAAGGTTCAGTTTATTTTGTGCCATTCTGCACCAACTCAGAGCAGATCTGAGTTTTTCCACTTTTCTTGACATAGCTAAAGAATGCTTTGTGGTCATCTTTGGAGTCCTTGGCAATTTTTCTTTCAAAGCTAGCCTTGGATGATTTTATGAGGGATCGTAGTTTCTTGCCAATACTGATCAGGGATGTCTTTCCTTCTTGGGATTTTACTCTTTTCTGTACTAATTTCCTCCTTCTATTGTATAGCTTATTTATGGCAGAGGTCCACCAGACTGGTTTCCTTTTCTTGGAGGAGTGAGTCTTGGTTTTGCTTGGGACAGCACGATCCATGCATTCTTGCAGGTGCTCAGAGTGCCTTTGTAAGGGATTCAGCAGCTTGGACAGCGTTGTCCTTTAGCATGGGGGCTGTGAACTTTTCCACCTTGGTCTTAAGTAACGTGAAGTCTGCTTTTGAAAAGTTTTACACTGTGGTTTCCTTGATTGGGGGCAGAATGTGGATATCCAGAGTGATTAGTCTGTGGTCTGATTAACCAGTGAGGGGTTGACCTCCTGTGTAAAACACCGGTCGCCCATGTTGGTGATGACCATGTCCAATAGGTTGTCACCTCTGGTGGGGGGCGTTGACCAGCTGATCCAGGGCGTTATAGAGTTCCCACTGTTAGTTGCACATGGATGATCTCGGAGGCGTCTGTATCCTTGATGAATATGCATACACCCAGCCTTTTGTGTTTCGGTCCGGGTTCTATGGCCGAAAAGTATGTTATGAGGTATAGCCTGGTAGTGCTGGGGTGCTCTCTGGAGCCTTAAACCAAGTTTCTGTTACTGCACAGATATCGATGTTCTCCATACTGAATAGTGCCTCGAGTGCATGCATTTTGAGGTTTAGACTTCTGGCGTTAAGTAGCATTACCCTCAGTTTTTGGTTACTTATGCTATTTACGGTGGTGGGTTTGTCTTTTGAGCCTTGCCCAAAAAAAAGGCACTATGGGGGCAGCAAAAGCCTTGGCCAGTATTCGAAAGCCTAAGGGTGACAGATGCAAGCCATCTCTTAGGTTCATATGTTGATACTAGGCTATCTGCCATAGGGCATTTATAAGCCTAGCCAGAGTGTGTTTAGCTTTTGCCACCCTTTTAGGATTAGTGGACTGTGCCTCTGTATAGTAGGTCACAGAAGATTGCCCTTTTGAGGTTAGTTTACTGTGCCTCTGTCTAGTAGGGACACAGAAGAGATCCCAGGGGTAAACCTACGATCTCCCATCCACTCGTCAAGATTTCTCTTGAAGAGGGTCATTGAGGGACTCTGCCTAACATGGATTGGGATTTTGTTCCAGAGTGAGGGGAGCCTCTGGGATATAATCTGTCCCTCCAGCATGTCCTATTTATTTCTGTGCTGAGGTTTAAGTCCCTGGAGCGTGTAGCTCCAAGGGATTTGATTTCCTGAGGTGGAGCATGTCCATTAATTCTGGGTTGGACATGTCAGGCACAGATCGCCTCTGAGTAGGCAGTAAGCAACTGAGTAGAGCTTGATCCTCTTGGTGAGGTACTTTTGGGGTCTTTCCAGTTGCTGCAGGTGCCGGGTAAGGTACATCCCAAATGGGGCATTGTATTCAATTATGGGCGTGATGAGTAGAGGGGCACAATGACCTCTAGAGATTGCCATCTACTTGGGTCCCCAAATCCCTAATTACTTCTTCCGTACTTAATGGATTACCACCTATGTGGTAATTTGTGGGCACTTTGTTTTTCCCAAAGGGGATGACTATGCACTTTTTGGCATTTAGCTTTAGGCCATGGCTCTGGCACCAGTTATCCATCTCTGTGAGACCCTTTTGGAGGATGCTTGTGTCAGTCGGCGAGTCGATTATGGCACCCAGTTTGCAGTCATCTGCGAACTTTGTCAGCCATAGTCCTCCCATGTTAGCCTGTACCTCAGAGAAATATATACCGAACAAGAGAAGTCCCAGGACTGAGCCTTGTGGGACGCCACTTGTAACTGGTTTAGAGTCTGACATGGTACCTGCAATTCTGACCATGTGGGTTCTATCCCTGAGCCAGTTTGCAACCCATCTTGTGACATGGGGGTTGATATTTAAGCTGGTGAGCTTATTTATGATGCCCGACTGGGGTATTGTGTCGAAGGCTTTTGGAGATCCAGGTAGGCTGCGTGGACTACCTTCCCTTCATCTATGGCCTTGGTGACTGTTTCAAAGTTGTTGACCACGTTTAAGAGGCAAGATCTGCCCTTAAAGCCGAATTGGGTAGGATCCAGTGTTTGGAGGTTCCCAAGGTCTTTGTTTACGAGTTTCATGATGATACGCTCCATAGCTTTGCAGACCAGGCTAGTCAGGCTTATAGGGCGATAGTTTCCTGGGTCCATTGTGGCACCACCTTTGTGGAGTGGGACCACTGTTGCTGTACGCCATTCCTTGGGTACATATCCTGTAGTAATGCTGAGATTGAACAGTGACTTCATGTGACGGTTCAGTTCTTCTTGGAGTTCATGTAAGACGCAGCTTGGGACACCGTCCGGTCCCATTGATGCTGTGTTTTTTTGCTTTGGAGAGGGCAGCTCTCACCTGTGCATCTGTGATGTCAGGGAGGCTACACTCTGTTGGGATAGACATTTGCTCTTTTGGGGGGGGGGGGGGAGAAGTTTGCACTGAACCTGTCTGCCAGAATGTTGGCAATGTCCGTGGGTTCAGTGTATTTTTCTGTCATTTTGAACTAACTCAGAGCATATCTGGGAGTTGCCACCCAGGTTCCTGACATAACTAAAGGCCTTGTGATCATCTTTAGCATCTTGTGCAATTTTTCTTTTGAAGCTGGCCTTAGATGATTTTATGAGGGATCGTAGTGTCTTGTTAGTACGGATCAGAGATGCCTTCCCAGCAACGTGGCTCGTTGAGCATGTCATCCCTGCTGGACAGATACTGGATCCCCTTTGAAAGACACCAGAATCTTAGCCAATTGTTCATTTTTTTTTCTGTATACTGTGGCATCATTCTTGGTGAGGGCAGGATGCTGCTCAGGGTCAGGGTCATACCGGCCTGGGAAACATGATCAGAGAGCTCTTCCATGTCTCTTTTCATGTAGTCCAGGGAGGTACGTCTCAGGTCAATCACACTGACAAAGACAGAGTCGTATTTGTACTTGTTCTGGAGCGACCGGAGTGCTTGTGTTACGTGGCGGATCCTGGCACCCCGACAGACAGCTAACTGTAACCTTCTCCTTGTCCAGCCTAGTTAATGGGACATCAGTGTGCCTGACTATAGAGTCGCCTATTACTTGTGTGTTGGGTATGTTATTTTGCCTTAAGGGCTGTGATTGCGTGGCACACAGATTATGTGAAGTATGTGATTCATGGTTTGTGATGGGTCTGAAGGTTGCTTGGGAGGTCTCTGTTGCTTTTGCAGATTTTTATTTAGAGCATCCGAGTAATGTTTGCATGTATTTGTGTGTGTTATCTGCCAGTGTTGGTTTAGTAGGTCTATGCGAGACTGGTGGTGTGCTACAAGTATTTTGCTTCTCCTCTTGACTGTCAGTTCCAGTCGTGGGTTGGGAGAGCTTTGCCTCCAGTTTGGCTGTATAATTGCATCTCTCGCATACATCACTGTTTAGTGGTAGGAGGAGAGGGTTGTCCGTGTACATGAGGCAGTTGTAACATTGCCTCAAAATGTCCAGATTCACCAGTTGGACTGGAGAGTACACCTGAAATGGTAGAGTAAGCTGTTTTACCGATTGGCTGGTAGGGACGAATAGAGCGCCTTGTCCTTCTGGACAGTATAGAGGGTCTAGTGCTAGGGTTAATTAGGGCTTGCTATGAGTTCAAACACTACATTATGACATCCATGTTTATCAGGCTGGCCAAAGAGATGATGTGAAACTGCCCATTCATGACAGCAGTGTGTTTTAGTAGAGAAGGGAATGGGTTGACTTGACAGGACTGTGCTGGTTGCTGCCCATTCATGACAGCAGTGTGTTTTAGTAGAGAAGGGAATGGGTTGACTTGACAGGACTGTGCTGGTTGCTGCCCATTCATGACAGCAGTGTGTTTTAGTAGAGAAGGGAATGGGTTGACTGACAGGACTGTGCTGGTTGCTGCCCATTCATGACAGCAGTGTGTTTTAGTAGAGAAGGGAATGGGTTGACTGACAGGACTGTGCTGGTTGCTGCCCATTCATGACAGCAGTGTGTTTTAGTAGAGAAGGGAATGGGTTGACTGACAGGACTGTGCTGGTTGCTGCCCATTCATGACAGCAGTGTGTTTTAGTAGAGAAGGGAATGGGTTGACTTGACAGGACTGTGCTGGTTGCGCCAATGCTACAAGAGGGATTTATACTTTGTGTAGGCGAAGGCTGATCAATAGGGCACTGCTAACCGCTGCACCACACCAATGAGACTTAAATATGAGCAAAGAGTAACAAGTTTTAAGGTAGCTATCAGGAAAGCTCACAATAAACCTTCCGCCAGCATTCCACAACTCAGACAGGTTACAGCAGCGCACTTGTGCCACAAGGGTGCAGAAAACCCCTTAATGTAGAAAAGCTGGTCCGAGTGCAAGTGTAACAAGACCACGCAAATTGGCTACAACAACCATACAACTAACAGATACAATGTAAATCAGTACAATTAACTACTTAGCAGCAGCAGGCAGTACACTTTTTTTGGAAACTGCCGAAGTACAGTGTCAGTACTTGGAGCCCGTGTGTGTGCTTCCCACTCCACCTAATGTAAAAAGCAAAGTAAAAGCAGTGTCTAGAGTGAAATGCCAACAAAATCTTAAATGTACATATACAGCAGTGTGCGCTGTAGGACTACTCAATAAAAATTACTTTGCATTAACAAATCAACACCTGCCTAATCATACACACTAACCCTGTCATCCTGACATACTTCCATATCCCCTGTCCTCGGATTAATACCACCCAACATTCTCTAACACTGCTTCATTACATTCCGATTACCCTCCTCCTATTCCCCTCAATAAAATTCAGTTCCATCTCACTCTAATCTAGACCATTCTCACTCTAATGTAGACCATGCTACTATACATATCTTTTCATATGGTTTATCTTGCACTCTCCTTACCCCCTACCACACCCACCTACAAGAACCTATTATGGTACCATTTCACTACCTTACCATACCAGTCCTCATTACGCTACCTTCTCCTCTATTTCAATGTTGCCTGCATTGAATATGCCCCATTTAAATTATTACCCTACTCCCACACAATCTCCCTAACATACGATGGATATTAAAGTTAGATCTACAATCCGCATTGCCTCAAAAATTTGATATCCATCCAAAGCACGGACCTGCAACCTCCTTAAAAAGTTCCCTACCCCCCCCAACTTCCCATCCACTCCCAACAACTTATCCCCCCAAGAAAATCAATCACCTGATCTAACATTAGAAGTAGAACCAAGAAAATTCATGACTACATGCTGGTAGCTCACTAAACTCACCAGATGTAGTGGTGTTAACGGAGACATGGCTGAAACCCCACATCGTAGATGATGAAATAATTCCTCCAGGATACATCCGGAGGAAGGACAGAACTGACAAAACAGGTGGCGGCACTGCCATACTACCGAAGTCATCTTACAGGGGAGAAACTGAACTTACAATATCCTAACAGACAATGCTGAGCTAATTTGTACCAAACTTAAAAAAAGCTGCTACTTGCCACCTGGTAATATTTCCACTCGACAGCCTACTTACTTCATTGGTCAAGTAACTTGCTCAAAAACAAAACTATTACCCTAGGAGATTTTTTAACAGATTTGCTCTCACGCCCCTACTAATCATATTAACCTTCACAGTTTTACTCAAACCATCCAGTCATCCACTAGAACTGAAAGCATCCAAAAGGGAATCCATCAGTGGATACTTACTAAAAAGGCCAGTCCTCCCATCTCATACAGGCTGCCTCCCTGATGGTCTAAGTGACCATCTGCCAACCTTTCTGCTAAGACAGCAGTTTCAGACCAAAGGAACAGTCTACCAACTAATAATAAGAAAAAAAAAAAAAAAAAAAAAAAACAACTCCCAACTTTATTCCTGACCTAAAGATGAAATTGGACACAATTAAAATATCTTGATCTAATCTAACCTTCAGTACTACCTTCATAAATATAGCTTAAACTTTCATGCCCCTCCCAGAATCAAAACCAACCCCTCACCATGGCTAAGCAACAATACCAGATCCCCCCTCAAAGCCAGAAAAAGCTTGGGACCACTGGCACAAAACCAGGTCCCAAGATACTAAGCAAACTCGGGTTCTCATTTAAATGGCCACAAGTATCAGAGTGAATGAGATCACTCAGAAAAAAAGTTAATTCTATAAATGATGCCTATCAAACCTATCTGGCAAAAGGAGTAACAAGCAACACAAGTGTCATGAAGTACACCTACGTCTGTAATAGACACAGGCAACCTGTAAAGGGTTCATCTCCCAGGCCCCTGCTTACACTTATCAAGGGTACCAGAACTTTGTGGTTGTTAGCCTAGTAAACACCTATGAACAAACTAGTTAAACTTGATAAAACTACTACTACAACCTACAAATAAAACAAGACAACTCGCGAAAGTTCTGGGCTACCATCAACAAAACTGGTCTACCTGGAAAAACTAGTATTTCCTCGCCTACCCAAATAGACACAGAGAGCATAGCTACAAGTTTCAGTAAAGAATTCGTTGAATTCTTGCCCCATCGAACCAGCAAAATAACCAATACACCTCCCGCATGGAACCCCGCAAATCACCCAGCAACTCCAACACATTTCATTTTCATCCTGTCCCTACTGATATGATAAGAAGATACCTTAAGAAACGTAAGCCCACAACACTAGCATCAGACAAGTGTACCCAACATCCATACTTAAAGCTTTGTCTGAAGCCCTTGTCCCTGAAACCTGGAAAATATCCCATATCCCCTCTTCATAAAGGTGGCAATTCTACTAAACTGACAACTACAATGGACATTCTATCCCTTATAGCCAAAATTACGGAAAAATGTATACATACCCAAATTATGGACTACTTACAAGCCCACAAACTCCTCTCTAAAACTCGCACTGTGTTCACCCATTTCACAGTACCACCACAGCCCTATTGTCCTTTACCAATACAGTCAACTTCCACAGAAACAAATGGCAAATATGTATCAGCTACCTTCCTAGACCCAAGGCCTTTGATATGGCAAGTCATAGTATACTTATCAAGGCCCTTACTGACCTACGACAGTCAATCCTCCATAACCTGGTTCCAAAGCTATTTAACTGGCCATCAGCAAGCAGTTTTGTGGCAGTACAAAACTTTCACCTCTTCTTCCAGTCCCCCTTGGAGTAGCCTAAGGTTCAATACCTGGCCCATTACTTCTTATACTAACAACCTTCACACTACTCCTCACGCAACTGTCATACAATATGCAGATGACTCAACATTAATATGCGCAGCTTCCTCTTCACACTAACTCTACATTCTTACTCAAGAATCCTCTTTGTTGAAACATAGCTTACCAAGTTTCAACTTATTCTTAACCCTTCTAAAACTAAACCTCTCTTTAAACCTACTCTAGCCACCTCTGCAGACCCCACCTTTAACATCACATCTAACAATAAAACTATTACTTCTCCCACTGCACACACCAAACTTCATGGAGTTGAGATTGATAATAAAATGAAATTCAACATATGTATTGCCCAGACTATTAAGAAAGTACATAAAAAAACTTGGCACCCTTTACAGAAATGAGCAGTATTTTACCAAACAAAAAATCCACCATAAGACGCACTCATCTGATCTCTACACTTCCCCTATTCATACTAACCTCAGGAAGACAGGCCTAGCTAAACTAGACCCCCGTTATAACAAAATAGCTGGGTTTGCTTCAGATGCCAACACAAATCACACCACTGCACATCTCTAAAGCAGCTTAAATGGCTAGGGTTTCCCCAACTGTTACACTACAAATTTCCTTTGCTCACAAAATCCTTTACCAACCACACAAAACCCCATTCACTGCAGCACCTACGTCATCCCTACTCTAGTAATCTTCGCTCCAGTAATAAATTCCTTCTTGAAGTTAACACCACAGCAGGAAAATCACCTCTTCTCTTAACAGCATTTCAAAAATATGGAACTCCCTACCAACAAACATACCTTCCATCTCTTCACTAACTCAGTTTCGAAAAGGAATAAGAACTCACCTCCATGCTACCTGGTTATGCTCCTGTATGTGCCCCGGCTAGTTCTACCTTTCTTATATTGCTGTCTCATACTCACCTACTTGAGCATTTACTACTCGTATGCTGATGTATCTACCGCTGTTACCTAGGACTTGTACGTTGTAAATTACATTGTTTGATATTTTTTTTGCTGAATCTTTTGTATGCATCTCTCTCGCGGGAGTTGTATTTGTTTTAATTTTTCAAATTAGAAATCAAGTATTGGTAATACATAATCGACGTGTACACGGTAATACATCACTGATCTCAAGTTCATCGGGAATGTTATATATTACTTGTGGAGCTTTTCTCCCCGGGCTTCCAGGAAAAAGGACCTGTGTCCAGTGGACTTTCCCAGTTATCAAATACAAAATACAATAAATAAAACTGTACAGAAAAAAAAAAAGATACTAAAAACAATGTAATCCGATTAAGAAGCCCCCCCCCCAGCCAATAAAACTTCACGCAGAAATCTCAAGTGTTTCTTCAACATAAACAGACCAGGCTACATCCCAGTGCACTAGATAGAATATCCACTGACCTTTTGATGCAAAAACAAGTACTTGCTAGAGTGTAAAAATAAACTACTTAATGTATTATCTAGTTAGCTGCTGGATAAAAAGCATGCAAATCACTAGAACAAACAATGAGAGGCAAAATGCATTTTTCCAAGTGCAAGGAAAGGCAAATACAGGTAATCGCACCTTAACATCCAGGATAGGTGTTATCCCACAGAACATTTAGCGGCACAGATGTAAGCAAATACCTATACTTTGCATTCGGCTTTGCTTAAAGTCTGTCTGCACAATGGCCAATAGCATTAACACCTGCTTTGTGCAGTATGGACATAAAAACAAAAAATAATTGTGTTAATGTGGTTGACATTCTGCAGAAAAATGTTAAGTAGTGGTTACCTGTAAATAATTCCAGATAGTAGTAAAAGCAGTGTAAAAAGGGAGGCGCTTATTAAGCTGAAATTTACAGTAGGGGTGGACAGTTTAAAATCAACAGGTTTAAAAACCAGACTGCAAACCAGGTGCATTCACAGAATCTCCAAAGGATGTCGACTACCTACAAGAGGTCTTGCACAAATGATTGGTGCCAAAGTCATGGCCTTAAACTCAATGCAAAAAAAGTATCATCATCATCCCTTTCGGTAAGAGCGATGTTCCTGCTACCTACCACATCAATAGCATCACCCTAAATATGCACTAAGTGGTGACAAATATGGGCACACAGGCTGACGGCAATCTTACCTCTGATCACCATGTCTTCACAGTGATAAGAAGGGTATTCTATATTGCTCATCTCATAAATAAGGTCACTGCTTTCAGGAAAAAGAGTTATAACTTCCCTGTACTCTTCCCTCATCAGGCCAACACTAGAGAACAATGCCCCTCTTGGGGTGTATCCTTCCAAGCACCTGCAGCAACTGGAGAAACCACAAAAGATCCTCACAAGGAAAATTCAAGGTCAACAACTGTCCTATGTGAACCGTCTGAAATCACGGTCACTTATTCTGTTCCATACAGACTACCCAGAGGTGACATGTGCCTTGTATACAAGGAATCTCCAACCCTGTTTTACTGGAAATGCTGCATATCCGCAAATCAAAAAGTACATATGGGTTACTCATCCTAAGACCATAACCTGGTATGTGACATTAATAGAACCTGCCAAAGGGAGAGATTTGTCTCCCAGAGGTTACCACACGTTTGGAACAGACTCCCACTTCCATGTCAAACACAGCATCTCATTGGCCTTCAAACACAATCTGGACGACTCACCACAGGGGTCCCACAGTGTCCCTCTTGGGGACAGGCATTAGGTGCAGACTGCTGAAATAAAGATAGAACTTGGCTAGGCATGTAACAGCCATGTGGCCAACTTCATATTATCAACGAAGTGGAGGGCAGGAGGGGCAGACTAGCAGGAAAATCAGCAGTGCTTTGTTTATGCAGACTTGAAATCTTTTCAGAAAAATACCTTGAAGTCTCATTGGAAACTACAAGGCCAGCTGCACACAAGAGAGATTTTCAAAGCCTGTACTTTGTACTTATGAGGTGAAGACCTTAACCATTATGCCAAACTCTCTGAACTTAGCTTGAAGTGTACTGCTAGTGACATTGTTAAAATCACACCATGCTACTTTCACAAACTTCTTACCCACATTACCACAACTCAAAGCTCAGAACACTACTGGAAGCCCAAGCTAACCCATTTAAGCTAGTAGTTCAGACAGCAGTGTGATATACAAGTACCATTTTATTACAGAGATGAACAGCAACGAGAAAAGAAGATATTTATTTCAGTTTGATTACCGGGGAGGTCCACTGGGCTTTGGGGCCAGTTTTCAGTGGAGGCCCGGGGAGAAAAGCTCCACAAAAACAACAAACAATATTAATTACAAAAGAGTTCAGACAAAAATATAACAATAGATGAAACAGGATTTTATAAACAGCCTACAATAGAAAAGACTAATGGCAAAATAGTAAAATTAACATTTTTAGTTAGGTATTAGCACAGAAAGAAAAAAATGAAGTAAAATATTTTAGGTTAGAGAAAGCAGGAGGTAATAACTTGAGCTAGGAATATAGGAGAGAAAAGGAGAAAAAGAAGGCCAGCCTAGGGTGACTTAGCAGTTGATTCATCAAGTAAGAAATATAAAATATGGCAGTAACAAAAAAATTGCAGGCTACACAACAACGGGAGACTAGCAATAATGGCACACAAGTAACAGCCATGGTTCATTCATTACTTCTGGCAGTCAGGAAGTGCACTTATTTTCCAGAAGAGAGTGCTCCGCAGGACCATGCATAATTAAAGAGTAAATGCATCCTAAAAACGGTGTCAGGGCAGCATAAAATATGCACACCACTAGATAATAAAAGCCACATACCTGGAGAGGCAAACAACTTTCAATTAAAACAAAACTAGGGTAAATCAGACTAACAGATCAGACAAACTACTACAACTTTGGAGTCAATCCATCAGAAGAAAATGGATTATAAAACTAAGTTCAAAATAACAATTAAGGAAAACGTTCTATGGCAGAAGCAACACAAATTAAGATCAAGAGGAGGTCACTAACATACAACAGCATTCAGGATGTCACCATGCACAAAAACCTGAAAGGTTGAAGAAAGACATACAGCAAATGATCAAGCATCCACAGTACTGCGTGAAGGCTGAAGGCCAACCGCTTTATAAAAAAGAGAGAGACTTGCTACAGAAAGAAAAACGCAAGAAAACAAAAAGACCAAGGGGCAAAAAAACACTCATCTTTTCTGTCATTCAGAAGTAAACACTAAAAATGGGTGCTGTGACGTTTTACATGCAAGACAAGCAAACAAAACACTTGTGTGCATGCACGTGTCTGTAGCACGCTTGCTGTCAAAAACATAGCATAGATTACTTTTCGATAGCAGGCTAATAGGCATGCTTTACAACCCAAAAGCACAAATTAGACACCTAATTACTTTAACTTGAATGCTTGTTTAAAATGCAGTTACAACACATCCTCAATATTTTACTCTCTAAACCCACACAAAATTTACAGATGCGTACATCCATAAAATATGAGACTGAGCTAGCAATGTATATGCATTAAAAAGGGACTACAAAGTGATAGGGTTAAGTAAGCCAGGACAGACCATATGCTCACGTAAAGTAACAGGGCAAGTGAACTGTTCTAATGGACTCTTCAGCTTCAAGGCTTTCTATAACTAAATAGACAAGACAATTTATACTATACAAAACACTAAACACATTTACACATTTTACGGACATAATTAAAAAAGTGGTAGGTGTAAAACAAGAAGTGACTACAAGCTGAAAAACCTTGGAGATTTCATGATCTTACAAACAATTTAAAACAAAGGAATTCTACTGGGAGGACCGGAAAGAGACCCCAAGATATGAAACCAGATGACCAAGCAGCAGACGCCAGTGTAGCCAAGGCCTAACCAGATAAAACAGATCCATAAAGTACAAACACTCAAATTTTGAAGTTTAAAGTACACGCTGCTAAGAAATGACTAGTGGCTGGAAGTTTACAGACCACAATTCAAGAAACGTTACATGTTTTGAAGGGAACATAAGGCAAAGTAGTACTAGTGACTAAACAAGTGCCAATGTGAAGTTTAAGGTTCGCATAGGTTACTGCTACAACAGCTTAAGAAACATAATCCCATTTTCAAAATATCAATGAGCAAAATTGTAAGACTGCCATGCAGGAAATAGGAAATGTAAACATACTAATGTGAGCTGCCTGTTGATTTCACTACAAAGTACACTGAAAAACCCATATCGCTAAATTAAGAGATTTTTCAGGGGTGGGAACCATCAGCACCCCCCAGCATAACTAGAACAACCCCAGAAACAGAAGATTAGAAGGATTTGAAAAAACTGCAACAACCACTGTACATAACTGTGCAACAACTACACTGTACATAACTGTGCAACCACACCAACAATAAACCCAACAGTAAATAAGCCTAAACCAAGTTGTTAAACACAAGCTCTTTACATGCACCGACAAAAAAGTAACACGCTCAAAGAACTTCCTTGAAACCTTTCAGATAAAAATAATTTTCAACAAAATAAATTTGCATAAAAACATGGTAGAGAGAAATTAGTTTCTTGCCCTTGTAACATTGCAACACAGAGGAGTAGAGGTGTGGACACGATACACACCACAACCAATAGGCAGTTCCAGTTAACAGCAGTAAGAAGACACTACATCCAGCAGAGACACGGACATTTCATTACATCATGACACAGAAACAAAGGTGACAAAACAGCAATAAGAAGACACTACATCCAGCAGAGACACGGACATTTCATTACATCATGACACAGAAACAAAGGTGACAAAACAGCAGTAAGAAGACACTACATCCAGCAGAGACACGGACATTTCATTACATCATGACACAGAAACAAAGGTGACAAAACAGCAGTAAGAAGACACTACATCCAGCAGAGACACGGACATTTCTTTACATCATGACACAGAAACAAAGGTGACAAAACAGTGAATACTATTGTTCACGACACCATTTACCACCACTGTAGTTGACAAAGAACAGAAAAATGACTTGTATTTCACATACTACGGTTGGGCCTCAAAGTGAAGGCAGAAGTGGTTAAACATATAATTACACACCGACTACACAACAGAAAAATGGAAACAGTAGCTTAATACAACCCAAACATTTATGTAAAGTGACATTAAATAACCCATCTACTAGAAGTGAACTAAACCTCTGATTAAGTATGACAAACAGTTATTGCAACAAAATACAAGTAAATTAATTTCATTAGAATTTATGTATAAAGGATAGATTCTGGATGCACCATAAAATCAGAATGCTGTGTTGACAAATACCATCTCTATTGTGAAACAAGATGAACCCAGCTCTTTAGTAGGAGACAAAGGCATCATTTAAAAGTCATGCCAGTAACTCACACAAACAAAACCCATCAAGATAAATTGGTTAATATAATCTTTGGGATGATATAATTTTACACATCATACATGGCAATTAAATATCCCCAACATTCCTTAAGTAGTTTAAAATACAAATCGGGGAAAAAAAAGGTAGCAACCCCCAAACAGTACATCAAAAAGCACCAGGCTAGCTTATGTACTGTGTGTGCAAACTAGAACAGACCCAATACTGGACAAGTTTAAAGTAAAGATCCACACTAGTCACCCCAGGTGACACGGGGCACAGCTACAAAACCATAGAGTTTTCAAGCACCAAATGACAGATGTGTGTGCTCAGCAAAAATATACTGCCCAAAAAAAAAATCACTACATCATAGAAAACTAAGTAATTTTATTGTGTGTTTCATGGCCAAGCAAAACCACAATTCTCCTAACCATGCATAGGACTATGCAACCTGTACTTACAATCAACTTCAAAGCAAGATATACTGTGGAGGAAAAAGGCGATACCCTTTCTCATGAACTCCCTAGAACTTTACATAGGCTAATCAAATTTCACTCGTATGCAACACCATCCTCCTTAAGCAAACAAACGGCTCAGATGCAATCAATTTAAAACAAGAGTGGAGAAAAACGCAACAAGACCTATGCACATCTTAAAATACAATTGCAAATAATCTAGTCATTGTTGAGCCCATCTTAATAGGAGGAAAAAAGTCACTTCAATGTATCTAAAATACAGCTTTCACAAATACAGCTTTCACAAAATTCAGTTATTCTGATTAAGTGTATGCATTAAAATGCGACGCAATAAAAAAAAAAAAAAAAAAACTGAAGACAAAAACAGCCAAACAGGACAATGAGGTGATGGGAGACTTTACGGGGGTGGCAGGACCATTACTCCAATGACTACGTCTGTACAGAATAAGAATGATTCCTACAATGCAAAAACTGCTGTAAAAGTAAAACGTCATGTTGGCAAGCAACACAGAAGCAGTAAAAGTATATACTCAATTCAGAAACCTACTCAAATTGAAATGAAACAAAGATTATTCACCAAACACAAAGACAGTTATGCATCTGGCAAACACTTAACATTACCTTTGATGCAGTACACCGAATCAAACCAATGAGGTTTTTAACATCTTAATATTCTTGAAGGTAAAGGCAATATAAACAAAAGTTCTGCTGTCACCATGCCAAGAAATAAGTATCTCTTGATAGGGAAGGGATGACTAATTGTTACTTCTTTCATCTCTTCTACACTATACATAAACCAGTGGCGTAAGACATCAATTCTGACCACCATAAATACAATTAACGCACCTAGTAACACACAGCATCATCTGCAAGGCCCTATTACACCTTTAACGCACTTATGCATGTGCACATAATCTGGACCAGCAGGTATTTAGCGACAATCAAGCATTCACATACCCACTGTACATTTTTACAATACTCATTCTTTCATATTAGAAAGCTGGCGATCAGCACAGGGAAGAAAATTACAACAAATTATGCTTTAAATTGTCTTTGTTTAGAAGCAATGAATGTCAGGCATACAAAAAGGCAGGACAAAGAACATCTTTAAGTTACAAATTGCCCTTTTAATATAATGTAACCTTAGAAAGAAAGAAAAGTTTTACCTGGTTTACAACAACTATGGTGATGATGGTCAGTCTGACAGCATTTGTCCCTTAAGGGCATTTTCTGTGTACGTAACCTTTCATCCATATCCACGTCTTCTGTATAATCAGGCTAAAATTCATTTAAAAAATTACTAAGTACAGTATACACACAATACTTGAATATATATTCAAATTTTTAAGAATAAATTCAGAATTAAATAAGCTTCCGCCGAAAAACTGACAAAATAAATAAGCAAAGATGACAATTCTTAACATGTTCGTTTGTGTAAACCTTCAACAGTACTGTAATGGCTTGATATAGCTATAAAAACAGTTCCATAACTAATCATACAAACTCTCAAAAACCACTTTCTAAGGCACACTTAGATGCCACCAGTGATAAACCCCATCACCAATTAAAGCCTCACTGTCTTAGTTTAAAACGGTCTGAAATTATTTACTTGTACCTGCTATCAATCACTATATACATACAACTATAAGGCCCATTTTTTAAATATGTAGGGCACAGGGGCTACAGAACCCTTTCAGATGAGATCCAGGACAACGCTTGGGAACATTCTCTTAGCATGACTTTGTTAAAGTATGGATTCAATGTTACTATGATCGTACTTTCTGCATTACTACAAAATCGCAGTCTTACTACTGCATCGTGCCCCAGAGCCACCTGGCACACGTACAATATTATTGTCACTGTGACAACACACTGACACTGCACTGCCGAACTGAAGACTCAACATGCTCCAGCACAATGTGCAGGAATACATACACACAGTGTCACCAACTAGGGGGAGGGAAACGTGTCTGAAAAACCCAGGACCTCCAAGAAAGAAAGAGGGGTACAGAACAGATGTACAGGTCCCCAAAACCATATGGCACATATTTAAACTAAAAACCTAATACAGATATTAACTAACATCACGAATGCAAGAAGCAAAATGTATTTGATTCCACAACTCTATTGGGAGTAAAGAAAGTAAAAGTCTAGAAGAACATGCTTCAAAAAAATTACGCCGTAAAAGAAAAAAAGGCAAAAATATTACCACTCACGTGATGCACGGAGCGCCAATCACATCACAGGCTTTAATGGTACCCATGCACTGTGAATAGCCACTAACCACCTCAAACTTTTATATTATTGCCACCAGCAGGGGGTGCTCTAAACCAAACGGGTCTGAAATCTCTTTCTTGGAACCGGGAGAGAAGGCTTTTTTCATAAGGTCCGGCCTAATAATCCAAGCATCTGAAAATACCCATGCAACAAATAAAGCTTACAACTGCGGTCCCATGTACCTTTCCAAACGGTATGAATTTTTCAATGAAACATGTGTATGCATGATTACACTACATCATGCTTTCGATTTAACTGCAATACCCATCTGCATCACTTCAGACAAACCGCCGCAATTCTTTTCAGTATAAAACTACACAGACATGCGGTGAACCTAACCTGTTACCAGTTTTTTTGAGGCAAAGGTAACCTGAGGCCTTAAACCTCGATGCTGATCTCTCCACCCCACGACCTTCCAACTCCCCACTACCACATAAAAGGCCACCCCTACAATAACTTTACCAACATGAAACATTTTATATGTTAAGCCCACAGATTAAGGCATTTAAGGGGCATTAAAAACCTTCCATTAGTGACAATCGGGAAGCCCCTGCCGTGCCAAACGCTGCGCATCTGGTGAAGTGGGGCACATTCCCAACGTTCAATGAATATAAGAGCAGGGATCGTCGAGCATGACTGGCCCTGTGTTCTGCAGTCCAGATTGCCGCGGGCCACCGTCACTCACCTCCAGCTTCCCAGATTGATGCAGACAGATTTTAGTTACTGTGGCGCACAAGGCTAAGGGAACCCGCTTGGAGTTCTAATACACCTAGTATCCTCCGTATCACAAATGATAACCAAAAAAAAAATTATACTCTTCAAAGCCGAACCGGACGAAAGTATCTGACGTACAGCATATAGTACAAACGTACGCACGTAGGCGGCTGCAGCTTCGCGGAACTACAGACTGACTAGAAGGACAACGAATGACGTACGTGCTTACGTCACCACAGTCCCATTAATATTTGGTGTCTCTTACCCCCCCCCCCCCCCCACCTTCGTTGTTCCGCCCTCTGTATGCGCTTGGTTAACTTACGAGTTTTCGATTGGTGAAAAGGACTTGAGTGACAGGCGGGTGGTGTTGCCACGGTAAAGTGGTTAATGTTATAAATAAGCTGCTTAATATGTTTAAGCTACAGTAATTATGTTTAGCTGCCTGTTTTTTTTTTTATGTGGTCCTCAGCATTTTATATGCGTATCCCTTTGCCTTTTTATATGTCAGGTAAGTTAGATTCAGGTTGACGTTTCTTTGAAGTGAAGTTGAGAGTCGCTTTCTTCACTTGTCCGAATCTGTGGTTTAGTGAGTAGACATATCTGAGTGCTTTCGAAACTAGCTAATCTGAATGCTTTTTCAGTAGGAAACTTTCAGTAGTAGGACTGTGCCAGTCTTAATAAAATATCGACGCTCGTTAATTTTAGGGCCAATATTAGATCTCGCGGAAAGCTTGACCAACTGCCAGACTGAAGAAAAGATGCCTTCTTATACTTAAAGGAGTTTTCCAGTCTCCACTCGAGTTAACTTTCTCACGGAATTATTCATTTTTCTCTTTATATTATCCCTTAGATCCGGCAGAGTGCACAGGAACGTATTCAGCATCTTTCACTTTCATTTCCAATTCTTTGTCACAGCTCTTTGGCATCCCGTCATCGTTTTGTAATACTTCTCCTCAGTCCACACTTTTACATACGGAGACTCTTGTCGTGTTTGATGTTTATCCTTAAACACACGCCATGGCTGTTTTTCTCAACAAAGGGTTGTTTCATAGAAAACTTTTAAGACCTGTATGACTACATCATTCTATAATCAGGCTGGTAACCGTTCTCAATTGCCGTTTTTACTCGTTTAATTGCAGAATATTGTGGACAATATGAAATATTGCAAGCAGCTTTCATCTCTTCCCATATTTTAAATGACCGTTATTAACCACAGATGAATGGATTTTTAACGGATTTCGGAATAGTGACACCTTAGCAACAGCTTGAAAAAGGGACTGGAAATTGCCTAGAGACTTCAAGTTTGATTGCTTGAGAAAACTAATTTACCGTAGCTAGCCTAGCATGGAAGACATTTATAAACTTCTCGTGGAAGACGTAGTATTATACAGAGAGCATGCACAGAGTAACTTTGTGAAAACCAAAATATGTCTTCCAGTGGTTCTAAGAAGGCAATTCGTGTGGTTTATATAGGTTAATAATACCTTTCAAGTGTACCTTATTACGAGAAATGTACCTCATTTGGGGTCTTAAAAAAGATCCTGTTCCTCGAAGTTCCATATTGAAAAGGGCTGTCACACACCTAGTGTTAGTAATATTTTCACTGGTATTCATGGTAAATAGAAATTGATCATTAATTCATTAAAATACCTTTCAAGTGTACCTTATTACGAGAAATGTACCTCATTTGGGGTCTTAAAAAGATCCTGTTCCTCGAAGTTCCATATTGAAAAGGGCTGTCACACACCTAGTGTCAGTAATATTTTCACTGGTATTCATGGTAAATAGAAATTGATCATTAATTCATTAAAAATCTTTTTATAAGTAAAAAAGTTTAACAGTCATATGACTTTTCTAGTCTAAGCTGATATTAA
Source organism: Protopterus annectens (assembly GCF_019279795.1). Taxonomy (NCBI): domain Eukaryota; kingdom Metazoa; phylum Chordata; order Ceratodontiformes; family Protopteridae; genus Protopterus; species Protopterus annectens. The sequence continues at coordinate 1,498,394,886 of NC_056745.1, forward strand.
GCTGTTAGTATGCGTCCCACATGTTGCCAGTTTGCTGTACATTATGGGGGCTAATGTTCCTCATTTTGGAGATAGGAGGTTGAGAGCTATGGGTTAATACTAAGCTATTGATGTGCAGGCCCGTTGTTACTGTAGCCATACCTAGTTTCAACCCCTTTCAATGAGAGCTGCAGGGGGGTCAGACCCTGGGTTTGTTTCTAATTGCCTCCCCATTTGTTCAGGCTATGCTTAAAGAGGATCAGGAGCTACGTTTCTTCATATCCAATGGAGAGCTCAATAAAAGAGGGATTCTGCCTTGTGTGTGTATACACACATATATCACCAACAGGTTCTATTTATGTTACAATGAAAGTAAAGCTCTCTTGAGTGGGTGTTTAGGGTGTTGTTTTCCAGATATGCAAGAGGTCATATAGGACTGAATCCTTTGAGGCTTTGTAGTTTAGACAGAAGACACCTTTCAAAAGTCTGAAGAAAAGGGAACAGAAGATGCTTTAAGGCAGTCTGGGTAGCTCATGGTACTTTTATTGTAGTAAGGAAACACTATGGTCTGTCAAGTTGGGTCGTATGCTTAGACAAGTACATATCAAAGGGACCATTATGTTGAATTATGGACTTAATGAGAAAGGAGTGAAGAGATGTGATATTTTCCTTAGATGAGTAAGAAATGCCTCTGGTGCTTAGTTTGGCAAGGTAAAAGTATTTTTATTTATTTGATTTATTTTACATTTGTTGACCGGGCTAGTCTAGCTGGATATATGTCCATTTTCAGCAGAGGCCTGGGGAGAAAAGCTCCACACATTTCAAATTAAGTTCACATCTACAGAAATACATATTTAGAATGCAAATACATTCACGGTAAAGAAAACAAATTTTAAGTGGTCCCAAATTTATAAAGTATAAAAAAAAAAATACAACATATTTGACTAGACTTAGTACAATTACTTATAAGTTGCAGTTAAATGTTGAGAAAGAATAATAGCTAAAAAAAGTATAGTACAAACGTACATAAGAAAGGAAGATAAAAGGAAAGTGAAATGGAGAAGCAGTTGAGTGATACATCTAGTAGTAATATGTGTCACCTTTTTGAGAATACAGTAATAAGTAAGACTATGACGGAGAGAAAGAATAGTAGTTAAGATGAAATTATTTCAGAGATGAGAATGTAAGGTTGAATCAAGTAATAAGAGTTAGTTGGTCAATCACTGAAAATGCAAGGTTGAATCAAGTAATAAGAGTTAGTTGGTCAATCAGGTTTAGTTTTCTAACAACGGTGTATATATGGTGATCAAAGAATAGTGTTTGTGCACATATCCTTGATGGGCAAGTCTTTCAAAATGGTGCTGCCTGTGTGGTTTCTTCATGGTGCCTAGTTTTGCCAAATGACATGATGCTGCCTTTCTTTGCATTTAGGCCTTGGTTCAGTCACCACTTACTGGCGCATGTTAGCCTCTTCTGAAGAATCTGGAAGTTAGATGAGTAGTTAATAACTGCTCTGGGTTTGCAGTCCTCTTCATACTTGGTCACCCACAGGCCCTTAATGTCAATGTTGACATCAGAAAATTAAATAAACAGCAACATCCTTGGTTCAAGTGTCTGGGAGTACCACAGGTAATTACTCTTTTTCGAGAGAATATGCCTCCCACGCTAATCGATTTTTATTCTTTCAGCTAGCCATTATGATATTCAGCAGTTAAAACGGGGATTTTCATTTAGTTTAATTAGTTCATTGGTATTGCCAGTAGGTGGGATTGTATCAAAGATCTTTGCCAAGTCCTGGTTGCAAGTTTAAAAAGATTTGCTTGACCTACTGCATCAGTGACTTGAATTCAATAGGTTTAGGAGGCAGATTTTTGCCTTTAACAAACCCAAATTGGCTTGGGTCCAGGGCTTGTACACATCCTTGTTAATAAGTATCATATTGATGTGTCTGTATTTACCTGGACCACTAGTGGACCCTCGTTGTGAAATGGGGTGACTGTCAGTGTTTCATTCCCCTGGCGCACATTCCGTGGAAATGCTGAAGATGATTAAGCTTATTAACAAGTCTACCAGTCAGTGTCTCATGCCAGCAGGAGAGGCAGCTGGCACATTATTGGGGCTTGCAGAGCTAGTGTTTTTGGCTCTTCGGGAGAGCATTCAGGGCTTGCTCGTAGTATGTTGTATGGGTGTGCTAATAAGCTGGGAGAGAGGGGGGGAGATGGGGGGGTAAAGTTAGAGCTGAAGTTTTTAGGAGATGAATAAGTGTTAAATATAAGCTCTTGAGTATTGCTGGACATTACCTTTGAGGTTTCTGACAACTGAAGAAGCCTTTGTGGTGTTCTTACCACAGATGGAAATATTACAGATAGACATTTCACAGTTATCCATCAACCCCCCCCCCCCTACTCAAAGGAATGGGCTCCCTTCTCACCCCTCTGCTATTCTCTCCATATACCAGCAAACGTCTACGGGATCTTCCTGGGTTCCCTCTACTTTCGATGTTGATGTGGTTCTCTACCAGTCATCGTTGGCATCAACCCCCTTCTTCCTATTTTCTACGTGGGGTCAGGGTGTTATGTTGACTGTTGTCATCTCTCTCAATTCAGTGCCACACTCCTGCCTGACTGTGGCACATCTTCTGTCACATACTCCATCCATCTCTTTTTTTCTGTCCCACAGTGTACATCCTTACCACCTTTCTCAGACACTTCATATCCATAGCCTCTAGCTTTGTCATCTGCCCTGCCTTTACTGCCCAGGCTTCTGTGCAGTACAGTAGTACTGGTTGCACCACTGTTTTGTACACCTTGCTTTTTGTCTTCTTTGGCATTTTTTTGTCCTACGCTACACCTGACACTCTTGTCAGTTGGCTGCAACCCCTCTGATTCTAGCTTTGACTTCTTCATTCAGGCTTTCCTTCTCCTCAACCACCCCTCCCAGATACTTGAAGATTTTAACCTGTTCCAGTGTCTTTATTCTGTCTCAATCCTCCACTTCTGATTTCCCCAATTTGCTGACATTACCACTGTCTTATCCGTTCTTGGTTTCATCCCATGTGCTTTCAGTTTTGAATTTTATTCTCCTATCCTTTGCTGAAGTTCTTTCTCAGAGTCTGCCTGCAGAGCCACATTTGTGTACAGCAACTTTGTTGATCTGTTTCCTCCAACCTCTTTGCTAATGTAATCCGTCACCGGGCTCAGAGCTAAACCCTGGTGCACGCCCACTCCCACTGGGAACCATTCTGTGAGAGTGAACACTGTTTGTACTTGAGTCACTCTGTCCTTGTACATAGCCTGCACTAATTCTACCAATGTGTCTGGGACTTCAAACCACCGCAGTACTGACCAAATCAGCTTTTTTGGGATCTTGTCATATGCTTTGTCCAAGACTAGGAATGCCCATTTGAACTCTTTCCTCATCTCTAATTTCTTCTCAACTATCTGTCTCCACTGTAAACATCACGTCAGTTGTGCTGCATCCTGATCTGAATCTGAACTGCTCATCTCGCATTCTATGTGCATCTGTTTATCAGTCACTCTCTTCAGAACTTTCATGCAGTGTGACAGCAGTTTGCTACCTCTGTACTGCCCACAGTTGTGGTTGCCCCCTTTGTTCTTGTACAGTGGCACAAGTGTGCTTATTCTCCAGTCATCTGGGATACGCCTTTCTCTCACCCCCATCTTACCCAGCATCTTTATCATATCTGCTGTGACCTCACCTGAACCTGCTGCTTTCCCTGTCTTTAATTTTCTTTGTGCTTTTCTTACTTCTTCTAGGGTTGTCTCCTCGTCTTCTCTCATTGTAGGCTATGTTTGGGGCAGTACAGCTTCTCTGGGGTTTTCTTCATTCATAAACTGCAGGAAGTACCCCTTTCATCTGCCTTTGTGCTGTGGACTGGTGAGAAGGTTGTTGCTGGCATCCCTTATGAAGGGTGTTAGACTGTTTTCTTTATCTTTCTGTCTTTGTTTTGCAAACTGATATAGTTTCTTTGTGCCACCTACTAAGTCACATTTCAGAAGCTGGTAGAGTGTTTCCAATGCCTTGTTTTTTGTTATTGCAACTCCTTTCTTAGCTTCTTTGTTAGCCAACCAGTATTCCTTCCTAGCCTGGTCCATCTTTTCTGTCTCCCCTTTTTCATGCACTCCTTTCTTTTGATGACTTCCTGGAATTCTGCATTTCGCCACCAGCTTTCCTTGTGTACATTATTGCCATACGTGGCTCAGCACATATCTGTTCTGTAGTTTTCACACATGCTGTTTTGAGGTACTACCGTTCTTCAACTCCTCCTATTTCCTTCTCTTCTTGGGGTGCTACAACCCTGAGTAATTCCTTGAACTGTTCTTTCTCTGCAGTCAACTTCCTGGCCTTCAGCCTCTCTGTTGACCTTAGAGCCTTCTCTGACCATTGCTTGCAGCTGATTGTGGCAACCAGTGTTTATTTTTTTATTGATTTATTTACTGACATTTGATTACTGGGAAAGTCTGACTAGATTGAAGCCCATTTTCAGCAGAAGCCCGAAGAGAAAGACTCCAAATTATTACAAAACATTTTAAGAACAATAATTTTTACAATCTTCAAAAATAAAACAAAAGCATCTGCAGTGTAAATAATTGTATCATTTTTTTTAACCAATGTTTTTATATTATGTCTGATATAAGGAAATCATTTAATATTTGGAGAAATTTTAGACAGTCAGTCTAATACAAATAGTAATTGCAATATGAAGTAAGAAAAATAGGGTTATGGTTTATGCTGTGGGCTGACTGTTTCATTTGGGATGACTTTGTAATCGCTGATTATACCCCAGTGCCCTTTCCTTACTAGAAGGAAGTTTACCTGAGTTGCATGTTGGCCACTCTTGTATGTGATCTTGTGACTCTCTCTGAACAATGTGTTGGCTACTGTCAAGCTATTTGCCAGACAAAATTCTAGAATAAGATGTCCTTTATTCCTATTGCCCCACTGTTGACTCAGGCAGTCCTCGTATCCTGTTCTGTCTTTCCTGGTATGTGCATTCAAATCGCCCATTGGCAATTCATGTTGGCCTGCTTTATCTAGTAGGTCCTGCAACTGCTGTATGAATGCACTCCTTTTCTCATCATCACAACCCTGCTGTGGGGAGTAGGCTGAGGTTATGAATACTGCCCTATCATTACACTGGAGTCTGCTCACAATGAGTCTGTCACTAATTCTGATGCTATCCCTCACTGCCTTTTGAAGCTTCTCTCTCGTCACTCACCACGATTCCCACATAATTTCTAGCCTGTCGTCCTCATGAGTAGTGGATTCTGGATCCCAAGCCAAGTGGCTTTACTGCACTGCCCTTCCACCTAGTCTAATGGATACATAAGATGTCCACCCTGCTCCTTACCATCATATCATCCTCATTCTGTCAGTGAACCTACACTGTGTGTAGCAGTTCTTAATTCATGTTTCATGACTGGTAGATTGGTTTTACGCCTAGCTTTCACTCAACGGAGCTATTCCAGGTCACTCAGCCTGGGCAACTGGACATTGGCTGACCAGTAGCCTTTTTGAACCAGGGCTGCTGGGTGTTATGACAGGTACACATTGGCCAGTAAGGACACATACACCCTTCCCACTGTTAGTATGGGTTCCTGTTGTAGGTTGGAGTAGGCCGGGTCCTCATACCCGTTTGGTGCCATTAGTCACTAAGTGAATCACCTAGAGCCATATTTTACACTGTCAAGTGGCAAACCCTGCCACTGTGTGTAGTCTGTGATCTGTGTTCTTCTATCTTGAGGATACTGCGCACCACAGTAGATGCCCAAAGTTGTTGGTCTGTACAACTCTTCCCATTAAAGGGCACCATGTAGAGTCTGTGCTCTTGCTCACAGCTCCATTAATTGGTTAGATTGAGATGGAAACACTCTGCATGTTTTTTTTTTTTGAAAGTGGGAAGAACCCCACAGAGACACAAGGAGAACATGCAAACTCCAGACAGGCATTGTCCAGAGGTCACGATTAAACCTTGTATACGGGAGGCGAAGACCTTAACCATTGTGGCAATTAGTCCCTCTAGCATCATGACCACTCAATTACTGGATTATGAAACGAACTACAGTCTGATTTCCTTTGTCACAGTGAACAGACTAACAAGAATAATCAAAAACAATATTGTCCAACTGTCATCAGAAGCTCAGTAGATCCCCCCCAGTACTATAACAGTCTATGACCACAACAACTCTCCCTAGGTACAAGTGTCCTCTTTCAAGTACGTTGATCTGTGATTAGACTCCTCACGCAATTTCATCATTCATCTAAAAATAAAAAAAAAGCTAGGATTCCTTTTCCTTTTGCAGCCCGGTTGGAGTAACAGAAAATGGGTCATTTTTGTGCCCAGAGTAGAAGGGGATTCGGTTTTCTAACTGAAGGTCTGATTTCCTCTAGTGTCAGCAGCATCCGCTAAAAACTCAGTTACCATTCAAACATTTGAAAACAAAATTTGCAGGTTTGTCACTCATTCCCCAAAAAATGAACACCACCATATAACTTTAGAAAAACCAAACCAGTTCCTTGTCGAGTAAAGAGCAGACCTACTGCTAAGCTTGCAACTCTTCAAGCTTCCACATGAGTAGACTCCCTGCTTTAATCTCAAAACTAACAAGACAAGCCCCCTGCACACAGCTTCACAAACTTGAATCACACTGGTCATTTCACACAAATTCCTCTTTCCAAACTTCATCTGATCGTTGGTCCTCAGTTCTATATGCCAAACTATTTGAGTACTTTCTGCCCCTATTTAAAGACGCTACATCTTACCCCATTTTCTGTGGACTGCTAAAATCTCATCTGCTTATTAAAGCTAAATGTTCCTGCAACTCATCTGGCACATAACCTAGATTAGACTAACATATACTCAACTGTAACTGCTGTACCAGTTTCCTTTACTTCAGTTTTTTCCTCTGAGACTTGAAACATTCAGGACTTACTCGTTGATATCCGTTTGCGTGATGTAGGTGTAGTTCACTAATTTTGTGTTTACTGTAGCAAATATTACCGTATTGAAAGTTTTTTACTGGGAACACATTGTAATACTGTGTATATTGTTCTTTTTCTTGGACCTTCTCTGAAATAGGATACCTTATCTTGCTGGACTTTCCTGGTCAACAGATGCAAACTATTCTGTCTTTCTAAATGTAAACACTCTTTGTACTAAAATGCATATTGATAGCAGTATAGTTTTCTTATTTTCTTCTTTTATTGTACAGGCTTATGTACTTTTGTATTCTTAGCATCACACATTCTTTGCGTTTTATTCACTATCATTTTTGTGTTTTTATTATCTTGTGGACTAACTGAGTGATGATATCACTGACCACAGACTGAGAATGAAAGTGGTAACTACCCTGGTTAACAAATTCAATAAATACATTCTCAAATTGGCCTTCCTTTTGGAGGATATGACTTTTTCATTTCTTTGTTGATATTTGAGTTCATCTGTAGATGTTTGGGTACCGATTTTGCTTTTACAAGCTGTGAATTTCTTCCTCTTAGTGTACAGTTTGTTTGTTAGGGTTCCAACATAGGGTTTATTCCTGCATTTGTCATTTTATCTTTACATTTCTTCCATTTGTAACAATAATGAGCTTGTGTTTTCTTTAACAGTTCCTTGCAAGTAGGCTATGTTATTGTCAATGGGCAGCTGTTCTAATAAGGAAGTAATAGAATGACTTGGATCTGTCTGTTTTCCTGTGCCTTGAAAATGAAAAGCGTTGTTAGCTGGTAGTGACTCTAGAACTGTCACAAGCATTTTTTTCATTTTGGCAATCACGTACATTTTAATGGAACATCTACGTAATATCCCTTGCTAACTAAACTTTTATCAATGTTCAGAATCTCTGTTTTCAACATATCTGACAGTTTATATTTATTGCAAAGCTTTAAAGCTGTGTTAAAACGTGAATGTTCATTGATCTTGCTGTAAATTATTAATCGGTGTAGTAGTAAAACATAACCAGTAAATATCCATTTCTTCCATTATAAACTATGGAAGTGTTTATTAACTTGACTGCAAAATCTTTCTATTTGCAGATGGTTATTAGGCTAACAAATTGGGTGGGCTTTTCTAAGCCCAGCCAATTTTTCCCTAAAGAAGAATGATGCCCTGTATCCATATAGAACGTCAAGGACCAGGCATTTAGAAGCTACATCTTTGTGTAAGGGACATGGGTGCAAGACCTGGTGTATTCTTTTTCCCAAAAAATAGGAATAGCAATAGCTGTTTTCGCCTACAGATTCATCGTGAATTAATAACAAATAGTAAGTCACTCTAACTGTTTTAAGGGAGTATCTGACCATATACTCCAGCCCAAAATAACACAACAGCAGTTGTTGAGGTAGATAAATTAATTAATACATTTGTATTTCTGAGACACTACTCCAGTGAATGATTTCTTGATAGGAAGTGTAACTGTCAAAATATGTTACTAAGTGATCCTGTTAGCTTTATTACTAACTTGAACTGTGATAATATGTTACGTGGTTTATTGCTATCATTTCTCTGATAGCTTCACTATTGTTTAAAATACTGACTGTTGTCTTATGTGGAGCTTTTCTTCCCAGGCCTAATTGCCCAGTCGGACTTCCCAGTAAACAAATGTTAAATAAATAAATAAAATAATTCATACACTGTCTGGTGTTCTTTTCTGCTTAGAAACATACAAATTTAATATTATGTAATGTTTTAACTTCCTTCCATGACTGTATATGTTACCATGATTTTTTAAATATTTTCTAGAGAACTTCACTAGTTTAGTGTTTACTCTAGCAAATATTAACTTACAATTTTTTTTTTTTACAGGCAGCACATACATAACTGTGTATATTGTTTTTTTTTTTTTTTTTTTTTTTTTCTGGAGCTTTTCTCCGCAGGTTTCCTCTAAAATTGGATACTTTATCCTGTTGGACTTTCTGGGTCAAAAAAAGCGAAGAAATAATAAAACGCCCCTTAACTGCCATACTAGTTTAGTGTTTACTCTAGCAAATATTAACTTACAATTTTTTTTTTACAGGCAGCACATACATAACTGTGTATATTGTTTTTTTTTTTTTTTTTTTCTGGAGCTTTTCTCCGCAGGTTTCCTCTAAAATTGGATACTTTATCCTGTTGGACTTTCTGGGTCAAAAAAAGCGAAGAAATAATAAAACGCCCCTTAACTGCCATAAGGAAGCATTTGGTAACTAAACATCAGAGGCAAACATAACAAAGCAGCAGTTCCGTAGGAAGAACAAAACACAATCTGCTGTGCTTTCTTGCACGTGAACAGCTGGGTGAACGTTCTCTAGTAAAACTCACTGCACTCCAGCAATTCCAACACCAGGTTGTCAGTTGCAAGGGAGAAGCCCCTAAGTAATTGTTGTAAGGGAGCATCTGTTAACTGCACATCCTAGAACAAAATAATAAATCAGCAGCAGTTCTGGGGGGGGGAAAGACATAAAACACAATCTGCTGTTATTTCTTGTTTGTGTTGGAAGTTATGGACTGATTTTTTTTTTCTGTGTTTGCAGTCATCCAGCTTATCCAACTGGCATTTCTGATAAATGCCTTAAACTTTGTAGGATCCCTTCTAGTATAGATGCAGTGTCTTTCTTCACTCCCGTTTTTAGCTCAGGCTGAAATCACTTAATTAAACCCACTCTCCATTTCTTTCTTCAGAACCAACTCTTCTCAATTTCTTACCAGTTCCACTGCTGTCAGGATAAGCAGGACACCACCAAAACTGCTTTGTGGGGACATTTGAAAAAAAAAAAAAAGGAACACTGATTTGCTCTTACTAAATGAGTGACCAGAGGAGACAGTCAACCAGATGAAGCAGTGTGAAATCACTCTCAATCACTTCTTTTGATACTGGATGTAGGCATACTAAAGTTAGTTTTACTGTTTTCCCTATGAGTTACTGATACTCACATGGTCATTCCATTCCTGATTTTTCTGATGTAATATTTCCCTGACCAAGCTCACAGTTCCTGTAGTTTCTGTCTTTGTTCTTGTAGGATATCTGTCCTTTTCCCACTGTTGTGCAACCGTGGAAATAGTATGTTTAAGTAAAGGTGGAGGGAGCAAAATGTCTCCTTGGGGGGCATTATACTGTCCTAGCCATGATGTTCAGGGTCAGGCGTGGTGTTTGGGATAGAACAATTTGGGACCTTATGTGGTGGGTAGAACAATTCGGGACCTTATGTGGTGGGATCTTTTTTTTTTTTTTTCCTTCTTTGGTAAATAGATTCTGACCTTAGTTTTATTTTTTAGTCTAAAGCTGCAGGTACCAAAAAGGGGTCAACTCTAGGCCATTTTTAATGTGACACATTGATGTTCACATTGTGCTCTGGAGACGGTGTAATAAATTGTACAGAGAGGCAGAGGTCTTCATAAACTGTGTAGCCGCATAAATGCGTTGTATGTACGATGCTTAATATGCCTTATTTGTTGTCACAATTCTTAGAGGTGGATTGCAGCTTTATCAGCATCTGTGAACGGTGTACAAGTATGCACAGTACACAGTAATATAGTGGATGCACCAGTACACTAGTTGGGGGAAGTGTTTTATTTCATCACAGTGCTACAGCTCATAGCAGGGAAGGGGTGCTTGATAAAGTATGATGTACATTCGTACGTCATTACTTATTAAGGCATATTATACTTTGCTAACTTGCCATTCCTGCTCTGCTGTACTGCACCATCGTGCCTAGTAGTGACTCATAAAGAAATGACATGGATTACACGTGACTGCAGCACTGGAATTATTACCATATTAGAATAGGTCTGGGGGCTGTGGGAGAGCTCAGCAGTTTGTGTGTGGGTTTGAAAAGTTGTGTTTGTAGTAGCAGGGTTGCCTGTACCACAATGAACTCAGTGGCCAGTATGTTTTTTCCCCCCACCATGTAATGAATTTTGTTTTCTCGTTTTTACCATTATTATATTGTTTAGCTCTGTGTACTGAGCAACATATCAAAAGGGAAAGATCGTTGTTGTCTGAGGTGTTACACCAGTGATAGGTATGTGGTTCTGTTCCTGTAGCTTATATAGTTGGAAGCAGCCCATAAGGCACTGGTGTAGTTTCTCTGAATTGTTTACATTCCTTGCGGAGCCATTTCATGCACAGAAGTGGGAGACCACTATATACAGAGCATTTCACCATTGTACATCATTTTTTATGATTTGCATAGGGCTTTGGTACACCATTTTACAATGTACCTTCTCTGTTTCATGGCACACAATGTCAAATATTGCCCATAGTTCATTAGAACTTGTAGGCTTTGCTGAGAGGCCCACACTTTACTTTGCAATAAAATACCTTTTACTAATGCAGCTGTTGCTTCTGGACCAAAGTGTCTGTAGAAGTGCCAACACAGCATTATCTGTTTTTAGACGATTAAATTAAAGTTGTTATGCATGTGACATCATACAAAGTAAGGGGTCAATACATATTTCAAGGTAGTTAAAAGTTTCAACATTTTACAGTGCAACCAGGACAACAATCAACATTTCAGTTTGTACAGGTGTCAGTATACTCTGAAGAGTCATGAAAAGCATATATTTAATGCTGAAAAAAGTCACACAAATCCCTTTAGTCTTAAATTACATAATCAATCAAGATCTGACTTAAGCTTATTTATAAAACCAGAACCACAGTGTGATAAACTATCTGTCCAAGTCATCAATGTAGGCAAGCACACTTATGTGAGGAAATTCAAAAGTGTTCTTGTTGATAAATAATACAAATATCAGTGTTCCTAGATGATATCCTTGTAGTACATTTATGTATATATTTGCATTTTTGGGAAACATTACTATCTGCTCCTCTACAAGCAGAACATAAGAGTAGAAAACCAAGTCCACTGCCTTCTGATCAAATCTTTAATTTTAGTAAGCCATTTTTTCAGCAAGCTGTGATTACCTAGTTCATAACCCATGGTTAGATAAAAATGAATCCAGTAAGCCATTCCTTATCCGTGTTATATAGGAAGGAATCAGATAAGAGCCATTTTTGGATAGTTGTGCTTCTACCCTACAGCAAACTGTGCTTTGTGAAAAAAATGTTGTATTTTTGAAGCAATCATCCAATTTACCAAGTGATGTCACCTGACATGGAAATAGTGATATATCTTGGGGCTTTCTATATTCTTAGGGTTTACAGTATGTGGTTCGGTAAGAGATTGCACGTATTAGAATTGCTCGAGCATGATCAGTCAATGCAGCAGTTGCTCCCATGCTGTCTTTACTTCTTGCTTCAGGTTTGTGTCAGAATTTGAAGTACAGTGCGTTTCAACTTATCTTAGCTCACAGCCTCCTGGAGAAAGAGCAGGACAGTGTTTTTTCATTGCTTGTCAGTGATCATGGTTTCTGTTAGGTGCAGTAATTCTGGGGTGATAATAATAAAATGGGTGTAGGGTGAAGTGCCCTCAAGAGACCTGCAAAGTGCTTGTACTTCTGCAAAAAAATGTTTGGAATTTTTTTTATCAGTTCTGTAATTGTACAAGCTTGAAATGTTTTGAGTATGAATATACTTGAAATGTCCTTTGAGTCACTATTTGCTGTGCAACTAAGATGCAAGCTTGTCAGTTTCATGGGCTTAAGAGGGATCCATTTATTAACTTTTGTTGACTGTTAGACATTGGTACAGTAGCAACCTTGCGTGCAATGTAATACTCCCTAAGATGGAAAAAAAATTGCCCCTTGGAGGAAGGAAAGTAAACCTTTATTTATTTCTATATAAACTTCATAGTGAGTATGGGTTATGGGTGAAACGGTGCCCAGAAACCAGTCCACTTAATTATTAAAACAAAAGTTTAAAAAGTTAAACTAGAACCATGATAAAAAAAAAAAAATTTTCAGCATATCTTGAAATTTTCTGTCTCTCTATATCACAGTAAGTGGTTATCATTTTCTAATTTGTTATACTCACAAATGCCCCTGAATGGGAGCTGCCATGGGTAGTATAATTTGTTTTATAGTCAGTAAAATGTAGGGAAAAGTTTCAACATCAGGGGTATAGAATATAAACTGAGAGGTATGTATAACTGCACAACTAAGGGTGTAGTTTATATTGCGATATGTTATTTTTGCACATGTTTCTGCATTGGTAAAACGAAGAGAAAGTTTAATCAAATAATTTATGAACATGAATAGAGTATAATTAAACAGAATTTAAATAATCCTTTGGCAAAACATTTTTGATTCAGAGCATCATTTCAGGTATATGATTATAGACAGAGTCCAAGAAATGAAAAGAGGTCTACATCTTGAGAGAAAAGAATTAATATGGCAATTGACGTTAAATGCCAATAGCTGTCCAGGTTTTAATGAACATTGTTTGATTACGTATGTATTGAAGCTGAAAGCTTTAGAAAGGAAAAAAATGTAATAAATGAATGATATATAAATAGAAAAGTTAATAAGTAAGTAGATGGAGAGAACATTCATTGGTTATGTAATCCTTCAGCCTTCCCAAACACATTGGTTTATGTAAGTAGTGATGTAAAATTATATAAGCAGCAAATAATTGTTCATTGTATGGTTTTTAATGTATTGATGCTAAGAGAGTTTGAAAAAACTTATGTTTTTTAACAAGGCTCCTTTAATGGATTATTCTTGAAGAATCCGTGAATATTTATTTTCTGGGGGCAGGGTAGTTGTCTGGGAACCACTCATAATTTAATTGCACTTTTTTTAAATGGTTAGAAGTAAAGATGGAAGGATGTCTGAGGAAGTTCTGTATTTGAACGAAAGAGCTTATACATAGTGAATTTTACAGTGTTTTTTAAAATTCTTTTTGTGGTTAGTTAAAGTTTTTGAACTGTATAATTTGAACCGGGGTTTCGTTCCCACACTGCCGATTGTGTGTGTGTTTTTTTTTTTTTTTTTTTTACATTAGTCTGTTTGTGTTTCCATATTGCTTGGTTTGTAAAGTTAGAACTTCAGTGCAGTAGAGATCAGATAGCTCTCTGTCGAGGGCTCCTCATTCTCTTCTTATCCCCTAAACAATCTGTACTGACAGACTCCTCAAAATTTTCTTGGAGTGCTGTTTTCTGGGAGTAAAAGTGTAAGGTCTGTAGGACAATTTGGACAAGCTCACCTTTTGTCTAAGAGTGACTGAACAACACCTTTTCTATTTAATTTTCTTGTCTAGGTTGCTTTACTGTCGAAAGGATTTATTTTCAAATTTAACTTTTATTAACATGTAGCTGTTAAGTTTTCTCTTATTTATGGTTTCTTTTACCGAAGAAATGGTCCGAATGGAGAGATAAAATTAGCAAAGTGGAGGAGATTAGTATTAATGGAAATGAATTCATCCGCAAGTCTTGGTGTGTAACTTCATGAAGTAAACCCTGTTTTTACAAACACCTCACTAAGATGACATTGAGATATATATATATATATATATATATATATATATATATATATATATATATCAATCATATGTCATGGACAGAAGTAGGTTAAAAATGAAAAAAAAAGACAGCTGGGTGCACAAGTCCTTGGATAAAAAAGTGCTCAATTCTGGTATGAGCACTGGTGCTAGGACTGGAAAAAATGACCGTGTAAAATCCTTAAGACACAGAAACATTCCTGGAACAGGATCAGGCCAGGCTCTGGGGAGGATGGTTTCTCTGTTGTAGATGGGAGGTAATAGTCCACAGAAATGGACAGCCAAAAAACAGCCATGCAGATGATAGAGTGGACTGTTGAACATAATAAAGAAATGATGTAGTTTTACTTTTATGCAAGAAGCCAATAATTTCCAGGTACGATATTTAAAAAGATTGAGGGAAATTAAACGAAAATGCTTGCACAAGAAAAACTGTCAAAAGCTTCAAATCAGATTTGAGTTTATTAATACAACAGACCCCTGAAAAACATTACATAAACCAAAAGACGTTGTGCCATTTGGAAGAAGCGACTGAGAAAGTGCAACAATCTGGCAGAAATGCTGGGTGGACAGATAGGGGAAAAGAAAGGAAGAAATCCAGTGCCATCACGGAAATCAAATGGAGAAAACTATGAAGTAATTAAGACACGAAGTATCATTGCTAGGAGAGTATAGAAGTGGGAGCAGATTGGAAAAACTATTTAGAAAGATGTAATAGAAGCAGCATGCATTATCATAACAGACTAGAATCTATCATACACTATTGCAAATTAAAAAAAAAATCTAAAGATATCCGCACAGGCAGCAAAACTTAGAAGCTATACAGATGAATAGAAAGGAAAAGTACAAAGTAAGCAATTTATTGATGACCCAAAAATGTTTTATAGACAGTTGGAAAACAAAGCAAATGGAATAAAAACATCACCAAAAAAGAAATAAGCATATTTTTGAGAAATATTTATGAAGACCCTGTGGAACATAGCAAAGATGCTGAATGGATAGAGGAAGTAAAAGAAGCAGTTAGAAGTTCAAATGTATGGGATATGGAATGGGTTGAAGTAACGGCCAGAGAAACTGAAGCGAAAGTAGAAAAGCTCCTAACTGGAAAACTCTAGGCCTAGATATATTTCCTGCCTTTTGCTTAAAAGTACTAACCTCTTTACACAAAGATTTAGCCCTGAATAAGAACTGCTTATATGCACATCCCAAACAGACACCAACCTTGTTAATGACAGGAAAAAAATATATATACTCTTCCTTAAGAGTGAACCTGCAAGCTATCTTAAAATCTGTAGACCAATAACTTGCTTTCTGAGTAAGTATAACATTTATACTGGAATTGATGTCAACAGCGTTCTTAGTCATTTAGAGGAAAACTAAATCATGGGAATAGAACAAAAGGGTAACAGAAGAAAGTCATATGCAAAAAAATTTCATTTGTTGTTAAAGTCAGGAAGGAGATTTGCAAAAAGGAGAAGAATCTAAGTTTGGCAACGAGAGGTTACATAAAAACATTTGACAGCATCCCACATTCATGGATAAAGGTGTGCTTACAGCTGTATAAAGTACACCTTACACTGATCAGCGACCAAGAAACAGTGGTAAACCACTCTGCAGCTAAACCCTGATAAAGGACAAATTATTTTCCCAGGGATAAATATTCAAAGGGGGTATTGTAGGGTGACTATCAACACTGCTCTGTTGTCTTGCCCTTAACTCATTAAGCTGTCCACTTAACAGATTAGGTCATGGTTACAGTTTGGCTCCCAGAAAACAACAAAGTGCAAAGACTTTTCATCTTCTTTTTATGGATGATTTGAGACTATAGTTCATCAGATGAGAAGCTGAAAGCACAATTGCAAGTGGTCAAAACTTTCTCAGATGATATAAGAATGTCATTTGGTCCTGAAAATTTTGTGGAAGCATTATTTCAAGCAGGAAAGCTGCAGCACCAAGCAAGTATCAATTTAGGACAGGAATGCAGTATAAAGGAACTTGAACAGGAGAGAGTATATAAATATTTGGGACTTGATAATGTGAACAAAACTTGGTAAGGAATATTTTAGAAGACTAAAATTAATACTGAAAACGGCTGTGATATCTGCGAACAAAATCCAAGCTATAAACCAATTTGCTGTTGCTGTTTCTGTTCTAATTGACAGTTTTGGGGTGATAGACTGGTCTGAAAAGGTATTGGATCAGTTGGACAGGAAAATAAGAAAAATAGTTCCCACTTATCAAATGATATATAAAAATCAGTGTATACCAAGATTATATATTCCCCGTTCTTAAGAAGGTGTGGGCTTCCTCAGATGAGAAGGCAAGAAGTTTGGAAAAGGCATAAAATAGTTGTAAATGCAGAAAACTCCTGGCCTCAATTTCAATCAGGATCTGACAGAAATGGTTAAGGAAAGGTTAATTTAAACCATTTGATGAAGGGTTAATATTGGTGGCCTAGAATAGTGGACAATGTACACATTAGTTCATTCAATGAACTTGTGGGAGAAAGACAAATGCAGGTTCTGTAAAACAGAACTGGAAACAATTGTACATCTTGCTGGATGTCATACACTAATAGCAGAGGGCCTATATACTGAAAGGCATATTAATAATAATATGGCAAAACTGTTGCATTGGCGATTTTGCAAACATTACAATACTGATATAGCTGAGAAGCACTGGAAACATGAGTCACAAAGTACTATAGAGAATAATAAAGTTTATACCACATACGATCACCCATTACCAACAGTTAAAAAAAAAAAAATAGATGCAATAAAGTCAGATAATGTAATCCATGAAAAGAAGACAAAAGTAGCATTGATCATTGAAATTGCTACACCCAGTGATTACAGTGACTTAAGTAAAGAGAGAGACAGAAAGTCGTAAAATACCAGGATATGTAGGCAGAAATGGGGGCAGTGTGGTAGGAGGATGCTCACTTCCAGTATAATAGTATGAGCAATGAAGGTCACAATAAAAAGAAACGGAAGCTTGCTCATACAGCTGATAATCGGATTATAACTGTTTGTAACACTGATGTGGTTTCCTTTGCTACAAGTGTTCTTCATATGGCTAATTCTGATGGTTGTACCATACTTAGCTCTAGTGCTAGTTTGACTACAGACCTTTTTGTTGTTTCAAAGAATGAAGTGTTTAATGAGGACAATGTTGATTTCCTAGTTGTCACTGAGTCCAGTCACCCTGATTTTTTCACAAGGTGAACATGAGCTTAAGTGCAAACAGTTGTTCACATTTCCTCAGATTGCTAAATTTAAAGATTTTTTTGCTTGGGAGCAGTCTGGAACTACCCCAGAGCTAAGCAGGGTATATGACCTTGTATAGAATGAGATAACTAATTCTGTAGCCACCCCCCCCCCTTTCTTACCTGCCCTTTAAGATGTTTATAAAGATGCGTGGAGGACATTGATATCTATTCCAGCAGTGCCCAAAAAGGCTCAGAAAGTATATATAGGGTCTCCTCCGATATGACAGGTCTCTCTTTCTCAATTGACTGCTGACTCAGTTGCGGTCTCACCAGCCACCTACGCAAACAGAAATTCCTTGACTTCATCTAATCTAATTCCCCCTGATAAAGATGGAAAATGGTTAGATCTTCAGGGCAAAAGGATATCTTTAGCAATCTAGCCTTTAGAATGTTGAATTATCAGGGGTTTGTGGAAGTTTAGCTTATTGTGTGCAAACAGTTTTGGAAGACTTTGCTGCATCTTTATCTGCAGTACACAAGTCTTAAATGAATGAACGAATGTCTCCTAAATCTGATTGACGTCTTTGAAACAGTCACCAGAGCCATGGATGAGGGTAAGGTGGTTCATACAGTCTCTCTGGACCTCGCCAAGGCATTCGACACAATCCCCCACTCCGGAATCTTAGCCTTACTAAACTGGGCGTTAATCCCTATGTCACTAGATGGGTTGCAAACTGGCTCACTGACAGAACCCACATAGTCAAAATAGCTGACTCCAAATCCAGTACTAGACTTGTGACCAGTGGAGTGCCACAGGGCTCAGTCCTAGGTCCGCTCTTATTTGGCATCTACTTCTCTGTAGTTCAAGCCAAAACTGAAGGCCTATGGCTAACAAAGTTTGCAGATGACTGCAAGCTGGGAGCCATTATCGAATCCCCAAAGGATGTGGGCATTCTACAAAAGGACATAATTGATATAGATGCCTGGTGTCAGAGCCATGATCTCAAGCTCAATGCCAAAAAATGCACAGTCATCCCCTCTGGAAAAAAACAAGTGCCCTTAAACTACCACATAGGTGGTAGCCCACTTAACACCAAAAGTGTGATAAGAGACCTTGCGACACAGGTGGACAGTGGTCTCTCCTTTGATAAACACATCGCCACAGTAGTCAGAAAATCTTTCTACGTGGCCTACCTAATTACAAAAGGCTTCTCATCTAGGAAAAAGGAGGTCATTGTTCTCCTCTACTCATCCCTCATTAGACCTATTATAGGATACAACCCCCTGTTTGGTATGTACCTCACAAAACATTTGCAACATCTGGAAAGGCCACAGAAATACCTCACAAAGAGAATCACTGGCCTAAAACATCCACCCTATGCAGACCACCTCAAAAAAACTCCAGCTCTACTCTGTTTCATATTGCCTAGTCAGATGTGATGTCTGCCTAACATACAAGGCCATGTCAAACCCACAAATGTTATACCTGCTCCACTTAAAGAAATCCCAGTCCATCCGAACCACACGCTCCAGGGACCTAAACATTGTCACCCCAATAAACAACACTTGCTGGAGGGCTAGGTTCCTGTCCCAGACACTTCCCATACTCTGGAACAGACTGCCCATTCAGGTCAAGCAGAGCACCTCTTTGGCCCTCTATAAGAAAAATGTAGACAATTGTAAGGGATAATAGGAAATTCTCCCCGGGGATCACTTTGGTGGCTCTGCTTAACAGGGGTGCAGGAAAATAAATTTCTTTTAAGTGCCGATAGACAGGAAATCCCTTTGTCTAGGCTTGTATAGGCCCTAGGACTAATAGCCTAGTAACTACCTATGAACTGATTTAACTCAGGTTTCAACATGTACTTTGAGCAATGTTCTTGAATGTGTGAATATAGTGTCAAGACATGTTACTTTTTCCATTGTATTAAAATTGTATGCTTGGTTACGCTATCAGAACTTCTCTGACGTAAAAGCCAAAGTTTTTAATGCACCTTTAAGTTCTGAATTGGTGTTTGGGCTCTTTGTTACACAGATTCTCAAACAGTGGAATGATAGAGGCAAATTAATGCATGGGTATCTGAGATGGTATATATACCCAGTTTCTTTCCAGACAAGGTGTCTTCTTTCAAGGGGCAGAACAAACAACAGAAGTTCAAACCCAAACAAGGGGTTTCTTTCTGAAAAAAGATCAGCCCCATGGAAAGTAATGACTATGCCGAGTCACAGAGGACCCCATCCCCATTCCTGCCCTTCCTTCTCTTTCTCTCCCCAGGCTCTCTCTCAACCCGGTAGCCTAGCCACACATGGTCTCAGATAAATGGGTTCTGAGAATGATTCAGAGACAATACTCTTGGTATTTGACAGAAAATCCTCCCCATTTCAGGGGAATTCCCCCACACCCACCAGACAAAACAGAACTGTTCTCCAGTGCTCCATCACATGGTAGAAGCAGGGGTCATAGAACCAATACCTGTGATACACAAAGGCAAAGAATTATACTCCAGAATCTTTTTGGCACCAAAAAGGAGCACTCCTAGAAACTTGTCCTAGATTTGTCTTTTCTAAACACCTTTTGTAAAAGTTCCAAAATTCAAAATGCTCACCTTACATTTGCTTTTAACATTGCTTCCAGACCATTTTCCATGGTGATTTTACATTTCAGGGATGCTTATCATATGCCCACTGTTCCCTATTTCAGGAAATGTTTGGGATTTGCTGTGTCTGGCTTACATTATCAGTTTTCTGTATTACCACTTAGACTGTCTATTGCACCGTGAGTGTTTACAAAGTGTTTTGTCACATGGGTTGCCTTTTACAGAACCTTAGGCATCCACATTTTCCTTTTTTAAATCACTTGCTGATTTTGTGCATGTTCTATATCCAGGTGCCTGGAGTCTTTAGACAAGGTTGCATCCCTCTTTTCCCACCTATACTTTAAAACATACCTTCAAAAGTCCTTCCTCACAACCTCTCAACGAATTGGTTTCCTGAATTGTTGGCTGGACATAGTAAAAAGGGTGGTCTTCCTGCCAGAATACAGATGTTCTGACACATTTTCTTGAATTTCCCTCTTCTAGACTTGACCGCAGCAAGGGAGTTCCCCAAAATTCTAGGTCTCATGGTATCAGTGATCCTCATGATACCACTAGCCAGACTACACATGGGAAGACTTCAGTGGTGCTTGAAGAATTGTTGAACCCAGCAGCTTCATCCCTTGGATTTCTAGGTACTGTTACTGGGATTTGTGAAACAGGAACTGCAGTGGTGAAGGGATCAGTTGTCTCTGAATCCAGGACTCCCTTTCTCTCTTCACACCCCAGTCCAGTTTGTCCAGATGGACTCTAGATTTTGGGTGGGGAGCCGTGTCCATGGGAGTTAAAGTGCAAGGTTTGTTGGGTCCTCAGGACATGCCAAAGCACATAAATGTAAAAGAGATATTGGCAGTGATTCATGCCTTAAGTTCTTCACCACTTATGGACTCTGGGTCCTCTTCTAGTGGTCACAGAGTACTCCACCGTGATGAGATACCTAACAAGCAAGTGGACACAAGGTCATACCCATTTTGCTGACATTGATGGCCTAAGAGCTGTCTCTGCAGCATTCTCTGACTCTTCAGGTGTCCTACATTCCATCAGAGCAAAACACAATGGCAGACAGACTAGGCATATCCCGGACCGACTCTTACAAGTGGAAGCTCTATGTAGATGTGTTTCAGGACTTAAACTAGAATTAAGGAACACTTCAAATATATCTGTTCACCTGTTTTCGAAAGAGACGACTGAAAAACATTGTCTAGAAATCATCTTTGCAGCCATGCTTGGAAGATGGACACTATATCAGTCCCATAGTCAGGAATGTTCCTGTGTGCATTTCCAACCTTTCCGATGATTACCAAGGTACTTCTAAAGATTCAGAAAGAATTACCAAAGATCATCGTGACAGTCACCCTTTTGGCCCAGGCAAAGTTGGTGCTTCCTTTTAATGGAATTGACCAGGGACAATTACCACAAGCTTCCTCAAATCAGGGATGAATGGTACACCCCACCTTAGAGCAATTGCAACTGACAGCCCAGACAATTCTGTGGGTTTATATTATAAAATCGAAGTCTTACAACTTCGAATGTTATACTGTCGAACCCAGTAGAGCGAAACACCAGAAAACTGAACAGTCAGAATAGCGAATGTTTTCCCAGGGAAACAATTTGCTGTTCCGACAAACATACACACAACACAAGCACACCAAAATAAATAATCCACACACACACACTTCACACAACCCTACACTAATCCATACATACACCACTAGCTATCCACTTACCTTAACCCAATCCTAACCCTAAGGTCCATCACTATCGCACACTCACCTTACCCGCTTCCTAACCCTAACTCTCACGTCCACACAATCGCACATTTACCTGACCCGCGCCCTAACCCTAATTCACCTAACCCGCACCCAGTCGCACACTCACCTTCGTTCACACACTTACCTTAACCCGGTCCGTAACCTTCGCTCCACAGTCGAGGAAATAGCGAAGCTGCAGAAATGGCCCACCAAATACTTTCCCTAGGAAAGTATTCGGTGTTTTGCAGCTTCGCTATTTCCAGCGTTCACTCTACTGGGTTCGATATTATAACATTCGAAGTTGTAAGACTTCGATGTTATAATATAGACCCCAATTCTATTTTCATAACTTTAGGCATTGCTCTATGAGGATATACAGCAAGTATTTAAGGAGGCCAGAAAACCTGCAACTAGAAAATCTTATGTTCTAGGTTGTGCCTAACCAATAATAGAAGTCCTGAAAAGGTTTCATCTCCCCACCCCAGCTTTTGAAATATTTGTATGAGATACTTAGAGATGGCTTGTCATATTCTTCTGTCAAAGTGCATCTTTCGGCCATCTCATCTGGTCTGCCCATGGATCTCCTTCTTTCATCTTTTTTGTGGTCAGTTTCTGAAAGGAGCATTGCATGCGAGACCCCCCTCAAAGCAAATTCTTTCTATGTGGGATCTCAACTTTGTTCTTTAGCAATTAACCATATATCCTTTTGAACCTGCCTCTCAGGCTGATTTACAGTTCATCACTTGGAGGACTGTTTTACTCATTGCTCTAACATCTTCAAGGTGAGTCTTTGAGCTCTCACGGTGGGCCAACCCTTTCTGATTATTTACAAGGATAGAGTTGTATTATGCACTAATGCATCATTCATGCCTAAAGTTGGTTTTGAATTTACCTTGAATCAAACAATCAATTTCCTGCCACTCTATCCTGATCAAAGTAAACAGAGAAATTATTCTATGTAGCTTGGATGTGCACAGAAGGATCAGGTGCTATCTTGACAGAGCAAAGACCTTTAGGAATGCTAAACAGCTGATCTGATGTTGTTAATCTTCATTCCAAACTGAGGGGTTATCTGTTCTATCCTCGGAACTGAGCCGGCCAATATCAAGCTCGCGTCAGCCAAAAACTCTCGAGCCAAGGTCCTAACCAGAATTCTCTGCTCCCTGTTACCTCAGATCTCATTTACCGTGTGCTGTACAGCCGTGTCAAGCCACTCTCTCAGCTGTCTAATTTTTTCAAAGTTTTATACATTGTTCTTACTTTAAAATTTCTCAATAGTTTATACTAATATTTTTCTACCCTATCGTATACTTTAGACTTTCTCCTTTTAGTTTTTTCCCTTTATTACCCTCTTTTCCTACCTTGTGATAATTCTACATTACCATCATTGGTAATCCTTCCTTTTTCTTCTTACCCTTTTTTGGGTAGCCTTTCTTCCTTTTGATACTTTTCTACTTCTCCACATCATTATGTCAGATAAGGAAAGTAGTGTTGGTTTCAAACAGTGTAAGGATTGCGGTTGTAAGTTACCGCTTTCTGATGGCCACGACTTACATGTCTGCTGTCTGTCTCCTACCTTACTGTGGATCCCCCATGTGGGATTTGTAAAAATTTCTCTACCAGGACTCTCAACGAGAGGAAGAATAAGTTAATTTTGAAAGGTCTTCTCAAGTCTCCTTTCCCTGAGGCTATTTCTGGGTCAGAGGGGTTACCCCCTCCTGTTAAACCCCGTAAGAGGTGTTCTTCCACTTCTTCATCGAAGTCACTCCCCTCTTCTCCCTCTGGAGTCCGTAGGGAGTCGACGCATAAGAAAGTGAAATTGATTGCTACTTCGGTGCTGCCACCTGTGACCTTGTCAGCTCCAGGCTCGGCACTGCCCCAAATGATTCTGGCTCCAGCCATGTCTTCCTTATCGATACCGGCACCGGAGTTCCCAGTGCAGACAACTATGATTCACACAGTTCTGTCACAACCCTTACCGGCACCGTCTATACAGGTTCAGTCCCCTTCAGCACCGTTGGTACAGTCACCTTCAGCTCCGAGTATGACTCTTCTGTACTCCACGGCGCAGACATTTTTGGCACCGACTTGCTTCGGTGCAGTCATTCTCGGCACCATCCTTATTACCGGTGCAGACACTTTCCACGACGGCACCGTACCCTTCAGGGCAGACTTTTGCCTTTATGGTACAGGCACCTTCAACTACTATGGCGCTGACATCGTTGACGCAGACATCCTCGGTTCCGGGCTCTGCACCTATTGAGTTAGCAAGAACCAAATATTCTCCTTCACTGGATCCATATGCTGGCAGTCAATATAGTCCTTTTCTAGAAAGGCCAGAATCGCCATCAGCTTTCTCCATGAGGTTAACCAAGAGTCTTTTTGAACAAGATGTGTTGCGGCTTGTTGACCAGTTGCTTGTGGCCAGAGGTCTCTCTCAACCGTCAAAGTACATGTTCCCTCTTTCAGGTGAACGTATATCTCCTCAAACCCAAACATACACTCCTCCTTTGACTTCTACTCAAGTTTCAAAGCCTATTACTCCGACAGCAGTTTCCCTTCCTCCGACTCCAATAGTGGATCTCACTTTGGAACCAGAGTCGTCCTTGTGGCCCTCTGTGCACTGGGCATCGGGTTTTTCTCAGGTCAGTGGCTGTACCGTGGGGGAGGGCATTCCTGGCTCTACGCCGATTTTTTTTTTCTATGGCACCTTCCAGAGATCCTCCCTCTCACTGTTCACGGTCCTCTTGAGACTCCTGGTCTGGGTGTGGGCTCGTCAGGGCAGGGTGTGACCCCAGTTCCGAGGTTGTAGTGCTTGGTTCCGGGCAGCCATCCCTCCTTGGGCGGGCCAGCCTTCCAGGCTATGGAGAGGGCGCTTGCCTCCGCTGGCAAATCCCACATGCCAAGAGTCCTCTCCCCCCTCTGTGCCGCAACTGTCACAAACCTCAACCTCTGGACACCGGACACAAGATCCTCAGGTTTTTTCTCCTCAGGAGACCCCCTCTTTGCAGTCTTCCCCAAAACCTCCCATTGAGGAAGTACCCCACAAAGCTTCATGCAAGAGGAAGCACATGGACTCCACTGAGGAATCATTGACTGAAGATACGGATTTTGATGATGGGGAAGGTTCCCCACGGTCACCCTCTGATGAGGTGTCCTTTGGTGACATCCTCGAGATTCTTAGACAGAGGGGAGACTGGAGATCCTCTAATCCTTCCTCTGAGTAATCCATATTCCTGCAGGCTTTTCTTGCCCGGCCTCCTACCTCCTGGATCACCCCGCCTGCCGATGAGCTTGTCCAGCATGCATGGAGGCCTCCTGACACCCTGGAAGCAATACCAAGGAGACCAGATAAAATATTATCGCCCCCAGCTGAGCACCCACATTGGTCACGAGGTCTTCCAGTAGATGCTGTGGTGGTGGTGGCAGCTGCAACTTAGAAGGATTTGGCAGAAGAGAGCCAAACTGTTCATCCACCCAACAAGAAGTTCCAGGAGATTGACAGGTTAGGGAAGCATGTGCTTGCTTCCTCAACCTTTGCTGTAAAGTCTTTGACACATTTTACCAGGCTTCAGAGGGATCTTATCAACCAGCTCTCTGAAACCTTGGCTGGAGCTGTTAATGACTAGGTCCGTGGCAACGTGGCTTCTCAGATAGCCACCCTAGAGTCCATTTCCAACTCTTCCATGCGTCTTATTTCTCACGCAATGGAAGGGGCGGCTAGAGTGGTAGGCATGGGTGTAGTCACCATACAACATACCTGGATGTGCCTTTGTGACTTTGCAGACTCCTTTAAGGCTTCCTTCATGAATGCTGCCATAGACGTCTCTTCTTTGGCCCTAAAGTGAAAGATATGCTAGCAAGGTACGAACAAGATGGCAAGACCCTGTCTGCCATTGGTGTCAGACACTCCACTCCTTAGCGATTCTACTCCAGAAATCAGAGGAGTGGAAAGATGTGGCACAGGAAATCACAGGGCTCTTTCTGAGACGCACGTGCTGAGTTCTCCTCTAGAGGCAGAGGGGGAAACTCCAGTGGAAGATGCCCTTTTTGGGACAGAGGAGGTCCACGAAACGGGGGTTCCAGAGATTCCTTCTCTGGCCAACCCTATCAGTGTTCCTGAAGCATTGACTGACTGGTCACCTCTGGAAGCAGTTGGGGGTCATTTTTCCTTGTACCCCACTGCCTGGCAAATTATAACCACTGACTCTTGGGAACAACTGATAATATCCAGAGGCTATTGTATTCCCTTCCATCTTTATCCAGTCTCATCCAGGGTATTACCTGACGTTCCACCTAGTCAAAGGGAACCAGCAGCACACGAAATCCAAAAGCTGCTACAAAAGTCATCCAGATGGTTCCCCCACACCAGATAAAAACCAGATCCTACTTGAGGTTCTTTTTAGTGCCAGAAAAGACAGGGGACTGGAGACCAATTCTAGATCTCAGTACACTGAACAAATTTGTAAAAACAGAGAAATTCCAGACTGTCTTGGTTCAGTCTATCCTTCCTCTTCTGGAAGAAGATGATTGGATGTGCTCTGTAGATCTTCAAGATGCATATTACCACATAAAAGTGGACAAACACTCAAGAGGATACCTCCACTTCCACATAGGAGCCTGTCACTACCAATTTCGAGCTCTGCCCTTCGGTCTCTCTCTACAGCCCCCAGAGTGTTCACAAAATGCATGGCAGTGGTTATCGCTCACTTGCGACTTTGAGGATTCCAGGCGTTTCCTTATCTAGATGACTGGCTCCTCACCGCCCCCACCAAGCCTCTACTGGAAGAAGCCCTGCAGTATACTCTCTTAACAGCTCAAAGCCTGGGAATCACTATAAACTGGGAGAAATCCAACACGACCCCAACTCATTCTTTGGAATTTATAGGGGTACTGTTGTACATGAGAAATTGTACAGCATCCCTTCCAGAGCACAGGCTTCAGAGAATAAGGCAAGTTCAGCCGTTGCTCTGTCTATGTAGCTTGGATGTGCACAGAAGGATCAGGTACTACCTTGACAGAGCAAAGACTTTTAGATCTATACTCCAGCTTTTGGGGTCAATGGCAACCTTGATTACCATTGTCCCTCTTGCCAGATTCCACATGAGGTTCCTTCAGTGGCTACGTCTCACTCAGTGGTACCCTCTATAAAATCCTTTGTCATTTCAGATAAGTGTAACTCAGAGATGCAAGCAAGATTTACTCTGGTGGACGTCTCAGAATTCCCAACAATGGTCTCGCCCCTTCAACCCCCATCAACCGATAGCCACGGTGACTATGGACGCCTCCCTGATGTGGTTGGGGGGGCTATGTCAGGGAAATTCGGTCCAAGGCACCTGGTCAGAGACAGAGGCCCTTTTGCATATCAGTGTCCTTGTGGCTGAGGGTGGTGCTTCTAGCATTCCAAGCATTTCATTCCATCCTTCCGTCAGGGACTATTGCGATCCAGTCAGACAACATGTCATTGGTCTGGTACATCAATAAACAAGGGGGCACCAGATCTTACCCGTTATGCCGAGAGGCCTTTATAATATGGCATCCGCGTTGTAATGGCAACTCACATTCCTGGGAGCTCCGACGTGATAGTGGACAAATTGAGCAGGTGCATTCTACAACCTCACAATTGGTCCCTCAATCCTTTGATAGCGGCAAAAATCTTCAACCGCTGGGGCCAGCCTTACTGCGACCTGTTTGCCTGCCCTACCAACTACAAGTGCAGCAACTATTTTGCCCTAATCCTCCCTCGGGGACAGTAGCCAAGGGATGCTCTACTCCACGCTTGGCCCTCGGGTCTACTTTATGCTTATCCTCCTCTTCCCCTCATCTTCCAATTTCTGAAGAAAGCACGGCAGTTGAAAAGCAAAGTGATCCTCATTGCTCCATATTGGCCTCGACAAGTCTGGTTTCCCTTCCTCTGGCCTCGCCTGCTAGATCAATCATGGATCCTCAAGCCATCCCGAACGTTGAACTCCCATCCACAGGGTCTGATTCATCCCAGTCTAACAACTCTGAAACTGACAGCTTGGTTTCTACACTTCCAATGATTGCCAGGCATGAAAACCTCTCGTCCCCTGTGCGCAATATTCTTATAGGTTCATAGGCAGGTACTAGGCTATTGGCCCTAGGGCCTATATAAGCCTAGCCAAAAATGTACCCTGGCTTTCGCCACCCAAGAAAATTATTTTCCTATGCCCCTGTCGAGCAGAGCCACAGAAGTGATCCCTGGGGTGAATTTCCTATTTCCCATCCAATCATCAAGATTTTTCTTGAAGAGTGCTAATGAGGAACTCTGTTTGACATAGATAGGTAGTCTGTTCCAGAGTATGGGAAGTATCTGGGACAGGAATCTATCCCTCCAGCATGTTCTGTTTATTGTGGTGACAAGGTTTAGGTCCCTAGAAGGTGTAGCTCGGAGGGATTGGGGTTTCTTTAAGTGGAGCATGTCCAACAGCTCTGGGTTTGACATAGCTTTGTATGTTAGGCAGAGATCACCTCTGAGTAGGCGATATGCGACAGAGTAAAGCTGGAGTTTTTTTAGATGGTCTGCGTAGGGCATCTGTTTGAGGCCAGTAATCCTCTTTGTGAGGTATTTCTGTGGCCTTTCCAGTTGTTGTAGATGTCTTGTGAGGTACATACCAAAAGGGGCATTGTATTCTATAATGGGTCTAATGAGTGATGAGTAGAGGGGAACAATGACCTCTTTTTTTTCTGGATGAGAAACCTTTTGTGATGAGTTGAGCCACGTAGAAGGATTTCCTGACCACTGTGGCGATGTGATTATCAAAGGAGAGACTACTGTCCACCTGTGTCCCAAGGTCTTTTATCACATTTTCAGCATTAAGTAGACTACCAGCTATGTGGTAGTTCATGGGTACAGAGTTTTTACCAAAGGGGATGACTATACACTTTTTGGCATTGTGTTTCAGGCCATGGCTTTGACATCAGGCATCTGTCTCATTGAAGCCCTTTTGTAGTATGTCCACATCATTAGGAGTTTCAATTATGCCTCCTAGTTGGCAGCCATGTGCAAACTTTGTTAGCCAAAGACATTCTGTGTTAGCCTGTACTTCAGAGAAGTAGATACCAAACAGGAGAGGACCCAGGACTGAACCCTGTGGTACTCCACTTGTCACTGGTCTGAAGTCGGATTTGGAGTGTGCTACTTTCATAGTGTGGGTTCTGCCCATGAGCCAGTCGGCAACCCATCTTGTGACATAGGGATTTATACCTAGTTTAGTGAGCTTATCTATAATTCCAGCGTGGGGGATGGTGTCGAAAGCCTTGGCGAGATCTAGATAAGCTGTGTGAACCACCTTACCCTCATCTATGGCTTTGGTGACTGCTTCAGAGAAGTCAATCAGGTTTAGGAGACATGATCTGCCTTTTACAAATCCGAACTGGGTGGGGTCCAGAGTTTGGAGATTACCAATGTCTTTGTTTATGAGTTCCATGATGATATGTTCCATGGCCTTGCAGACCAGGCTCATCAGGCTAATGGGGCAGTAGTTCCTGGGGTCCGTCGTGGCTCCCCCTTTGTGGAGTGGGATAACCGTCGTGGTGCGCCATTCACTGGGCACAAAGCCTGAGGTGAGGCCATGATTGAACATGGTACTTAGGTAGGGTGCCAGTTCATTCTGTAGTTCATGTAGAACGCAGCCTGGGATATTGTCAGGTCCCATGGATGCTGTGTTCTTGGCTTTGGAGAGTGTGTTTTTTTTACCTGTGCAGCCGTGATTACAGGAACTTTGCATTCTTCCGGTATAGAGATGGGCCCTGTATGGGGTGAGAGGGGGGGTAAAGCAGCCTGGGATATTGTCAGGTCCCATGGATGCTGTGTTCTTGGCTTTGGAGAGTGTGTTTTTTTTACCTGTGCAGCCGTGATTACAGGAACTTTGCATTCTTCCGGTATAGAGATGGGCCCTGTATGGGGTGAGAGGGGGGGTTAAGTTAGCACTGAACCTATCTGCCAGGATGTTGGCAATATCAGTTGGTTCTGTATATTTAGTGCCATTGTGCTATAACTCAGAGCAGATCTGAGTGTTGCCATTGAGAGTCTTAACATAGCTATAGAATGCTTTGTGGTTGTCTTTAGAGTCCGTGGCAATTTTGTTTTCGTAACTAGCTTTGGAGGATTTTATGAGGGATCTCAGCTTCTTACTGAGGTTGACCAGGGAGTTCCTCCACTCATGTGATTTTACTCTTTTTTGCAACAGTTTCTTTCTTCTGTTGTAGAGATTGTTTATGGCAGAGGACCACCAGATTGGCTTCCTTTTTTTGGAGGATAGCATCTTGGTTCTGTAAGGCATAGCATGATCCATGCACTCGTGTAAGTGCTTATAAAGTGCATTTGTGTAGGATTCAGCAGTCGTACCTCTAATGTCCGTCTGCATGGGTGTCATGAAGTTTGCCACTTCTGTCTTAAGATGTGTGAAGTTGGCTTTGTAGAAGTTTTTTATGGTGGTTTCCTTAATTGGGGTGGGGGCGGGATGTGGATGTCTAGGGTGATTAGCTTGTAGTCATAGGTTGGTACTAGGCTATCAGCCCTAGGGCCTATACAAGCCTAGCCATAACTATTCCATGGCTATTTCTTCCCACATTATTTATTTTCCTGGACCCCTGTCTAACAGGGCGACTGACGTGATCCCTGGGGTGAATTTCCTTTCTCCCATCCAATCGTCAAGGTTCCTCTTGAAGAGGTCCAAAGAGGCACTCTGCTTGACATGTATGGGCAATCTATTCCAGAGTCTGGGGAGTCTCTGGGTCAGGAACCTATCCCTCCAGCGTGTTTTGTTTATTGTGATGACAAGGTTTAGATCCCTGGAGCGTGTAGCTCTGAGGGATTGGGATTTCTTTAAGTGTAGCATGTCCAACAGCTCTGGGTTTGACATGGCCTGGTATGTTACGCAGAGATCGCCTCTGAGTAGACGATATGCGACAGAGTATAGCTGGAGTTTTTTAAGACTGTCAGCGTAGGGCATCTGCTTTAGGCCTGTGATTCTTTTAGTGAGGTATTTCTGAGGCCTTTCCAGTTGTTGCAGATGTCTTGAGAGGTACATACCAAATGGAGCATTGTATTCTATAATGGGTCTAATGAGGGATGAGTACAGTGGGACAATGACCTCTTTTTTTCTGGATGAAAAGCCCTTCATGATGAGGTGTGCCACATAGAAGGATTTCCTGACTGTTATGGTGATATGGTTATCGAAGGTGAGACCACTGTCCACCTGTGTCCCTAAGTCTCTTATCACACTTTCTGTGTTTAGTGTACTGCCACCTATATGGTAATTCATGGATACATGGTTTTTCCCAAAGGGGATAACGATACATTTCTTGGCGTTGAGCTTGAGCCCATGGCTCTGGCACCAAGCATCTGTTTCTGTAAGGCCCTTTTGTAGAGTATCCACATAATTTGGGGATTCAATAATGGCTCCCAGTTTGCAGTCATCTGCAAACTTTGTTAGCCAGAGTCCCTTAGTGTTGACCTGTACTTCAGAGAAGTAGATGCCAAACAAGAGCGGCCCCAGGACTGAACCCTGAGGTACTCCACTTGTCACTTGTCTGGAGCTGGATTTGGAGTCTGCTACTTTTACAGTGTGGGTTCTATCAGTAAGCCATTTAGCAACCCATTGGGTGACATAGGGATTAATGCCCAACTTAGTAAGTTTATCTATGATCTGACCAATGAGGAATTGACCTCTGGTGTGGAACACCGGTTGCCCATGTTGGTAATGATCAGGCTAGGATATTGCTGCCCCTGGTGGGGGTGTGAATATGTTGATCCAAGGCATTGGAATTTATGAATTCCAGAAAACGTTGAGCAAAAGAGTTGGTACACGAGTAGTTTTCCCAGTTAATGGTGGGGTAGTTGAAATCACCCATTATTAGGGTGTTGGGTTGTACCCTAATACTTTCCAGTGCATCAAGAAATGAGGAGTGGGAATCCTGGGGCATGGTGTGGGGTCTGTAGCAAGCTACAGTTTGGATTGCGGTCTTGCCCAGAGTTAGTTGCACTTGGATAATCTTGGATGCATTATGCTTTGCAACTAGCCTGGAGGTGTGGATATCCTTAATGAATATGGACACGCCTCTACCTTTAGTGCTTTGTTCCGGGTTAGGTGGCCGAAAGGTGTGGTATGAATTATAGCCTGGTAATGCAGGGCTGCTCTCTGGAGCTTTGAACCAGGTCTCTGTCACTGCACAGATGTCAGTGTTCTCCATTTTAAGGAGTGCCTCGAGTGAGTGCATTTTGAGGTTTAGACTTCTAGCATTGAGTAGCATTACCCTCAGATTTTGCTTGCTTCTACCTGTTATAGTGGTGAATTTGTCATTTGAACCTTGCCTAAAAAAGGCACTGTGGGGTGGCAAGAGCCTTAGCCAGTATCCGGAATCTCAAGGGTGACAAGTGCAGGCCATCTCTGGCAAAGCATCGTGGTCTGTCGATCATGTCGTCCCAGGCAGATAAATACTGGATCTCCTTAGAATGACACCAGAAGCTTAGCCAATTGTTGCAGTCAGTCATTTTTGTCCTTGTACTGTGGTATCTTTCTGGGTAATGGCAGGATGCTACTCAGGGCTAGGGTCATACCTGCCTGGGCTACAAGATCGGAGAGCTCCTCCATGTCTCTTTTCATGTAATCCAGGGAGGTACATCTCAGGTCATTCACACCAACATGGACAATGACAGTGTCATATTTGTACTTGTTGTGGAGTGACCTGAGTGCATGCGTCATGTGGCGGATCCTGGCACCTGACAGGCAGCTGACAGTAACTTTCTTCTTGTTTAGCCTGGTGAGTGGAACATCAGTGTGCCTGACTATAGAGTCACCTATGACTAGAGTGTTGGGTACGTTGTTATGCTTTATGGGCTGTGGTTGAGTGGCACACTGAGTTTGTGGGCTATGTGTCATTTGGGTTGTGTTGGGGGGTGGAGTTTGCTTGCGTTTCTGCTTTGGAGGTCCCTGATGCTTGGGTAGGTTTTTATTGAGAGCCTCCGCGAATGTAGGTGTGTGTATTGTGTTTCTATGTGTGTGTTTTGGTGGTGTAGGTTTTGAGGGACGTTGTGATGAGTGTGGTGTGATGCATCTCATAAATCGTCCATCAGACTAATCTATCTTAACAAATGGAAAAGGTTCTCTCTATGGGCAGAAAATAAACAATTAGAAGACCCCTTGTCAGCCCCAGTTTCGGTGGTACTGGATTACTTATCACATCTTTTCCACTCTGTGGTGTCTGCCGCTACTATTCGTGTGCATTTAGCTGCCATCTCAGATTTCCATATTGGTTTTCAAGATTCTTCACTTATGTCACACAGACTCTGTAAGACGTTCTTGAAAGGGGTTATCTACCTAAAACCTCCCTTTAGAGAACTGGTACAACCTTGGGATTTGGCATTGGTTCTGCAAGCTTTAACAGCTCACCCCTTTGAACCTGTTTCTTCATGTGATGTAAAATATCTCTCTTGGAAAACTTTGTTTTTGACTGCAGTCACATCATCCAGACGTTTGTCAGAACTTCAAGCCTTATGCATCAAACCTCCCTATCTTATCTTCCATGAGGATAGAATATCACTGAGAACTAATTCTACCTTTTTACCAAAAGTGGTGTCAGAGCGCTCTGTCACCCAATCTGTTGACCTTCCAGTGTTCTTTCCTAACCATTCTAACAAGGGAGAGTATTGCCTGCACTCCTTGGATGTTCATAGGCAAATACGATTTTATCTGGACAGAACAAAATCTACCCGTAAATCAGACCAACTGTTTCTGGCTTTTTCTGGACCTAGATGGGGTCATCCTATATCAAAAGGTACATTGGCTTCCTGGTTGAGAAATTGTATTACCTTTACAACAAAAACAATGCCACCTTGCCTCAGAGTGAAAGCACATTCTACAAGGTCTATGGCAACTTCAGCAGCTTTCCATGCTAGGGCTTCACTCAATGATATTTGCTCGGCTGCAACTTGGGCCAAACCTCATACCTTTATTCTTCATTACAAATTGGACTTGGCCTCCAGAGATAGCTTCCTTTGGTTCCATGGTGCTCAGGAATGTCCTTCCATGAGGGCCACCCAGGGATACAGGTAGCTGGGGACTCTTTCCCATCAGTAAGGAATGAACAAAGATTAACAACATCAGATAAAGAAGTTATGTCTTAACATAATGTCCCATCTGTGTTGTTGATCTTTGTTCATTCATTACTTCCCACCCTCCGTCCCCCATCCGGAGGTTCTTGGTTGATCTCCTGTACTCCTTTATTGTAGGTCTGTTATGACCAGAGGTAGCCTCTACTTTATCTATCAACTTGCAAACTCGATCTAAGGTAACAGGGAGCAGAGCATTCTGGGTAGGACCTTAGCTCGAGAGTTTTTGGCTGATGAGAGCTTGATATTGGCCGGCTCGGTTCCAAGGACGGAACCAATAACCCATCAGTAATGAATGAACGACGATCAACAACACAGATTGAACATTATGGTAAGACATAACTTCTTTTTTGTCTCTTATACAGGGGCTAAGAAAGGTCGACTTGTCTCTAAGCAAACTACTGTACAACAGTTGTCTTTTGCTGTTGTTTTCTATTACAAATCTCTTCTAGGCAGGGTTAAGGCTCATTTGACTAGGGCTTTATCCTCTTTGATGGCATATTGGAAAAGGGTGGACTATAGTAGCCTCCAGAGGCAGCAACCTGGTCTTCTGTTTATATGTTAACAAAGCACTGCAAACTGGATTTTATTTCAAGGTCCAGAGCAGACTTTGCTTGGATCATTCTTCAGGGGCTCCTGGATTGTTATCCTTCCACCTCCCATGTAGGGTACGCTGTGGGAATCTATCCAAAATGTCACTGAGAATGATGAACAGTACAACTGCAGACGTCCTACTTTCCTGTAGCAGTAGATGTTTAGATTCCTCACTGCTTCAGTGGTAGCACCTACTTGTCATTCCCTAAGTTGTGCATAGTTGAGGTAGATTTCATCCTCTTTGGTTTGGTTGTTGGATTTTAGTTTTATATGGTATTATGACTGGCTGTGAATTTACTCTTGCTAGGTGATTCTGGCTTCAGCTACTTTCCTCTCCTTCTTTGTGGAAGTGAAAAAGTCTGAACACTCACTTCCTGTCACAGCTGAACGCTTCCTTTTCAGGATATGCTCAGCCCATCAGCAGTCACAGGAAAGAGATGGAGGGGAATCTGAGATTTTTAAAGTTGGCCAGTACTGAGTTACCTAAAAAGATAACAGAAAGGTAACAGAACAAGACATAGAAAGTATAAGTATAACTAAATAACTTTTTAAGTAAAAACTAAAATCCAAAAATAAGACATTCCGACCACCAATGCTAATAATAATAAAAAAAAGACATTTCATAGTGAACAGCTTTCGAGACCACCTCTTCATCAGTGCATGAATAAATCTAATCATCTGTAGTACTTTTATAGGAGCTTCATCATATATTAATCAATTAAGCAATACATTCATTTACATCACAGTTAATTATAAGTTATAGATCCAAACACAAGTGCACCAAACACCTGGACTTGTCCACAGCAAAATAAATTTATTGTGAAGCGCTTTTCATCACTGATGCAGTGACTTCATCAGACATGTTTAAAAGCAGTTAGTTCATTTTAAATAACATTTCAAATTTACTCCATGGTACAAACCTTCCAATCAACTCACTGTGTCAATTAATTCAAATAGCTTGAGTAATTAAACACTGTTACAAGCAAATTATTAAAGGTGTATATATAAATAGATATAAAGTATATACATTGTTAAAAGATATGTAAATATAGTAAAATAAAAACAAGTATATAAAAATAATACATTACATTCTACATAACCTACCCATTGGCGGGCAAACATGGTCAGATACTAACTAGTGAATATTAACATTGGGCACTATTTATCTAACCAAGCTCTTAAGCTTGAGTAGGCAAGAAATGTTACAACATTCATTGAGCCCAGGGTTAAAAAATGCATTAAGGTGCATCTGCCAAATTAATTCTTGTTCCTCCAATAAAAGAGCTGTCGGACCCCCTCTAATGTCAGGATGTATCTGGTCAATTATCTTAAACTTGAATCTGTGTCCCCCATTCAATAACACGTTTCGCTAAGGAATTGATTGTTTTTTCTTTTTCAATATCGTAAATGTGTTCATAAACTGTCACGGAAACGCCGATCCGTCTTTCTAATATAAAATGCCGTGCATGTTGTGCATGACGCCAGGTATACCACTGATTTGGTATTGCAGTCAAATTTGGAATAAAGACTAAACTTCCATCCTCTGATTATAAAAGTCTTTCCTACATCCATAAATTTACAGTACCTACAGGCACCACAAGTACTCATACCTGTGTTCCTGTCAAACTTCAATACACTTTTCTTTTCCAATAAATTCTTCAGGTTAAGACCTCTCCTGAAAATCAAGTTTGGCTAGGTACCTAGTTTCTCAACGAGAAATACATCATTGCTGATGAACTCCCAGTTTTTATATAAGATAGATCTTATCTTAGAACTGTCCTTGCTGTATGTTATAAAACTGCAGTTATAATTTGGGCATGAAAAATCAACACTCACATCAGAATTCTGAACAGCATCTTGTAGTACTTGGCTACAGGGGGTATTCAATGTGTTGGTCAATAAACTCACCCCCTTAATATAGGTTTAATCACACCATTAGTTCTTTTTATTTTAACTTCATCAACTAATGAGGCAATCAACTCAGTGGGGTACCCCGATGTTGAAACATCTCCATAAGTAACTGACATTCGTCGGAGAAATCATTATCAAATGAAACCATCCTAGCTGCTCTAATTAACTGTCCCTTGACAGTGGGGCGTTTTTGTACAAAGGGGTGGTTACTTGTGAAAAAGGGGTGGTTACTTGTGAAATGTAGGAAAGAATTACAGGAAGTGTTTTTTTCTAAATATATTAGAAACAAGTCTACCATTCACTGTATCTTTGGTCAACTTGATATCAAGATAGTCGATAACCTCACTGTTAAATTTAAATGTAAATTCAAGGAAGTTGGTAGTATGGTTCAAGTAGTTAACAAATTCATCAGCTTGTTGTGCATCACCCCTAAAGATGATAAACATATCATCTAAGAAATGGGTATAATATGTAAGCAGAGTCAACTGTTGGGGATTGTTAAAAATAAATTCCTTTTCCCAATAGACCATGACTAAATTTGCAAAGCTGGCACCAACTTGTGAACCCACAGCAACCCCTATTTTTTGGAGGTAGAATTCTCCATCAAAAGAAAAAAAAGTTATTGGTAAGAATGTCTAAAGTTGCTTTAATTAGGTCAATCTCATGTGTTGTTGCCCCTTTATGTCTAAGGATAGAGCTCACCCATTCAACACCTTCAAGGTGGGGGATACATGTATAAAGATCTTTTACATCGATGGTAAGAAAACTGTCATCCATGTTGAATTGTAGCTCATTGATATTTTTCAAAAACGTCCATGAGTCTTTACAGACTTGATCTTCTGTTTTTAAATATTTCTATAAGATAGTCAACCACTTTTGCACAGGGGTATGTGATAGAACCCCTGCTGTCAATGAGGGGTCGCATGGGTGGGTTGATGATACTCTTATGTACCTTCGGGATGCCAAACATAATTGTAATTTTGGGCATCCTATGGATATGAAATTGTACGTATCCATATGAATTTTAGCTACAATGAACAAGTCATTGAAGTAACCCCTAATCCGACTGTACGCTCTGTGAATTTCATTCAATGAAACTTTCACATAAGCATCACTATCGAGTAAGGTGCACATTTTAGAATTGTAATCAGCCAGATCGAAAATGGCCAACTGACCCCCGTTGTCTGGTTTGACCACTCGAACATGTAAGGACCTCAAATACTGTAATGCTGTTAATTCATCTTGTGAGACATTGTCATTGTTAATGTTTCTACTACTAATAACCCTATGTAAATCAAATATATGTCTCAAATCAAGCTCACAAATATTTTTAAATAAATTAAGCACTGGATGGAGTGGAGGGTTGTATACACTAGGAACCCTGAAAGGGTGGTCAGCAAAGTTAGAATTACCTAGCAGAATCTTCAGGTTTAGTTTCCTGACATAGAGTTTTAAATCTAAAATGGTTTGTGCTACATTCAAGTGTCTGCTCGGAACAAATATATTACCTTTAGCTAGGAGATCTATAAGAACAGGGTCAATACAAACCATTGAATAATTGTAAATATTGAAATCTCCCGCTAAATTATTAACAATGTTCACATTAGGAGAAGCACAATGTACTATCTCCTGTGCTTGTTGTTGCGTTGCTTGTTTTTTGAGGCTGATGATGTTGTCTCCTCGGAATGGCACCTATCTGGCTGGCATTGTAAAAATTCTGATTGTTGTCTGTAGTGTCATTTTGTGAGACATTATTGGCACGGCCATTGTTATACTCAGGCCGAGTATTGTTGTTGTTACGTATACGTTCACTACGTCTCACCCCACATTGTCAATGTTTTCACCTTCAGACTCAATCACAGTACCATCAGTATCATGTTGTGCAACATTCCCCCCGGGTTAAACGGTCTCACTTGTGCTGTCGATGGTTTAGGGTATGCTGTACCACTACCATAAGCCTGTCGGTTGTGGTACATCCTTTTAGTCTTGTTAAACTTAAGTCTTTCTAGAAGCTGGTCAGTACTAGAGAATGACCTCTCATAGTTGAACTTATACCTATTGAAGTCTTTGTTAGAGGTAATGTCAGCGTTTAACTCAGAAACTTCCATAGTTAGAACGTCTGTTTGTAATGAATAGTGCTTGATCATGAAATTTAACAAGTCAAACCCTTATTGATCAAAGAGAGCCATCAGCTCTAAATGGAAGGGAGAATCTGCAGTCACTCTAGTGGGGTACTGGTGGAACTGCAAGCCCTTCGGTACTATGCGCTCGTGCAAACATTGTTTAAAATAAACAACTTCCAACTGTAGTTTTTTAAGTTTGAGCAATTTGTAATCAGAAAGTTTTATCTTTTCAGCTAAAGGCTGCATACTGACCTGTGCATTCTCTGTGTTACCGGCCGGTAGATCCTGGCCTCGTCCAAGAGCAGCTGCTAGTGTTGTAGTGTCTTTAATCCAGTCAGCGAAGCGTGGAGCTCCAATAAGCCCTGTAACACCATTTTGTGTGCACGTACGCTCACCCAACATAAGAATAGGGCCATCTGCCGACCCACATAGTCTCTGTTGTGCAGGAGGAAGAGAAAGGTTGCTATTACCCGAAGCAACACTTCCAAACTGGTTGCCGTTATTAACCTGCTGTTGATCGGAAGGAAGAAGCACCACCCCATTCTGTGGGGGAGTGAGTAAATCTTGACTACGTTGTGAGCCAAAAGCTTCCACTGAATCCAAACGAGTTACAATTGAATCCATACGCTGAGACAGCGCATTCAACAATGCTGTGATGCTCGGAGAGTCCATCTATTGCTGAGTAGAACCGAACAAACTAGGACTAGATGGGTTGCTTGGAACACCAGTCGCCATGACAAAAACACTCAACGAACTACGTAAATGAGACAACATTAGATCCAAACACAAGGTAACCAAACACCCGGACTTGCCCACAGCAAAATAAATTTATTGTGAAGCGCTTTTTGTCACTGTGATACAGTGACTTCATCAGACATGTTTAAAAGCAGTTATTTCATTTTAAATAAAGTTTAAAATTTACCCCATGGTACAAACCTTCCAATCAACTCACCGTGTCAATTAATTCAAACACCTTGAGTAATTAAACACTGTTACAAACAAATTATTAAAGGTGTATATATGAATAGTTAAAAAGTATATAAATTGTTAAAGGATATGTAAATATAATAAAATAAAAACAAATATATAAAAATAATACATGGCATTCTACATAACCTACCCATTGGCGGGTAAACATGGTCAGATACTAACTAATGAATATTAACATTGGGCACTTTATCTAACCAAACACTTAAGCTTGAGTAGGCAAGAAATGTTACAACATTCATTGAGCCTAGGGTTAAAAAATGCATTAAGGCGCATCTGCCAAATTAATTCTTGTTCCTCCAATAAAAGAGCTGTTGGACCCCCTCTAATGTCAGGATGTATCTGGTCAATTATCTTAAACTTGAATCTGTGTCCCCCATTTAATAACACATGTTTCGCTAAGGAATTGATTCTTCTTTTTCAGTATTGTAAATGTGTTCATAAACTCTGTCATGGAAATGCTGATCCGTCTTTCCAATATAAAATGCTGTGCGTGTTGTGCACTACGCCAGGTATACCACTGATTTGGTATTACAATCAAATTTGGAATGAAGACTAAACTTCCATCCTCTGATTATAAAAGTCTTTCCTACATCCATAAATTTACAGTACCTACAGGCACCACAAGTACTCATACCTGTGTTCCTGTCAAACTTCAATACACTTTTCCTTTCCAATAAATTCTTGAGGTTAAGACCTCTCCTGAAAATCAAGTTTGGCTAGGTACCTAGTTTCTCAACAAAAAAGACATCATTGCTGATGAACTCCCAGTTTTTATATAAGATAGATCTCATCTTAGAACTGTCCTTGCTGTATGTTGTTGTAAAACTGCAGTTAAATTTGGGCATGAATAATCAACACTCACTTCAGAATTCTGAACAGCATCTTGTAGTACTTGGCTACAGGGGGTATTCAATGTGTTGGTCAATAAACTCTTCCTCCTGCACAACAGAGACTATGTGGGTCGGCAGATGGGCCTATTCTTATGTCGGGTGAGCGTACGTGCACACAAAACGGTGTTACAGGACTTATTGGAGCTCCACGCTTCCTTGACTGGATTAAAGACACTACAACACTAGCAGCTGCTCTTGGACGAAGCCAGGATCTACCGGCTGGTAACACTGAGAATGCACAGGTCAGTTTGCGGCCTTTAGCTGAAAGGCTAAAACTTTTTGATTACAAATTGCTCAAACTAAAAAAAAACTACAGTTGGAAGTTGTTTATTTTAAACCGTGTTTGCACGAGCGCATAGTACCGAAGGGCTTGCGGTTCCACCAGTACCCCACTGGATTGACTGCAGATTCTCCCTTCCATTTAGAGCTGATGGCTCTCTTTGATCAACAAGGATTTGACTTGTTAAATTTGATGATCAAGCACTATTCTTTACAAACAGACATTCTAAATCGCTGACATTACCTCTAACAAAAACTTTACTAGGTATAAGTTCGACTATGAGAGGTCATTCTCCAGTATCGACCAGCTCCTAGAAAGACTTAAGTTTAACAAGACTAAAAAGATGGCGGGCTCATGGTAGTGGTACAGCATACCCTAAACCATCAACAGCACAAGTGAGGCCGTTTAACTGAGGGGGGAATGTTGTACAACATGATACTGATGGTACTGTGAGTCTGAAGGTGAAAACATTGACAATGTGGGGGTGAGACGCAGTGAACGTATACGTAACAACAATACTCGGCCTGAGTATAACAATGGCCGTGCCAATAATGTCTCACAAAATGATACCACAGACAACAATCAGAATTTTTACAATGCCAGCCAGACAGGTGCCGTTCCAAGGAGACAACATCATCAGCCTCAAAAAAACAAGCAACGCAACAACAAGTGCAGGAGATAGTACATTGTGCTTCTCCTAATGTGAACATTGTTAAAAATTTAGCAGGAGATTTCAATATTTACAATTATTCAATGGTTTGTATTGACCCTGTTCTTATAGATCTCCTAGCTAAAGGTAATACATTTGTTCCGAGCAGACACTTGAATGTAGCACAAACCATTTTAGATTTAAAACTCTATGTCAGGAAACTAAACCTGAAGATTCTGCTAGGTAATTCTAACTTTGCCGA
Organism: Protopterus annectens; assembly: GCF_019279795.1. NCBI lineage: Eukaryota > Metazoa > Chordata > Ceratodontiformes > Protopteridae > Protopterus > Protopterus annectens. The sequence continues at coordinate 1,498,436,646 of NC_056745.1, forward strand.
CCACTCTTTCAGGGTTCCTAGTGTATACAACCCTCCACTCCATCCAGTGCTTAATTTATTTGAAAATATTTGTGAGCTTGATTTGAGACATATATTTGATTTACATAGGGTCATTAATAGTAGAAACATTAACAATGACAATGTCTCACAAGATGAATTAACAGCATTACAGTACTTGAGGTCCTTACATGTTCAATTGGTCAAACCAGACAAAAGGGGTGGGTTGGCCATCTTCGATCTGGCTGATTACAATTCTAAAATGTGCACCTTACTCGATAGTGACGCTTATGTGAAAGTTTCATTGAATGAAATTCACATAGCGTACAGTCGGATTAGGGGTTACTTCAATGACTTATTCATTGAAGCTAAAATTGATATGGATACGTACAACTTCATATCCGTAGGATGCCCAAAAATTCCAATTATGTTTGTCATCCCGAATGTACATAAGAGTATCATCAACCCACCCATGCGACCCCTCATTGACAGCAGGGGTTCTATCACATACCCCTGTGTAAAAGTGGTGGACTCTATCTTACAGAAATATTTAAAAACTGAAGATCAAGTCTGTAAAGACTCATGAACGTTTTTGCAAAATATCAATGAGCTACAATTCAACATGGGTGACAGTTTTCTTATCATCGATGTAAAAGATCTTTATACATGTATCCCCCACCTTGAAGGTGTTAAATGGGTGAGCTCTATCCTTAGACATAAAGGGGCAACAACACATGAGATTGACCTAACTGAAGCAACTTTAGACATTATTCTTACCAATAACTTTTTTTCTTTTGATGGAGAATTCTACCTCCAAAAAATAGGGGTTGCTATGTTTTCGCCAGTAGCTGCCAGCTTTGCAAATTTAGTCATGGTCTGTTGAGAAAAGGAATTTATTTTTAACAATCCCCAATAGTTCTCTCAGCTTACATATTATACCCATTTCTTAGATGATATTTTTATCATCTTTAGGGGTGATGCACAACAAGCTGATGAATTTGTTAACTACTTGAACCATACTACCAACTTCCTTGAATTTACATTTAAATTTAACAGTGAGGTTATCGACTATCTTGATATCAAGTTGACCAAAGATACAGTGAATGGTAGACTTGTTTCTAATATATTTAGAAAAAACACTTACTGTAATTCTTTCCTACATTTCACAAGTAACCACCCCTTTGTACAAAAACGCTCCGTTGTCAAGGGACAGTTAATTAGAGCAGCTAAGATGGTTTCATTTGATAATGATTTCTCCAACGAATGTCAGTTACTTACAGAGATGTTTCAACATTGGGGTACCCCACTGAGTTAATTGCCTCATTAGTTGATGAAGTTAAAATAAAAAGACCTAATGGTGTGATTAAACCTATATTAAGGGGGTGAGTTTATTGACCAACACATTGAATACCCCCTGTAGCCAAGTACTACAAGATGCTGTTCAGAATTCTGACGGGAGTGTTGATTATTCATGCCCAAATTATAACTGCAGTTTTACAACAACATACAGCAAAGACAGTTCTAAGATAAGATCTATCTTATATAAAAACTGGGAGTTCATCAGCAATGATGTCTTTCTCGTTGAGAAACTAGGTATCTAGCCAAACTTGATTTTCAGGAGTGGTCTTAACCTGAAGAATTTATTGGAAAGGAAAAGTGTATTGAAGTTTGACAGGAACACAGGTATGAGTACTTGTGGTGCCTGTAGGTACTGTAAATTTATGGATGTAGGAAAGACTTTTATAATCAGAGGACAGAAGTTTAGTCTTCATTCCAAATTTGACTGTAATACCAGATCAGTGGTATACCTGGCGTCGTGCACAACATGCACAGCGTTTTATATTAGAAAGACTGATCAGCGTTTCCGTGACAGAGTTTATGAACACATTTACGATATCGAAAAAGAAAAAACAATCAATTCCTTAGCGAAACATGTGTTGTTAAATGGGGGACACAGATTCAAGTTTGAGATAATTGACCAGATACATCCTGACATTAGAGGGGGTCCGACAGCTCTTTTACTGGAGGAGCGAGAATTAATTTGGCAGATGCGCCTTAATGCATTTTTTAACCCTGGGCTCAATGAATGTTGTAACATTTCTTGCCTACTCAAGCTTAAGAGCTTGGTTAGATAAATAGTGCCCAATGTTAATATTCACTAGTTAGTATCTGACCATGTTTACCCACCAATGGGCAGGTTATATAGAATGTCATGTATTATTTTTTATATACTCGTTTTTATTTTATTATATTTGCATATCCTTTAACCATTTATATATTTTTAACTATTCATATATACACCTTTAATAATTTGTTTGTAACAGTGTTTAATTACTCAAGGTGTTTGAATTAATTGACATGGTGAGTTGATTGGAAGGTTTGTACCATGGGGTAAATTTTAAATGTTATTTAAAATGAACTAACTGCTTTTAAACATGTCTGAAGTCACTGTATCACAGTGATGAAAAGCGCTTCACAATAAATTTATTTTGCTGTGAACAAGTCCGGGTGTTTGGTGCACTTGTGTTTGGATCTATTGTTGTCTCATTTACCTAGTTCGTTGAGTGTAATTGTAAATTGTACATTAAATGCAGCCCGACAAAACACAGATAAACGCAGCAGACAAACATAGATTCAGAGGTTTTTAGATTAATGCTAGGTTAACTGTTCTTTTGGGCCATTTTAATCTTGGCTAATTGCCCCATGTGAGAGTCAAAACTTGCACTTTGCGTCTGTGAGGTAAATACCTTAACAATTATGCCAACCTCCAACCCCATTCATAAACATAAAGTATATTTATATTTTAAAATTAGTTTAACCATCACTAGCAATATTCAAGCCTGGAGGTACACCTGCTTTAAAGCAATTAATCTACCTGTATTCAGCCAATTCAGTCTCTTAAGGGTTTGATTGTGATCCTCTTTTAGATTTAAAGAAACGCTGTGTCAGTCTGAGTTTAAATTCATGATCACTTCCCTCTAATAAGATGCGTTTACAAAAGGCATTGGTATCAATCTTCCTGTGAATATCAGAAAGGTATTCACATATTCTTTATTTACATGTTCTAGTTCTCATACTCGCATAAAAAACTAGTACATTTTGTGCAGGTTTCTAAATACAAAATTCACTGTCCCTCTAAACCCTGAAAACACAACAGCCTATGCTGAATTGCTCTCAGAAACTCTGCACACCTGTGTCAATGGCTGCATAGAGGCTGCTGTACGTACCAGAAATAAGCCTTGAACTAGCCCCAGAAACTGCCCTGGTGGCATCCCATATTAAACAGGGTATACAACAAAAAGGAAAATAAATATGGCAAAAATCAAGTAGAGTAATTCCCATAAAGATAAACACTTTCTCATTAAACTATATTGGCAACTGATAGGGATAATTAAGTCAAACATAGCAAACTGTGAGTTTAAGATAGTCTCCCAGGTGAAAGATAACCATAAGACCACCTTCAACTACATCAGGAACCTCAATGGCAGCATGCAGCAATTTGCTAAACTTGTAGTTAATGGAGCCACATTCACCAAGCATAAGCGAAGCTGTTGGTGAACAAATTTGGTTCCAACTTTACCTCCTGTCACCCACAACCATCTCCCAAGAAATACCATCAAACTTGACTCCTACAACTATAACAAGGGAGCATGTAGCCTCAGTGGGCCCTGATAACATCCACAATGCCTCCTAAACGGTCTAAATTATGACTCATCAGGACCCCTGGAGTCACTGTTTAACTATAGTCTTAAAACAGGCTTTGTGACATGAAAATGGAGGACAGCGACAACCACCCCCTTTCGTAAGGGATGGAACCTCAACAGATCCTAGAAACTGCAGACCCATTAGTATGACTAGTCTAATTTGCAAATAGATGGAAAGAATTATCTTGGAAATTATCATCAGGGACATGGGAGACCTCCAGACACTGGATCTATCCCAGTTTGGCTTTGTCAAAGGAAAGTCATGTCTACTGAACCTGGTGGGTTTATTTGAAAGGACACTGAGGTAATGGATGAGGGGAAAGTGGTGCATACTCCCTACCTAGATCTGGCCGAAGCATTTGTTACAGTACCCAACTTGAGCATTATCAACAAACTTAAGGAACTAGGCACTCTCTGCTGGGCCTGCTCCTCTTTTGAATCTACTTCTCAGAAGTCAGAAGCCACTGTCAAATGCCTCTGGCTAGCCAAGTTCACAGATGATTGCAAACTGGAAGCAGTCACTGAATTCCCCCAAGACTAGACCATACTTCAGGAAGGTCTAACCCAAAGCTATGGCTTAAAACTTAATGCCAAGAAATGAATTATAGTACCTTTTGGGAAGTCAGCCACCACAGGTAACAGTGTCATCATTAAAACCCCTAAACGTTGATTCACTAGTCAGGGATTTGGGATCTGGTGTAGATAGTAACCTAGCCTTTGACCAACACGTGTCCAAGGTAGTAAGAAAATCCCGATATGTTGCTCAACTTAAGCAACGGCATGGCATACAAGTCCAGAGAGGACATCATACCACTGTACTTGGCCCTCATCAGACCCATCACAGAGTATAATACCCCCTTTTGTATGTACCTGAACAGGCACATGCAGCAACCAGAACTTCCATAAAACTTCCTTGCCAAAAGGAAATTAACAAAATATCTTTTGCTGATCACCTCAAAGCCCTTGCTCTTTACTCTGTGTCATATACACTACTGAGAGAGGATCTCAGCCTGGCGTACAAGCTATCCTTGGACCCTGTTCTGATGAACCTTTTGCACATCCGCAAAACAAACGGCATCAAAACTACTAGATCAAAAGACTTAAGTTTTGCTTGCAACATAAATAGGATATTTTGGAAAAACAGATGTTTCTCAGAGAATTCCCATTCTCTGGAACAGGCTCCCTATCCATTTGATGCAGAGTTTCTCCCTAACCCTATTTAAACACAACTTGGACTTATGGATGGGTAATCAGAAGTTCACCCCTGGTCTGGTGCCTTTGTCTCTGATGGACAGAGGCAGTCAGTGAATCACCCCTACATAAATCAAATTTGTGGGTCATATGTGGTTTTCACAGCTAAACTTATATAAGGGCCCTACTAGTTGTTATGGTGATGCTGCAGTAGCGTTGTCGCCTCAGTAAGAAGTCCTGTTCAGTTCTCAGCTAGAGCATCTTCTGTGTGGAGACATGCGTGAATGGGCGTACCTTCGTTGAAGGTTGTGCGTCAGGGCCGGCAACTCGGCACATAAAAAATATACTGCCAATCATTAGCGGACCGGAGTTCCGCTGTGGCGACCCCTAACTGGGAAAAGCCGAAAGACACAACAACAACTAGTTAACATAGTATACACCTATGAACCATTTTTGGCTTTACTATGGAATAACATTAAAGTTCATTGGCTGGACCTTCTTCCAGCCACAAAAAGAAAAAGATCATTAAGCAGAGGCTTTGCCATTATGGCAGGCTGGTATTGTGCTTCATTTGCAGGTGAGTGACTCTGTTGTGGCCAAAACTGGTTTCTCAGACCACTCATCTTTTTCTTTGAATTCCTCTGGTCCAGTCCATACAGCCGTCATGAGTCGGGGGATCAGACACATCCTCTGCAGCTACTGGAGTCCCCGTCTTGAGCAAAAGAGAGCCACTCTTGTCAGTTCTGTTAATGTGGCCCTGCATAGCCAGGATGTTGTGCCCATCCCTAGGGAAGTTGTAATTTATTGGGCTTGGCTCAGGGTCTTGTGCAGGCCCTTTACCCTTCTTATAAAGCTGTTTCTGATAAAGGCAAAATATATTCCTTTTTCCCTGAAAAGGTTTAAGAATATGAAGTGACAGATAGTTTCTTGTCCTCAGTTTTTGATTTAGATTCTGAGCACACTAGTATCTGCTTCTCCCCGCCAGGGATTCTGTTTCTCTGAGACTTTTTCTAGGATGAATCTGTGTTTTCATAATGCTGAGATTTTAGTCCAGCAGAAAATATGGTTTGTTACAACTTGATTTTCCAGAACCTTTACCTATTTCTCCAGTTTTGTTAGCTTTGAAGGATGCTTTTGTCACTGCTTGCAATTGTCCTGACAGTCAGTCTGCTAAAAAGCAGATAGATTGTATAAAGTTCCTCAGTCTTTCAAGTTTTTATACACCCAATCCCAAACCTGAACCAGAAGCAATATCTTTAGTGAAACCAGTTTCTGCTAAACACTGTTTAAATTGTAACTCCTTTCACTCTGAAAAAAATGGGAAAGGTTTTGATAAGTTTTGGGAAATGTATATGTTTCTGCAACTTCAATTTTCAGAATTCTAAACTTCCAGGTTGTTTAGGGGCAGGTTTGTCATAATGGTTAAGGTCTTTGCCTCACAGAAACAAAGTACAGGATTTGATTCTGACGTCTGGTTATTGGCTTGTAATGGTCTGCAGACTGATGGCCTTGTATTTACCTGTAATTATATGCTGAAATTTATTGTGGTTAACTGTAAAAGCATGAGGAATGTTTTAGCTTCAGATGTTATGCGGTCCTATCTCGCCTACATTCTTACCCGTGGGTTCGGAGCCGAACATCGGCTCCGACTCGGCCGATTTTACTAGCTCAAAGTCTCTCATTGGCTGGGCTAAGAGGGTATCCCAGGGTGCACTGCTCCATATCCCCAGATCTTGTTTGCCGCTTCTGAAGCTCGGACATGGTCTCGCTTGGCTGTGGCTAAGGACCTTCTTTTTTGGCAATTTTTCTTGTGAAAATTGTTATTACCCAAAAGCTATTTTCATAGCTATCTCTTGTTGCTGAACATTTATTGTGTGTTTCTGTGTTTGAGAGTGGTTTATTTTCATTGGTATCCCTTCTGTTCCAGCGGGCTAGGCCCGTTTTAGTTAGAGGACCTAGTCCTCTTATTTGTTGTGTAAACTTCTCAAAGCTATTTATAGCTTTTTTCTTGTTGCCTTCGCTGATTGTGTGTTCCGTCTGTTTTGCGTGTGGTAACTTTTGTTGGGTCTCTACTTCCTAGTGGGCTAGGCCCGTTTGAGTTAGAGGACCTAGTCCTCCCCTTGGTGTCTTTACTGTTTCTGTCAGTTTGTTTGTGAGTGGTATTATCTGGTGTTCTAATTGTGTGTGAACCGTTTAAGCTAGAGGTTCTCAGTCTGTACCTTGTACTGTTTTCCCGCCAATTTGTACCTGGTGTTTAGGTGTTGTGCATTTGTTGATGACAGTATGTCTAAAGATCAGAAGGAGCATAAGCCTTCTGGCTTTAAAAAATGCTCAAAATGTGGATATAAAATGTCCATCACGGTTGGAAACTCGGTGTGTGTATACTGCCTCGGAGACATCCGTTTACAGGAGTCGTGCAGCTTTTGCCACGCGTTTTCTCCTAGGGTGCTCCAGGAAAGGAAAAATAAACTGATACTAAAGGGACTCCTCAAACCGTCCTTTGAGGAAGCTATGAATTCGGCTTCTAGTTCTCAGTCGAAATCTAAAGCTCCCAAGTCCAAGAAAAGGTCTCCGGCTCCATCTGCCATCTCGGAGCCTCCGGAGAAGATTACTATTTTGGAATCGACTTCCTCGGCTCCACTGCTGGAGTCGCAGGAGGTATCTGTGTTAACTGAGTCGGCGTTGGCTCCTATTATTCTCAAACCTATTCGGAGCCGGTCGCCCAGCGTGAGGCATGGTTCACCAGACAGGAGATCCCAATCTCCATCACTCTCAATCCTCCAGGCTATCTGATTTGGACATCGATAGGGTAGTGCAGAGGCTCCTACAGTCGCCGGTGCTGGCAAAACTGTTCTCGGCTCCAACCCACTTGGCCCCGGAGCCAGTTCCTGTGACCATTTAGATGATTCCTCCTCCAAGCACATCTTTGTCGCCGGAGCCGGTACTCTCCACTTTGAGTGATGTTCCTGCGCCGGCTCTGATAAACACTCTGGGTCTATCGGTGCCAACCATGTCTGTTCCATCCACAGGGTTCGAGACTCTGGTCTCTTCGTTCGGGCCCAAGGGGGATACTTCGGTACATCTGTCGGTTCCGAGTCTCCCACTCGGTGCATTGGCCCTGGGGACTCCGTTCCTGGTCGTGCCTCGGAGGCCGGTCGGTCCTCGAATTCGGGGGGACCTGCCTTCGAGGCCATACGCAGCGCGCTGGCAAGATCATCAGCTACATCACTAAGATTGGTCATGCCATCCCCTACCACCCCAGCGAGAGCCTCTGACACTCACCTATCCGTGGACAGTAGAGCGCCAGGCCCTAAGGATACGAGCGGTCCCCAACTTTCTGAGGGTCCCACAGAGTCTGTGCCTGAGGAGCCTCCCAGAAAGAAGTTGTGCAAGAGGAAGCACATAGACTCCCAAGATGAGTCTCTTACCTCCGATACTGACCTCGAGGAATCGGAAGGGTCCCCTAAGTCTTCCTGTGATGAAGTTTCCTTCTCAGATATCCTGGAGATACTGAAACAAAGAGGAAACTGGCCTTCCAAAACCCCGTCCGAGGAGGAGTCGGTATTCCTTAAGGCTTTTGGCACTCAGCCCTCCGCCTCCTGGGTGTCTCCACCCTTTGACGAACTTATTGACCTCATTTGTCGAAGAGTGTGGGAAAACCCTGATTCTGTGGAGCCTGTCCCCAGGCGCCCTAACAAATTCTTGTCTGCACCCCAGGATAAAGAGTTTTTATCGAAAGGAGTCCCTGTAGATGCCATGGTGGTGGCGGCAGCCACCCAGAAAGAAGTTGCAAAGTCTTCCTCAGCGGTCCATCCCCTTAACAAGGAGTCTAGGACCATGGACCTGTACGGGAAGCGTACCCTTTCTTCAGCAACCTTCACCTTGCAGTCACTGAATTACTTGTCTCACTTCACTCGGCTCCAGAGAGATCTCCTCAAAGAGTTGGGAAATACTCTTGCGGGTAACATACCTGAGGCGGTGGCTCAGACGGTCATCGCACAGGTTTCTACCCTCAGCTCTATAGCTAACTCATCCATGTGGCTCATTTCGTATGCAGCCAAAGGAGCGAGTAGGGCAGCGAGCTCAGGGGTCGCCCTTAGAAGGCAAGCCTGGCTGCACCTGTGTCACTTCCTTCACTGACGCCCCCTTTGACAGTTCCTCCTTGTTTGGGACCAAAGTGAAAGACACCCTCACCAGGTGCGAGCAAGAGGGAAAGACCCTGTCTGCTGTAGGGGTCCATTTTTCCCTTCCGTCTAGGCCTTATCCCAAGGCTCAGTGTGGAGGGAAGATGTGGTTCAAGCAATCACAGAGGTTATTCCCTGCCACACAAGGTGAACCCCCCTCCAGAGGCAGGGGTGGGGGGGTTAATCAGGGAGACTTCGCCCCAGAGGTAGAGGGGGCCCCCGCAATTCTGGAGACCGCGACTCCTTCCGTGGCTCCCCATACTCTCACTCCTGAGGGTGTGCCCGACTGCTTATCCGGAGCCAGTCGGGGGTCGAATTTCCTTATGTCCGGAAACCTGGGAGAGCATCACTCAGGATCGATGGGTATTAAGGATAATTTCCGGAGGTTACCTCATTACATTCTCTTCCATACCCCCGCCAATAAGAAAAATCCCAGACGTTCCACCCAGTCAAAGGGATCAAGCAGCCTCAGAGGTCTCTCAGCTGCTAGAAAAAGGAGCCATCCAACGAGTCCCCCTTAGACCAAATTGGATTAGGGACTTACTCGAGATTCTTTTTGGTGCCGAAAAGAACAGGGGACCTGAGACCTATTCTAGATCTCAGTCAACTCAACAAGTATGTACACAAGTCCAAGTTCCATATGGTCACACTTCAGTCGATTCTTCCATTGTTGGGAGAGGACGTTTGGATGTGCTCCATCAATCTCAAGGATGCTTACTACCATATCAAAATGGACAAAGCATCCAGGAGTCACCTACGCTTCCGGCTGGGAGATGGTCATTTCCAGTTTCGAAACTGTATGGCAGTGGTGACTGCTCACTTGAGACTTCAAGGATTCCAGGTGTTTCCATACCTGGACGACTGGCTCCTTACCGCTCCCACCAGGCATCTACTAGTTCAGACCAGGGACGCTACTATCAGCCTATGTCACTTCCATCATTTGTCAGCCGTCACAATTTCTCACTGGAAGTGGTCCATATATTATCATCCTCTCATAAACCATCCACTAGAAAGATTTACTCTAGCAAATGGAAAAGGTTTTCCATATGGGCTCATATGAAAGGCATTGATCCTTATACAGCTCCAATAGATTCAGTTCTGGAGTTTTTGTCTATGTTGTTCTATCAAGGGTCTGCATCAGCCACTATCAAAGTTCAGCTGGCGGCTATATCTAATTTTCACGTAGCAAATGAACCCAGTCTCATGGCACACAGGCTATGCAAAGCATTCCTAAAAGGTACCCTGTTGCTTCGTCCCCCAGTGTCCGAACCTGTCACGCCCTGGGATCTCAATTTCATGCTCCTAGCTCTTACTTCACCACCCCTTGAGCCTGCAACTACCTGTGAATTAAAATTCTTAACATGGAAAACAGCATTCCTAATAGCAGTCACTTCAGCAAGACGGGTATCGGAAATTCAAGCTCTCAACCAAACCCCCAGATCTGATCTTCCATAAAGATAGGGTCATTCTCAGACTAAATCCCTCCTTCCTTCCAAAAGTAGCTTCCGTGTCTAACATAAATCAGTCTATCAAACTTCCGGTGTTCTTCCCCCACTTTTCTAACAAGGCAGAATTTAGATTTCACCAATTGGATGTACATAGACAGCAGCACTTCTATTTACACCGGACAAAAGATATCAGGAAATCTGACCAACTCTTTGTCTCCTTTTCGGAAAACCATTTAGGTTCTCCAGTGTCAAAGGTCACACTGTGTAGATGGATCACCAGTTGTATCTCTTTCATCTATCAGGCAGGAGGTAAACACTTGCCATTCCCAGTCAAGGCACATTCAGCGAGGGCTGTTTCTACTTCCACAGCCTATCAAGCTAGATTGTCGATGGATGACATATGTGCTGCAGCTACTTGGGCTTCTCTGCACACCTTTGTTTCCCATTACAAATTGGACGTGGTCTCCAGGGGCAGGTCTTCCTCCACAGTTTTCAGGAGTATTTTCCTATGAGCCACCCAGGATGTAGGTGCTAGGGACACTGTCCCACGGGTAAGAATGTAGGCGAGATAGGACTACATAACTTCAAGAAGTTATGTACTCACCATAACGTTCGATGTATGTGGTCCATCTCGCCTCACATTCTTACTTACCCTCCCACCTTCCCCCTGCTTGGAGGATTGGAGATTAGAGTGTCTCTTGCAGAGTCCCTTTAACTAATTGTTGTGATATGGATGTGAGGTCTGCATGATGTATATATGTTTCTTTCGCAGCAAACTAGATCTGGGGATACGGAGCAGTGCACCATGGGATACCCTCTTAGCCCAGCCAATGAGAGACTTTGAGCTAGTAAAATCGGCCGAGTCGGAGCCAATGTTCGGCTCCGAACCCACTGGTAAGAATGTAAGGCGAGATGGACCACATACATTGAACGTTATGGTGAGTACACAACTTCTTGTTTCCTCTTATGAGGAAAAATGTGTATTGTGTAATTTAGGTTTTTCTGTTTCTGAAGTCACTGCTACTTGTTAAAAATGTCTCTGCAACTCTGTAATTACTACCTCCTACCAGGGTTGCTGCCACTGGATCTGTTTTAAGGAAGTTTGCATGGCTGCATACTCAGAACCTCATAGAAGATGGGTGAATGCAAAATTTCATTTATCTTGAATAGAGATTTAGTTTTTGAACATTCTGCTGCAGAAGTTATCAAAATGCTTTCACTTCACAACCTGTAACTCTTCTTCCTCATTTGTTTTTTTTTTCGCAATCTTAGACTAAAAAAGATGCAAATCATCGTATTCATATTCATCCAGATTTCAGGCATTTCATACAGTTTTGCTCCTGGATCACATTATCAGTTTTCTGCCTTACCCTTTGGGATTTCCACTACTACAAGAGTGTTCACGGAGTGGCCATCTCCTGTGATAGCCCACTGCAGGCTGCAGGGTAGCCACATTTTTCCATAGTTAGATGATTTACTTATCTTTGTGAGTCTTTATCGAAGTGTCAGGAGTCTCTCTTTCGGGTCAGGGGTCTCCTACAGAGGCTGGTATTCCAAGAAAACATTCAGAAGTCTTTTTTGATTCCTCATAGGATTATATTTCCGGGATGCCTCTTGACCTCAGTACAAATAAATTTTCTTCTACAGGAAAAAAAGTAAATCTATATATAGATCTATTCCTGGGCTTTTCCAGTCAGACTACTGTCTCAGCAAGGGAGTTCTTCATGATTGTGGGTCATGTGGCATCCATGATTCCCGTGATACCACTTGCAAGACTCCACATGAGAAAGATTCAGTAGTGTACAAAATATCTGTGGTCTCAGCATCAATACCCATTGACTTTTCAAGCTCCAATCTTGGGATTTGTAAAAAGGGAGGTCATGTGGCAGACACTTCATATTTCTGAGACTCTAGGTCTACCATTTTCTCTTCCTACTCCAAAGCAGTTAAGTCATAACAGACACCTCAGATTTTGTTTGCAAGCAGTGTTAGCTGGCATAAGTGCAGGGATCTGTGTATAAAAAAGATGGATCAAAACACACAAACATAAAAGGAGATGCTGGCTCTAATAAATACTTTCAAGTTTCTGAATCATCTGTGGTCCCTGAGACCTCTTAAGATGTTTACAGACAACACCACAGTAATGTGGTACACAAGTAAGCAAAGGGGGAACCAGATCTTACCCTCTATGGAGACTAGCCATGTTAGCATGGGGGCTTTACAGCACAATCTCACCCTACAGGCATCTTGCAGTATGTCAGTGTAAAATTGTGTTGCAGACAAGCTGGGCAGGACTAGGGCAGACCTTCACGAATGGTAATTAGATCAGGATGTCTTTAAAGATTTGATCCATCTGTGGTTAACACCTCAGTTAGACATTTTTGCCTCCCATTTAAGTAGTCAACTGGTAAAATTCTGTTCCACGACTCTGGATGATGGGGTCCTAATTCATTTTAGGCACCTGTTTTTTGAGGACATGCAGTAGGTACTGATGGAGACTGGAAAGCTTGCTACTGGAAAATCATATATTGGCAAATGGAAAAGGTTTTCTAGTTGATGTCAACAAAACCTGCACACATTCAGGGTAGTGAGGAAAGGAATTCAGCAGCCCAATGGAGCTGTAGTAGAGGTGTGAGGAATGGAGTACAGCAGCCCGGTGGGGGCTGCAGTAGAGGTATGAGGAATAGAGTAGGGCAGCCCAGTGGTAGGCTATTGTAGAGGTGTGAGGAATGGGGGACATTAGCCCAGATGGGGCTGTAGTAGCGGTGTGAGTAATGGAGTACAGCAACCCAGTGAGGAATGTAGTAGAGGTGTGAGGAATGAAGGACAGCAGCCCAGTGAGGACTGTAGTAGAGGTGTGACAAATGGAGGACAGCAACCTAGTGAAGGCTGTAGTAGAGGTGTGAGGAATGGAGGACAGCAACCCAGTGGGGGCTGTAGTAGAGTTGTGACAAATGAAGGACAGCAGCCCAGTGAGGGCTGTAGTAGAGGTGTGAGGAATGGAGGACAGCAACCTAGTGAAGGCTGTAGTAGAGGTGTGAGGAATGGAGGACAGCAGCCCAGTGAGGGCTGTAGTAGAGTTGTGAGGAATGAAGGACAGCAGCCCAGTGAGGGCTGTAGTAGAGGTGTGAGGAATGGAGGACAGCAACCTAGTGAAGGCTGTAGTAGAGGTGTGAGGAATGGAGGACAGCAACCCAGTGGGGGCTGTAGTAGAGTTGTGACAAATGAAGGACAGCAGCCCAGTGAGGGCTGTAGTAGAGGTGTGAGGAATGGAGGACAGCAACCTAGTGAAGGCTGTAGTAGAGGTGTGAGGAATGGAGGACAGCAGCCCAGTGAGGGCTGTAGTAGAGTTGTGAGGAATGAAGGACAGCAGCCCAGTGAGGGCTGTAGTAGAGGTGTGAGGAATGGAGGACAGCAACCTAGTGAAGGCTGTAGTAGAGGTGTGAGGAATGGAGGACAGCAGCCCAGTTGGGGGCTGTAGTAGAGGTTTAATAAATGGAGGGCAGCAGCCCAGTGGGGGCTGGGCTGTAGTAGACGTGTACTGGTGGAATTCCATATAACTCGGAGTTGGAATCTGGCCGTGGGAGAAGCCTGCAGCCTTCATAGACAAAGTGTAGTCCATTGTTGGAAAGGCTAATTAGAATGGATGTATGTGCTGAAATAGGTTCATAGGCAAGTACTAGGCTATCTGCCCAAGGGCATTTATAAGCCAAGCCAGAGTGTGTTGGCTTTCGCCACCCCCTTAGATTAGTTCCCTGTGCCCCTGACCAGCAGAGCCATTAGTTCCCTGCGCCTCTGACCAGCAGAGACATTAGTTCTCTGCACCTCTGTCCAGCATAGCCACTGCAGTGATCCCCGGGGTAAATTTTCTGTTTCCCATCCACCTGTCAAGGTTTCTCTTGAAGAGTGCTAGTGAGGGGCTCTGCCTGATGTATATTGGAATCTTGTTCCAAAGCATGGGGAGTCTCTGGGTCAGGAATCTATCCCTCCAGCACATCCTATTTATCATTGTGGAAAGGTTTATATCCCTAGAGCATGTGGCTCTCAGGGATTTGTTTTTTTTTAGGTGGAGCATATCCATGAATGGACATGGCCTTGTATGTCAAGCAGAGATCACCTCTGAGTAGGCGGTATGCAACCGAGTACTGCTGGAGTTTCTTTAGTCGGGCTGCATAGGTCATCTGTTTGAGGCCGGTAATCCACTTGGTGAGGTACTTTTGTGGTGTTTCCAGCTGTTCCAGGTGTCTTGTAAGGTACATCCCAAGTGGGGTGTTGTATTCTATAATGGGTCTTATAAGTGATGAGTAGAGAGGCACAATAACCTCCTTTGTTCTGGATATGAGATTAGGTGGGCCACTTAGAAGGATTTTCTAACCACCTTGGCAATATGATTATCAAAGGAGAGATTGCTATCTACTTGGGCCCCCAGATTCCTTATTACTTTTTCTGTATTTAGGGGACTACCACGCGGGTACTTTTTATTTCCAAAGGGGATGACTATGCACTTTTGGCATTCAGCTTGAGGCCATGATTTTGACACCAGGTATCCGTCTCAATGAGACCCTTCTGGAGGGCGTCTGTATCAACCGGAGAATCAGTTATGGCCCCTAGTTTGCAGTCGTCTACAAACTTGGTCAGCTAAAGTCCTCCTGTGCTTGCCTGTACCTCTGAGAAGTATATACCGAACAAGAGGGGTCCTAGGACTGAGCCCTGGAGGACGCCACTTGTAACTGGTTTTGAGTCGGACCTAGAGTCTGCAACTCTCACTGTGTGGGTTCTGTCCGTGAGCCAATTTGCAACCCATCTCGTGATGTAGAGGTTAATGTTCAGGTTGGTGAGTTTGTTTATAATACCAGAATGGGGAATGGTGTTGAAAGCCTTTGCGAGGTCTAGGTAGGCTGTGTGGATCTCCTTACCCTCATCTAATGCCTTGGTAACTCTCTCAAACAAGTCTACCAGGTTTAGGAGGCATGATCTGCCCTTAACAAAGCCAAACTGGGTGGGGCCTAAAGTTTGGAGGTTCCCAGTGTCTCTGTCACTGAGTTCCATGATAATGCACTCCATAGCCTTGCACACCAGACTAGTCAGACATGTAGGGCGATAGTTCTTGGGGTCCGTTGAGGCGCCACCTTTGTGGAGTGGGATAACTGTTGCTGTGCGCCACTCTGTGGGTACATAGCCTGTAGAGAGGCTGAGTTTGAACAGTGTGTTTAGGTGAGGGGTTAGTTCATTTTGGAGCTCTTGTAAGATACAGCCTGGGATGCTGTCCGGTCCCATTGAGGCTATGTTTTTGGCTTTGGATAGGGCTCTTTTAACCTGTGTGTCAGTGATTGCCGAGGCCTTACATTCTTCTGTTATGGTTATAGACCCTTTAGGGAGTGAGAGGGGTGTGAAGTTTGCACTGAATCTGTCTGCCAAAATGTTGGCAATGTCAGTCGGTCCAGTGTATTTTGTGCCATTCTGCACTAACTCAGAGCAGATCTGAAAGTTTCCACTTAGGTTCTTGACATAGCTAAAGAACGCTTTGTGGTTATCTTTGGAGTCCTTGGCAATTTTTCTTTCGAAGCTAGCCTTGGATGATTTAATGAGGGATCGTAGTTTCTTGCTGATACTGATCAGGGATGTCTTTCCTTCTAGGGATTTTGCTCTTATCTGTACTAGTTTCCTCCTTCTATTGTAGAGCCTGTTTATGGCAGGGGTCCACCAGACTGGTTTCCTTTTCTTGGAGGAGTAAGTCTTGGTTTTACTTGGGATAGCACGATCCATGCATTCCTGCAGATAATCATAGAGTGCCTTTGTATAGGTTTCAGCAGCTTGGACAGCATTGTCCATTGGCGTGGGGGCTGTGAACCTTTCCTCCTCAGTCTTAAGCAATGTGAAGTTTGCTTCTGAAAAGTTTTTCACGGTGGTTTCCTTGATTGGGGTTGGGGGCGGAATGTGAATATCCAGAGTGATTAGTCTATGGTCTGATCTAACCAGCGAGGGGTTGACGTCAGGTGTAGAACACCGGTCGCCCATGTTAGTGATGACCAGGTCTAATATGTTGTTCCCTCTGGTGGGGGTGTTGACCAGTTGATCCAGGGTGTTCGAGTTTATAAATTCTAGGATGCATTGGGCAAGGGAGTTAGTACTTGAGTAGTTCTTTCAGTTAATGTTTGGGTAGTTGAAATCACCCAGTATTAGGGTGTTTGATAGGACCTTCATATTTCCCAGCGTCTCCAGAAATGCAGAATAGGGGTCCTGGGTCATGGTGGGTGATCTTTAGCAAGCTACAATTTGGATTGCAGTTTTGCCCGTTGTTAGTTGCACTTGGATGATCTCTGATGCATCGTGCTGCGCCACTAACCTTCAGGTGTGAGTATCCTTGATGAATATGGATACACCCCCGCCTTTTGTGTTTTGGTCCGGGTTCTGGGACCGAAAGGTATGGTATGAGTTATAGCCAGGTAGTGCTGGGGTGCTCTCTGGAGCTTTAAACCAGGTTTCTGTTACCGCACAGATGTCGATGTTCTCCATACTGAGGAGTGCCTCGAGTGCGTGCATTTTAAGGTATAGAGTTCTGGCGAAGAGTAGCATTACCCTCAGTTTTTGGTTACTTGTGCTGTTTACGGTGGTGGGTTTGTCTTTTGAGCCTTGCCTAAAAAAGGCACTATGGGGGCGGCAAGAGCCTTTGCCAGTATTCGAAAGCCTAAGGGTGACAGGTGCAAGCCATCTTTTGTGAAGCAACGTGGCTTGTAGAGCATGTCATCCCAGGCAGACAGATACTGGATTCCCTTTGAATGACACCAGAAACTTAGCCAATTGTTGAAGTTGATCATTTTTTCTTTACACTGTGGCATCATTCTTGGTGAGGGCAGGATGCTACTCAGGGTCAGGGTCATACCTGCCTGGGCTACATGATCAGAGAGCTCTTCCATGTCTCTTTTCATGTAGTCCAGGGAGATGCATCTCAGGTCATTCATTCCAACATGTACAATGACAGAGTCGTATTTGTACTTGTTCTGGAGTGACCTGAGTGCTTGTGTTATGTGGCGGATCCTGGCACCCAACAGGCAGCTAACTGTAACCTTCTCCTTGTCCAGCCTAGTTAGTGGGTCATCAGTGTGCCTAACTATAGAGTCGCCTATTACTAGTGCATTGGGTATGTTATTTTGCCTTAAGGGCTGTGATTGCGTGGCACACTGATCATGTGAAGTATGTGTTTCATGGTTGGTGATGGGTTGTGGAGGTTGCTTGGATGTCTGCTTTGGAGGTCTCTATTACTTTTGCAGATTTTTATTTAGAGCCCCCAGTATGTTTTTGTGTATTTGTGTGTTATTTACCTGTATTGGTTTGTTAGGTCTATGTGAAACTGGTGGTGTGTTGCAAGTATTACCTTTCTCCTCTTGACAGTCAGTTACAGTCTGGGGTTGAGAGAGCTTTGCCTCCAGTCTGGCTGTATAATTGCATCTCTCGCATGTGTTAGTGTTTGGTGGTAGGAGGAGAGGGTTGTCTGTGCACATGAGGCAGTTGTAACATTGCCTCAAAATGCCCATATTCACCAGTTGGAATGGAGAGTACACCAGAAACTGCCCTTTGGACATGCCTGAATAGGTAGAGTGAGCTGTTTTTCTGATTGACTGGTGGGGACGAATAGAGAGCCTTGTCCTTCTGGACAGTATAGGGGGGGCTACTGCTAGGGGTGTTAGTGCTTGTTATGAGTTTTAAGCAAGTGTTGGGCTGTAAAATGAAAGGTTTGAGTGCTAAAGTTGAAGGTTTGTCTAGTTCCAAGGGAAAAACTGAAGAGTAGACTTTGTGGAGTCGGGAAAAGGTTAACCCTAGATGTTAAGTTGTCTATCTCGCCTTCATTCTTGCTGGATGGGTTCGGAGCCGACCTCGGCTCCGACTCGGCCACTCTAAAAGCTCGAGAGTTGGTTCCACCGGCTCGAGGCTCCCCTTATATCCCACAATGCTAGGCGAGAGTTACCTCCAGATCTCGTTTGCCGCTACAGCTTCGAGGTTGGTTGCTTCTACCGGTTCCTGGTGAGTGTTAGCTTTTTCTTCTAAAAGTTACTCTTTTTACCCCTTTTTAAGTTAAATTCTTCTTAGATTAGTGTAGATCATAAATCTTTATCCCCGACCCTAATTTTTCCCGTTTCTTTACTAAAAGAACCTTTGGTTCTTCCTTTGGGCCTTAGGCCTTCCCTTCCCTAGTGGAGTGTTTGTGTAGTTTACTTTAATTTTATTGTACTTAAATTCTAGTATCACTACTAAAATTATTATTTTTTGCTGACAGGGTATAACTTGTGTGTTTGGGTGTGTGTTGTGTACACCTGTCAGTTAGGGAAATGTCTAAAGAAGCAAAGGTCTCCGGATTCAAGAAGTGTGATGCGTGCTGTCAGAAAATGTCTCTGACAGACGCTCACACTTCTTGTGTCTATTGTCTGGGGCCTTTGCACCTGCAGGACTCCTGTGCTGTGTGCCATGGCTTCAGCCCCAGGGTCCTGCAGGAAAGAAAAAACAAGTTAATTCTGAGAGGCTTATTGAAGCCAGAGGATTCCCTGTCAGTTTCAACAGGGAAGCCCTCTAAGGCATCGAGGTCTTCGGCTCCGGCTTCTGAGCCGAGACCTCAGGTTGTTCAACCTTTGCCTTTATCGGCTCCGGCTGGAGCCGATAAGTCTCAGTCCACAGTTTCTGTGGCTCCCTCGGCTCTGGCCGGAGCCGAGGTTATTGAGGTACCCGTGTCGGCTCCGACCAGACCTTCGGAGCCGACAACTAGAAAGAGGTCTAGATCAGCTTCTCTAGGTTCCGTTCATTCGGCTCCAGGATCTCCCCTGCTGTCTGAACGGAGCCAAAGGTCTCATTCCTCTAGGTCATCGAGGCTGTCCGATCATGACCTTCAGAGAGTGGTGAGTCGACTACTTAAGTCCGAGGCACTAGCCCAGATGCTTCAGAGCCCGACTCATCAGTCGGTGCCTGCCCCGGTCCATCAACTCTTTCCTCCTTCGACTCTTTTGAGTTCGGAGCCGGGTCGTGTCGGAACCGAGACTGTGATTACTTCGGAGCCGAGACAATTGTCTTCGGCTCCGTCGTCGGCTCCGTTTTCTTCTTTGGAGGAATCTCGGCGCCGGACTTCCCTCGTCGGCTCCGAGGGGGTGAGTGGCATCGGACCCTTGTCCGACCCCCCTCTCCCTCTCGGAGCTTCGGCGCTGGTGAGTTCGGCTCCCATATCGGCCTCCGAGCCATCACTGTCGGTGCCGAGGGGGTTCTTAGCTCCTCGGAGCGGGACCTCTGGCTCTGCCTGACAGGGGTGCATTCGAGGTCATGCGGAGTGTGTTAGAGCCTGGCTCTACTCCACAGTCTGTTCCGTCCGCCCCTCCCTCTATGCTGCCTCAGGGTAAGTCGACTCACTCCCTCATCCCGGACCGCAGAGAGCCAGCTCCTCAGGAGCCCCCTGTGGGGATTTCATCCTCTTCCGAGGCCTCTCCTGATTTGGCAGAAGAGCCCCCTCGGAAGAGGAAGTGCAAGAGGAAACACATTGACTCACCTGAGTCTGTCACGTCAGACACAGATCTGGATGATTCTGAGGGTTCCCCTTCTGAAGATGTCTCATTTGCAGACATTCTGGAGATCCTGAAACAGAGGGGAAATTGGCCAGCCCTCAACCCTTCGGAGGACGAATCTGTGTATCTTGAGGCGTTTGGCTCTCGTCCTTCCACCTCCTGGGTGTCCCCCCCCTTCGACCCCCTCATGCAGGTGGTTGCTAAGAAGGCATGGACGGCTCCTGATTCAGTGGACCCCACTCCCAGGAGACCCTCTAAATTCATCACAGCTCCATCAGACAAGCAATTTTTATCAAAAGGAGTTTCTGTGGATGCTATGGTGGTAGCTGCTGCCACAAAGAAGGAACTGGCTGATCCTTCAGTGCCTGTCCATCCACCTAACAAGGAATCTAGGTCCATGGATAGGTACGGAAGCGGATGTTCTCCTCAGCGACATTTACCATGCGTCGCTGAATTACCTGTGCCATTTCACTCGTCTTCAAAGGGACTTGATCAAGGAAGCGAGTGAAATGTTAAGGATCCTACAGCTGCGGGTTTCAAGAAAAATGAACACGCAGCTGGCTACCCTTAATTCCATATCTAACTCCTCCATGCCTCCTCTCTTATGCGGCCGATGGAGCGAGCAGAGCTGCAGGGACAGGTGTAGCCTTACGTAGGCACGCCTGGATGCGGCTATGCAATTTTGGACCCTTTCAAGACGTCTTTCACGAACTCCCTTTTGATGGATCATCTCTTTGGTCCTCAAGTGAAAGAAACCCTGACTAGGTGCGAGACTGATGGCAAGACCCTTTCTGCCGTCGGAGTCCGTTTTCGACTCCTTCTAGTCCTTACCCCAAAGGCCAGAAGGGTGGGAAGATGTGGTTCCGTAAACAATCTCAAGAGACTTCGCCTGACGCACAGAGTCGTTTTCCTACCAAAGGCAGAGGTGGGAATAACAATGGTAGACGTCGCCCTAGGGGCAGGGGGGGTCCGCAGAACCAGGGCAATTGGGAAGCCTTTCCTGACAAGCCTTTTCAGCATCCCTGAGGTGTTGCCCGACTGCCCATCTTCGGAGGCAGTCGGGGGAAGATTGTCACTGTACCCAGAAGCCTGGCTGTCCCTGACTCAAGACAAATGGGTACAGTCCATCATTTCCGAAGGCTATTCTATCCCCTTTCTTCGTTTTCCAAATCAGTCAAAAAAATCCCTTCCAGATGTTCCACCGCTCAAAGGGATATAGCAGCTTTGGAAATTTCAAAACTGCTTGCAAAAGAGCAATTCAGTCAGTGCCAGCAGACCAACAAGGATCCGAATCTACTCAAGGTTCTTTTTAGTTCCAAAGAAAACAGGGACTGGAGACCGATATTGGATCTCAGTGTCTTGAACAAATCAGTCAAGAAAACAAGATTTCGGATGGTCACGCTGCAATCCATCCTTCCCCTTTTGGGCAAAGGAAACTGGATGTGCTCTATAGACCTTCGGGATGCGTACTATCACATAAAAATGAACAGACGCCCAGAAGATTCCTCCGCTTCAGGCTGGGAACCAGTCATTTTCAGTTCAGGGCCCTGCCCTTTGGTCTCACCACTGCCCCGGGTGTTTACCAAATGCATGGCAGTGGTAGCTTCTCACCTGAGACAAGGATTCCAGGTGTTTCCATATTTGGACGACTGGCTTCTCACAGCTCCCACCAAGCATCTCCTTCTGATGGCCAGAGATTATACTTTTCGCGTTTGTCAAAACTGGGTATTTCAATAAATTGCGAAAAGTCTGTTTTGTCGCACTATTACCTACATAGGCGCAAATTTAGATACTATAAACATGTCTGCAAGGCTAACGAACCAAAGGATATCAGACATTCACAAATTGGTGTCACTTCTTCTCAACAACAACAGAGTCAAAGCCAGGTTAGTTCTGAAGGTGTTGGGAATCATGGCAGCGCCATACCTCTCCTTCCATTGGCCAGATACCACATGCGGATCCTTCAGTGGATGCTTTTACTCAATGGTCATACCAGGAACTTCCAATGTCTCACACCATTATGATCACGCAAGCGTGCAAAAGCATCTCATGTGGTGGATGTCTTCCCCCCAGCTCCTGTCGGGAAGACCATTTGTTCCACCTCCTCCGGTTGCTACTCTGACAACGGATGCCTCCCTGATCCGCTGGTGGCGGCATTATCAGGGCAGGACAGTCCAGGGCACATGGCAACCAAACGAATGCCACTTGCACATAAATGTTGTGGAGATGAGAGCAGTGCTTTTAGCGTTGCAAGCCCTTCAAGACTCTCTTCCCTTGGGAACGATTGCAATCCAGACAGACAATATGTCTGTAGTGTGGTACATCAACAAACAAGGCAGAACCAGATCATACCCTCTGTGTCGAGAAGCACTCAGACTGTGGCAATGGGCGATTTCTTCTCAGCGTTTTCTGATAGCAACGCACATCCCCGGAAGTCCAATCACATTGCGGACAAGTTGAGCAGAGCTATACTCATGCCTCACGAGTGGTCTCTGAAAGACTCTGTAGTGAGAGAAATCTTTCTCAAGTGGGGTCAGCCTTGCTGCGATCTTTTTGCTACTCCCCAAAACAGCAAGTGCAGAGAATTTTTCACTCTATTCCCTTTACCAGGCCAACCCAGCAGGGACGCTCTAGTCCAAGTTTGGCCCCGGGGACTTCTGTATGCATTTCCTCCTTTCCCACTGATCTCTCAAGTAATACAGAAAGCTATCGCTCAGAAGGCCTCATTGATCCTCATTGCTCCTTACTGGCCTCGACAAGTGTGGTTCCCCTTTCTACATCGATTTCTTTTGGAGCGACCGTGGAATCTGGACCTAGTTCCAGATCTTTTGATCCACCAGTCAGGTCAGTTTCATCGCTCCTCCCTCTCTGAACCTCACTGCTTGGTTCCTCCAGTTCCAACCGTAGCCAGGCTTCCTCAATTATCTCACTCTGTTAGAGATATATTGATAGCTTCCCATAAATCTTCCACTCGAAAGATTTATTTGAGTAAGTGGAAACGCTTCTCATATTGGGCACAAGGAAAGGACATAGATCCTTTCACCGCTTCCATCCAACTAGTCCTTGATTTTCTAGCTGAACTTTTCCATGCAGGTTCATCTCCATCTACTCTTAAGGTTCAATTGGCAGCTATTTCTAATTTCCATGTGGGTATTTCTGAATCTGCCCTAATGTCCCACAAACTTTGCAAAGCCTTTTTGAAAGGAGTTTTTCTTCTCAGACCTCCTATAAGAAATCCTCCTTCTCCTTGGGACCTAAATTTAGTTCTTGCTTCTTTGATTCTTTCCCCTTTCGAACCTGCAGCTTCATGTTCCTTGAAATTATTATCATGGAAAACTCTCTTTCTGGTAGCTATCACATCAGCTAGAAGAATTTCAGAACTTCAAGCACTCAGTTGTCGTTCTCCTTATCTTTTGTTCCATAAGGACAGAGTTTCCTTACGAACTAACCCGTCCTTTTTGCCTAAGGTGGTTTCAACATCAAATCTAAACCAAAGCATTGACCTTCCTGTCTTTTTCCCAGAGTATTCAAATAGGTCTGAACAAAAATTACACTGCCTGGATGTTCATCGTCAATTAAGGTACTACTTGGATAGGACGAAACAATTCAGAAAATCTGATCAGCTGTTTGTCTCCTATGCGGAAAGCAGAAAGGGACTTTCAGTTTCAAAGGTATCATTATCCAGATGGCTAACATCTTTGATTTCCCTGGTATATGAAATTAGACAACAGAAATTGCCTAATAAACCTAAAGCCCATTCCACCAGAGCTTTGGCTACTTCTTTAGCCTTCCAAGACAGACTGCCTATTGACACCATTTGTGCAGCGGCTACTTGGGCTACTCCTCACACTTTTATTTCTCATTATAAGTTGGATTTAGCTTCTAGGCATAGAGCTAATTTTGGTTCCACTGTTCTCAGGAGTCTGTTTCGTTAGGCCACCCGGGACAAGGTGCTAGGGACGCGGTCCCATCCAGCAAGAATGAAGGCGAGATAGACAACTTAACATATAGAAGTTATGTTCTTACCATAACGTTCCATGTTAGTCGCCTTCTTCTTGCGTCCCACCCTC
Source organism: Protopterus annectens (assembly GCF_019279795.1). Taxonomy (NCBI): domain Eukaryota; kingdom Metazoa; phylum Chordata; order Ceratodontiformes; family Protopteridae; genus Protopterus; species Protopterus annectens. Next base: position 1,498,460,782 of record NC_056745.1, read on the forward strand.
CTTCCCCCTGGCCTGGACAGACCTAGAGGAGTTGTGATCGTGACCTCTCTTTCTACCACCTCTTTCTTAGTCATATGCTATTATGCATATTTCTTGGTTCAGGATGTAGGTCACCCTTTTTCTTCTTGTTGTTAGAGGTGGATTCTGTTTTACAGTTATACTGTTACTGTTATAAGCTGGGGTTAGCTTACAAACGAGATCTGAGGTAACTCTCGCCTAGCATTGTGGGATATAAGGGGAGCCTCGAGCCGGTGGAACCAACTCTCGAGCTTTTAGAGTGGCCGAGTCGGAGCCGAGGTCGGCTGCGAACCCATCCAGCAAGAAGAAGGCGAGAAGAAGACAACTAACATGGAACGTTATGGTAAGAACATAACTTCTATATAACCGGCGCTGCCCAGTGTGCAAATGCATTTTTTATATCAGAAATATTAAACAGATAGAAATTAGCCCAAAATGGCCAATAAAACTACAGTTTCTGGGCAGAAACCACTCTTCCAAGGGCAGGTAGGCTGTTCAGAGCTCCCCACTCTCACTGGTGAACAAAAAAACTTCCTTTTTGCCCAAGTAAGGTATGGCCAAACACAGAAGCTTAAACACAGTCCAGGTATCAACAGGTATCTGAAACTGGACTTTTCTACTTTAGTAAGGTGGGAAAATAGCAAGATGTTTGTGTTTTTTTTTTTTTTTTTTTTTTTTTTCATGAAAACAGTAGAAACAAATGCAAAAACACTTTTATAGTGCATTAATGGCTGTCGCACTCGAGTGGGAAGCCAGTAACAGTTAAAAATACAAATATTTAAAGGTTTAAACCTTAAAGATGCTTTTTTATTTGTTTTTAGAAACTAAATGGGCAAGTGTTTATTAATTTAATGCTTTTATTGACTGAGAAAGTTCGAGTAGGTGGCTAAGCCCATTCAGCAGAGGCCTTGGGGGAAAAGCTCCACAAGATATGAACAGAAATCAACATGTATGTACATACATACATACATACATACATAGTGTGATGAACTGTATGAGCATACAGTAATGAGAAAAAACAATGACTGACTGCACAACAGTGACAAAACAAAAACATTGACAAAATTCTTATCAATAGGCAACATACAGAGATATATAATTATGGTACAGACAGTACAACAATATCAAAAAATCATTCAAAGATAAATCCAAATGAGTGTTTAGATAAAGTATGGACCTGTAGGTCAAACCCTCTATAGCTACACACCAGCCCTAGCCTGGAAAAACTGCCCCTGTTCATCAGAAACTTAGCTCAAACACATGAATTTAGACAAGCCGTAAAACAGCATCTGCTTAATTTCAGGATCTGTCACTGCATGAAGAATTGTTCAAACCACCGTCCCTAAATTATATCTAAATCCCCACCTACATGTTCTCTGCTCTGTCCTACAGCCTTCCTTTCTACCCTCACCATCACTACGCTCTGTTGTTAATTTCTCCCCATACTACTTAATTTAACATGGCAAAGCTGAACTATATCCAATCTGCTACAGCAAAATGCAGCTGTCTTCACTTTACCAGAACTTGTGTACCTTATATCTTATACTTAGACGTACATTATTTTGTGCATTTAACTCTGTTTCCACTACTTGTGTAAATTTGCTGTCTCTGTTGATTTATATTGTATAAACCTTGAATTCCTATCCTGTTACATATTGTAAAAAATTTTGTAGTCTGAATTTTAATTTTTAATTTCAGTTACTGTGAATTATAACACTGTGTATTTTATTCTGTGGAGCTTTTCTCCCCAAACCTCCACTGAAAAAGGGCACTAGCTCAGCGGACTTTCCTGGTCAACAAATGTCAAATAAATAAATAATAGCAGGACAGTGGTAAATAGAACTTTCCTAACAAGGTAAAGTTGAGGACAGTATGGTACAGTGTATGTGGCAAGTAGGCATAGCAGGATAGGACAATATAGAATATATTGGCCAAGTCATTTTAGAGCAGGTTGGGATAGAGTAGATAAGGATAGTTTGTAGGAATTAGTCAGGTATGGGTCATGAACAAAGCTATGAGACCTTTAGGTGTTTCAATAGTAGCGTAAAATATGTTTGGTTGTCATTTTGTCTGAGTGAGAGGGGAACAGAATTCCAAACTTTAAATACATGAGGGGGAATACAGTGAGTCATCTGCAGTATTCATCCATCCATCCTCAACCCCTTTTTTACACATGGGGTTGGGGTGTCACTTCAACAGTGAGAATCATCTCGAGCCAAGGTTTACACCGCCGGGTGGCTAGTCCTGCCATGGTAGTTCATCCGTACCACACACATACACACACACACACACACACACACACACACACACACACACACACACACACACACACACACACATCTACGGCCGATTTAAAATGTCCACTCTGCATATCAATTTGCATAGTAAATGCTTAAACGTATTTATCTCTAGTGAAAATGCTATTATTCACTTTTGAATGACTGTGGATAATATTTAATTTATTAGCATAAGAATTGTATGCAGTTCAATTGCTTACCAAATTCTGTGATGCCTATCCATGGAATAGCTAATTGGGACCATTTAAATGTTTAAAGGATGACTTATTTTAAGTGTAAAAAAGATGCATGTTTTGTTTTGCTACTGGTTGCACATACCTTAAAATTTGGGAATAAGGGAGTTCCTGCTGGAGAATCAACAACATTCGCCAAACTGAAAAATATTGTGTGAATGTATACATGGACGATAATTTTGGTCAAGATTGAATTACTGCTTGTAAAATGAAGTGGACTCTGTCTTTGGTGGGTGAAATTTTGGACGACCAATGATTATAACTCTGTGTAGCTGTGCAGTGTGGATCTTATGTGGTTGTGGCAGATGTTATTACCAAGGGCAGTAATGTATACTTCCAGATACCCAAAAGGCCAACTCTCTTTTGCATTTTAATGAGGACCAGCGGTGAGAGTCAAATCCCATACTGCTAATTCCATTACACATTTAAATGTTGATGGCAGTGGTGCAGAAAATTAAAGCCTGGAGACCTTGTCTTTCACATACTACTTAGTTGCAGCAGATGGTAAGCGTTTGTCTATCATAATATAAATATATATTGCAGCAATTTGCGTAGCTTGGAATAAGTAAACAGTCCCTAGAACCAGCTTTTTAAGTTTAAGCTGAGGTTTATTTACAAAGGCTGAATATAAAACTTTGTTTTCTTGCAAAAAGTATCTAGATGAAAAAAAGAAACCTACTTGACACATGCACAACTAGTCGGTACATATAAGTTCTAAAATCCAGTTTGTTTCCAACATGAAGGCCTTTAACACACTTTCAGTATTCCTGCATACTGAGTACATAATTTTCTCCAAAGCTGACCAATAAAATAAACAGTATTTACAAATAATATTCATTTCCTTTCAGTGCTCTTTAGCATGCAAGTAGAAGTAATTCCAGTAGTTTTTCCTTTGTGAGACAACAGCATCTCTCCCTTTTCCATATTTTAGAGACACCTTATAGACTACTCTTGCCCTTCACACATAGGTCCTTGGAGATTACTCTTCAGAGCCCCTCTCTTGACCCAGAGATCATGAATCTGACTCCCTCAAGAGTTAGTAACCATGATATACACCTAGCAACAGCTGTACCTCATTAGTTAAAAGGAGTTGCCTCTGACTGGCTTGCCTGCCTGCTTCAGTCTTACCTCTATAGTTCTCTCTCTCATACTCATGTCACTGGTTTGTGTGCCTGTTTCACACCCAGAAGCTCTGTTTTTCCTTTTCTGATACATACTCATGTAAACACAACCCAAACTGCTACATTAACAGTAGACAACACCAAAACAAGCAGTATTCTTCCCAGGCTCAGTAGTCACTCTGTATTAGTAAGTATGCAAGCATACACACCTGCAGTATTGTTTGATTTAATTGCACGCAGTACAGATTTGTCAGTACCGCTAAGAGTTCTAGATGAACACTAAGGTTGGATAATATTTTTAGTGTTCTGGAATTTTTCAGGTTGGGAAATTAGACCGTTAACAGTTTTTAGTTATGTGAGTTTTAGATAGTGAGGCATATCCTAACCAGTTTATCTGTTTTAGTATCATATGCTATAAGGCATATCGAGTGCGTATTTAAAGGACCACTGCAGGCAAATGATGAAAAAAACATATGTATTGTTTGTCTTGCCGTGAATTACTGCACTTTCCAAAGCTGCCTTTAACAAAATAAGTACTCTTTCCTAATTTTATTTTTTTTAATCCTTGTCTGCCCTCATGGGGGCGGGTATCCTGATTCCCTTGCAAAGCTAAATCTGTCCCATAATGCACTGTGAGAGTAAAGTTTATGACAAAAAGTAGCCCTACCGTTTGTTCTCTTTCACTTAGAATGAAACACCTGAAAAAAAAAAACTACCAAGTTTGAGAGTATGCAGATCATGTGTCATTGACTGGTCTGCACTGAGTTTTACAAATGTTCCTACTGATGTACTACACATTCTCTAAAAGAAGCTTGCAAAAGTGTCAACAAATTACTGAGATAAAAATGACTTTTTACAAAGAGCAGTTTTGCAAGTTTCAATTGCTGGTCAGTTTACCCCTCCCATCTCTTTCGTCTAAATACATGTAGTATATTAAATGAACATACATTTATTGTTTTTGCTAATATCTTGTAAGTGATTGACTCAGCTCATATATTTCACGATATGTAACATCTTGCCTTGCTGTATATTGAATGTTAAACTGTTGTTCTCATATGCTGTACTAATACATTGTATACTGTCTTTCTGTCTGGAGCTTTTCTCCTCGGGCCTCCATTGAAAACGGGCTACCTTGGCCCAATGGACTTTCCCAGTTAACAAACTGAAATAAATAAATAAAATAAAATAAATAAAATCTCCCTCTTTCAATGAGCTAGAGTCTCACATTTCCAGCTTGGCTAGGTTCAACTGATTAGTCAACTGTGCATAATAGTAAACATCAAGCAAATCACAGCCTGGTGCACCATTAAAACCATTCCCTCATATGTCTGTTCATTTCTGAATAGTATTTCCCAGGAATTATTTAAAGAAAAAGCACAGACATTAATCCAGAGTCTAGGCCAGTCTATCCATTTCTTAAAATGTGCACAGTAAAATAGTCAATTTGATTTGCATTCTGGCTGCTCGCATGGTTATCTTCGCATAGTTATTTTGTTATAACATAACCTGAGCTATAAAATTAAAAAAAACAATATCTCAGCGGTCACCAGCAGCACATTAAAACAAGTTATATAAAAGAAACACGTGTTGGCAAACGGCAGAGTTCTTTAATTACTGAATTAAACAGGTAAGCGCCTTCGTAGGAATAATTCTACTTCTTCAGACTATATAAAAACTAAATAATACAGTCAGTTTAAGTCAAATACCCAGTCACATTAAATGTCCAAATCACATGACAATAAAATTATAAAATCACATGATGCAATGAAATCACATTCTAGGCTTCCTGCTTTTTAATCTAGGTCGCAAGGAAACCTTATCTTTCAGACCCCCCCTCTTTATCAGCTTGTAAATTTAGTATCCAAAGCAGCAAGTATCAGGCCTTGTGGCAATTGTAATTTCTGTTATTTGATTGATAGTAGTAATACCTTTTTGCATCCAATTACAGAAATATCTTATAAGTTGTAAGAGCAACTTGTAAATCTAAACATGTAGTGTATATAGCCCAGTGCTCTATATGTAAAAAAATGATGTGGGTAAAACTAATCAAACATTAATGGAAAGGATGAGGGAACATGTTAGGGAAATTAGACAAGCTGTTCCCATTAATGCACTAGCTAGACATGTATTAGATACCTCAGTTAATCATAACTTTAAATTTAGAGTAATATAATTGGTAAAAGAAAATTGTCATTTAGGGGATATTAGAAATGTCAGAGAAAATAGAGAGCTGTTTTGGATACTAAATTTACAGGCTGATAAAGAGGGGGTCTGAATGTTAAGGTTTTCTTGCGGCCTAGATTTAAAAGCAGGTAGCCTAGAATGTGATTTTATTGTATCATGTAACTTTATATTTTTACTGTCATATGATTTGGAAATTTAATGTTGATTGAGTATTTGACTTATTTAAACTGACTGTATATTTAGTTTTTATATGGTCTGAAGAAGTGGAATTATTCCCATGGAAGCGCTTACCTGTTTTATTCAGTTATTAAAGAACTCTGCCGTTTGCCAATAACCTGAAATATGGTATTTAATGCCAAGTTTTACATAACAATGAAACCGTTCCCTGTTTCTTCTTAACAATGACCTCCCAAGCCTCTGATGTGACCCAGTACTTTCTCTTACTGTTGCTTTATGTAGTTTGTTTTAGTTGTATACTTGTAGCATATCTTTCATCCTCTCAGCAACAGACTCGTGGAGAAAGTTTCCAAATCAGATACTTTTGAAAGTAGCGTTACTACTGATTTAGTAATCTCACTAGAATTATCATTCATTTTCTGAAGAAGAAAAAAAGAAGTCTTTAATTGCATTGAATGTCATTATTTGCTCATGAGAATCCAACACTTTTTTCAAAAAGCATTGTTGATTGTAGTTCATCAGAGCAAAAGTATAAGTCAAAATTAGGGACACTTATAGGGTACGCTGATAAGCGGTCTGACACTCCTCATCTGTTCTCCATTGCAACTACCCCATCCATTGCAACTACCCCAAAAAAGACAGACATGTACATCATGACATATATGTATTGAAACAGTACCAGCACCTGTAGCAGTGATAGCGTACTCCAAACAGGGCACTCAAACAATTTTAATCTTAATCTCTCCATTTGCCATTGGATAACATTCACGTCACACTTACAAAGGCACACCTTCACTCCCCACAAACATACAGCCACCCACACCCACACAACATACCAGTCAAGTTTGAGAATTTTGCCACCTTTCTGCCAACACTGCTGTAATGGCTTTGGCAAATGAAAACAATTGATGGATGTCATCTCAGGACTCCCATCCCTGCCTTTTGGAAAGTACCCCCCACCCCCGAGATCTCATCATGTTACTAGGCATGCTGATATCTGTGACAGATGGAGAGTAGGTTGTATTGAGAATGTACCCCCATAAATCAAAATTTAAAAAGATGACTTTCACAACTGTAAATAACACGGTTTTAGTTTTTCGGGAAGCTGATTATAAATATACAGAAATGCACAATATGTATGTGCGTATATCTGCCAGATTTCCATATGAACCTACTCAACAAACGTGTGTGTGTGTATATCCAACAATCCACAACCCCTTTTTTCCATTTTTGCACATGGGGGTCAAGGTGCCACTTCAACAATGACAATCATCTAGAGCCAGGGTTTACACTGCCAGGTGGCTAGCCCTGCCGTGGTAGCTCTTCCACACCACACACTCGCATGCACACTCACACCTATGGCCAGTGTGTATATATGTGTATATATATATATATATATATATATATATATATATATATATAGGTTCATACTAGGCTATCTTCCTTAGGGCATTTATAAGCCTAGCCAGAGTGTGTTTGGCTTTCGCCACCCATTTTAAATGAATTTTGCTATGCCCTTTTTCGAGGTTAGTATACTGTGCCTCTGTCTAACAGTGACACAGAAGTGTGTATATATATATATATATGTGTGTGTATGTGTGTGTGTGTGTGTGTATATATATATATATATATATATATATATATATATATATATATATATATATATATATATATATATGTATATATATATATATATATATACTTATCTTTCTCTCTCTCTCTCTCTGTCTATATGTATATATATATATATATATATATATACATACACATGTAGGGAGACAGGGAAGCAGTTCTTTGTCCCATTGCTCATTCGTTTGACCTAGAAAAACTTGGTTTTGTCGTAGCATTTTTCTAGATTAGTTATTTGAGTATCTTGCAGGTTGAGAAGTACAAGAGGTTATATTGTATCTAGGAGTAGTTGGAATGAGTTGACTAAAGGTATATACATTGATTATGTTATTGTTGGAGTCATTAATAATAGTTTGCCAATCTATATTGAAGTCCGCTAGTATTACATTTTCTTGTAAGGTATTTGCTGAAACCCAAGAGAGGATTTCCTCTATAGTATCTTTTTTGGTTACCTGGGGTATGTAGAAAACAATGATGCTTAAGGTCGTATAGCTATTAAGCTTAAGTGAAGATATAAGAATCTCGGCAGTTTTAGTATCTTTCCCTCATGGATGTACAAAATAAAAACATTTTTTATTAACTGCTTTGCTCAGTGCTTCCTGTGGTGTGTGCATGGACAGTTGGCCAAGGGCTCACTGTATAATGTTATTTGCAATAGCTTTGCTGCTAAGTGCATTACATTTGGACTTCTAATTCTCTATGGAACTGTTACCATTGTTTCCCACAAGGCATTTCTTCTGCTGGTTTTGTTTGACCACTACCATGTTATTTTTTCTTTAACTACCATTTCTTGACCACCCTAATCATTGAGATCTTGTTGAAAATGATGGTTGAGTCGAGGACAGACGGAACCAAAGCTAGCACAGTTCATCACCAGTTAGCGGTGCTGGCCAATATAGCTGCTAATCCCAAAAGTGGGCCTGCCATGAAAAAAATAACAAAGGAAAACAATGTGGAATCCTATGTGGTGGTGTTGGAGCATTAATCCACCAAAGGAAAGGCAGATAACTTGTAATGAGTAGGTGAAGCAAATGTCATGTCATCTCAGCTGGCATGAGAGACGCTGAAATGTGTTGATAATAGGACAGATGTGTGGCCAAGTCAGAAGTGGAAATAAGGTACATAGGGAAAGACAGTGGTGGAATGCAGAAATCCAGGAAGTTATAAAGAGAAAGAAGTTGTGCACAAAAATGGGAAATAAAACAGTTAAACCAGGCTAAGAAAAACTACAGGTTGGCTAACAAAGAGGCTTAGAGAGCAGTCACAGTAACAAAGGATATGGCAGCAGAGGAACTCTTATCAGCTTCTGGAAGTTGTCTCAGCAGACAGAACAAGAAAACTGTATCAGGTCACAAGGAAAAGGCCGAAAAATAAGATGGTAGTTATTAGACACTGTTCATAAGTGATGCTGGCAATAACCTGCTCACCAATCCTCAAGACATGAAAGGTAGATGAAATGAGTACTTCCAGACGCTTCTGAATGAACAAAACTCCACAGAAGCTGTACTATTCCAACACAACCTACGATGAAAGAGGAAGAGGAAACCACTCTCGAATAAGTAAAAACAGCACTAAGGAAAATTAAGTCATAGGATCATAAGAAGTTACTAGGCTACTGGCCCTGAGGGCCTTATAAGCCTAGCCAAGAGTTTAGCCCATGCATAGACAAATCAGCACACAATGCCCCTGTCCAACAGGAACACGGTGGAATCCCAGGGATGTATTTTCTGTTTCTTATCCAGGTTGCACTTAAAAAGGGGTAAAGAGGTACTCTGCTTGACGTGGAGAGGAAGTCTCTTCCATAGATGGGGGAGTCTGTGCAACACAAATCTCTCCTGCCAATAAATCCTTTTGATGTCACACACCAGGTTGAGGCCGTGTGTGCGGGTTACTCAAGTGGAGCTTGACTTGTGGATATGCAGCAGTCCCATCAAGGTGGGGTCCGAGATCACCTTGTATGGCAGACAGAGGTTACCTCTGAGGAATTTGTATGAAACAGAGTAAAGGGATAGGGCTATCCCTTTACTCTATCTGTGTATGGTAGATTTGTGAGGCCATGGATTCTCCTGGTGAGGAACCTCTGTCTCCAGCTGCTTAATGTGCTTTGCGAGGTACATGGCGAATGGGGTGTTGTACTCAGTCATGGGTCTTATAAGGGAAGAATACAGAGATGTTATGACCTCTTTGTCCCTGGATGAGATTCCCTTACCTATGAGGTGGGCCATGTAGAAAGATTTCCATACAGTGGAAGCAACATCGTGATCAAAAGTCAGGTTGTTATCAATCTGGGTGCCCATATCCCTCACAACTAACTGTATGCTTAGGATGTTGTTATTAATGTGATAATTTGTGGGGACATCACTGTCCCCAAAGGGGATGATGATGCATTTTTTTATATTCAGCTTGAGGCCATGTTTCTGGCACCAATCATTTGTTTGGGTGAGACCTTCTTGGAGGATGTCCACGTCACTAGGGGAATCGATGACAGCTCTCAACTTGCAGTCATCTGCAAACTTGGTCAGCCATAGCCCACTGGTTTTGGCCTGCACCTCAGAAAAGTGTATCACAAATAACGGAGGCCCCAAGACCAAACCCTGGGGTACGCCACTTGATTTGTGTCTACTACTTGAGGTGGCTTCCCCTATTTTGACTAGGTGGGTTCTATCAGTGAGCCAGTTAGCTACCCATCTGGTACATACGGATTGATGCCTAGTTGAGAGAGTTTGTCTATTATGCCCGAGTGGGAAATAGTGTTGAACGCTTTGGCCAGGTCAAGGTAGGCGTGTGCACTGTCTTCCCCTTATCCATGGCTTTAGTGACTGTTTCAGAAATGTTGACCAAATTTAACAGACATGACCTCCCCTTGAAGCCAAATTGTGTGGGATTGAGTTTATGGAGGTTGCCAATGTCCTTGTTAATGAGGTCCATGATAATCCGCTTCATGGCTTTGCAGATCAGGCTAGTTAAGCTAGTGGGTCTAATTTCCAGGATCGGTGGACACTCCGCCTTTGTGCAGATGGATGACAGTGGCTGTCCTCCACTCAGCTGAGACAAAGCCGGTACTCGGGCTTTGGTTGAATAGGGTGCCTAATGGTGCTGCAAGTTCCTGCCTGAGTTCATGTAGGATACAGCCTGGGATGTTATCGGGTCCCATGGAGGCTGTATTTTTTGCCTTAGAGTAGTGATGACCTGATCTCTAGATATAAGGGGAAGGGGTAGGTACTGGGAATGTCCTGATTTACTGATGGGGGGTGAAATTTTCGCTGAATCTGTCAGCCAGCAAGTTTGCTATATCTACGGCATTAGTATATGTGGTGTCCTTGACCACCAGTTCTGAACAGATCTGGGTGCTAACCTTTGAGATTACGGACATATGTAAAGAAGGCCTTATGATTGCCTCTAGAAGATGTGGCTGATCTGGACTGGAAAACAGAAAACTCAGATGAGGTCACAACAGATATGATCAAGATATTGAGTGAGTTAGGGGAGAAATGGCTCCCTGGAGTACTCATAGCAGTACAGAAAAAAGAAAAAAATGTATCCCAGATGACTGGAGAATTAGCATTCTAGTACCAGTGTACAAGAACAAAGGGGACATATGATTGTGGGCAGTATAGAGGTCTCATTCTCCTGCCATACTTCATGAAAGCATTGGAGAGGGTGAATGATAAACAAATACACAGAGTAGCAGTTAGTAAGATAGGAGATGAGCAGTTCAAGTTCAGAACCGGGTGCAGCACAACAGATCCAATGTTTGCAGTGAGACAAATAGTGGAGAAGAACTAGAAAGGAAGAAATAGTGCAACTGGGCATTCCCAGACATGAAGAAAGTATAAGACAGGGTATCAAGCAAGCTGATTTGGGCAGTCCTGCAATAGTATTAAGTCTCAGAAACATCAGTAGAATTAGTGCAGGCTATCTACAAGGACAGAAGAATGAAAGTGTTTGGACTCTGACAGGGTTCACAGTGTGAGAGGGTGTACATCAGGGTACAGCTGTGAGCTCATTGCTGTTCATACTGGTGATGGACTACATTAGTAGACAGTTCGGTGGGGACAGATCAACAAAGTTGCTATATGTAGACATTGTGACATTACAGGCAGACTCTGAGCAAGAATTTCAGCAAATGATAGGGGAATGGAATGCAAAACTGAAGGCACACAGGATGAAAGTGTGTACAGATAAGATGATTGTCAAGGCAGCACATGGGGGAGATCAGAAGAAGCTGCAAATTGTGATATAAAGAAAAACAGTGGAAGAAGTTAACAGCTTCAATTATCTGGGAGGGGTGGTTGAGGAGAAGGGGAAGTCTGAATGAGGAGATCAAAATCATAATCAAAGAGGCTGCAGCCAACTGGCACACAGTGTCACGGGTAGTGTGTGACAGAAGAATGCCAAAGAAGCTGAAAGATAAGGTGTACAAAACAGTGATGCAACCAGTACTAGCAATAAAATCAGTAACTGCATAATTTTAAACCTATTTTTGAAGCTATGGTTAGAACCTAAAAGCAGTAGAAGTAAATTGAAAATCTTAAAAATGTTAGCAGTGTAGGTTTAAAGTGGATATTGTAAAGTGATTCTTCAAAGTCTGCTAAGCTAGTAGATTTAGCAGAATGCTAATTAGAATTTGACAATTCACTTTAAACACCAAATCGTAAATTAAGTCTAAAATTGCAGTAAGAAATGTGTCATGTTATTTGAAAAAAAATTCAGCAAAGTAATGTGTTAATTTCTTTCAAGTTTGGGCAGACAGCCAAGACAGTGATATCCATGTAAAGGCCCGAAATTAAACCACGAGAAGGGAGTTAGCACAGAAATTAATAAAATGGTATAAAATTTGGTTGTAATTAATACCAAGGATCATGTCTGCTATCAGAACTATGCACCAGTTATAGCTCAACAGAAACCCAAAACGGTGAGAAATGTCAGTATAGGGACTGAAAATGAAATAGGAAATGCAGAAGTAAAAATTGGTATTTATTTTTGTTTGTTTATATTTGTTTAGCAGGGTAGTGCAGTGATGTTGATAGACCATTTGCAGGCACAGCTCTGTTGAATAGGATCACATAAATGAACAAATATTTAAAGATACAAGGATATTCTATAAAACATCTAGATATTTACAGATACAAAAATATGCTACAACATTTAGTTCAAGAAGCAGTTTAAAGCTGTCAAAAATATAGACAGAAAAATGGAAGATGTAGCTGTAATGACTAAGATGGCTTTTATGCTACAGGGGTAGCAACATATCATTATGTAGGGCGGTGTGAAAATATTAGGAGAGGCAAGTGAGAATAGTTTCTGGAAATGATACCGTGGGGAGAAGACCGAGAAATAGTGAGAGAGGACAAGCAAAGGGAAGGAGATTAGAAAGGAGAGAAAGTGTGAGAGATGAAAAGTGAAGGCGGAGGTAGGATGAATGAGAGGTAATATATGGGAGGAAGACAGGATGAGATAAGGATGAAATACAAGTCAGACGTTTGTACAGAAACGTACAAGAAACATTAACACAGAAGTGAGACAACAGTAGGAGGACGTTTAAGTGAGGACCCTCATAACCAAATACTGAAAGTTTAGTAGGCAAGAAAATGCAGAAATATGAAAAAAAAACCACCATAAAAACAAGAACAAAAACAAAAAAAAAAACACGTAGCCAGTGAACCAAATTCAAAATTAAGTAAAACTTTTATTCTCTAATGTCTCAGCAGTGAGACCTTGAAGGAGTATAGACATTAAAAAACATCAACCCTTTATATAATAAGTGCAGTTAAGCACATAATAAAACAATAAAGACCAATCATCGTGTTAATTAACGTAAAACCCGCCAATTAAATTTCACATTTATTCTAGTATCAAATCTCAATATATACAAGGCTTCCTTATATAAAAGTCTGTTTTTAACATGTTTTTCTGTTTGAATGTTTATTTTTTCCAAAATAGTACCGTGCAACCCCACCGACTGACCCTGATGTGCTTTATGAAAATGTTCTGCCACTGAGCTTGATTCCTTAGCGTTGTCATTATCTAGAATGTGCTCTAATAGCCTAATTTTAAAGGCCCTTTTAGACTCTTATAAAATTTATTACAGGGACATTTCAGGGTATAAATAATGCCCTCAGTGTCACATTTAAAATGGCCCTTTACCTTAAATTTGAGTCCATTTATTCTGTCAAAACTAGGTTTAATGTATTTACAGGCTTTACATCTACCAAAAGTCACAATACCCTGACAGTTAACCATAACATTCAAATGCAAGGGAGGCATAAAAAACCTAATTCTCACTAAAACGTTTTTTATGTTCCTGCCCACTTTATAAGATATTTTAAGTTTTTCAGGCATATGTAGACAATAATCTTTTAATGGTTTTAAATAACACCGATACTATTTAACCAAATTAAATACTACCCCACCAAAGCAACTATATGTAGTCACAAAGTATATATCCAAAGTTTTATTGTTATGCACTGCAGAGATATGAGCCTGCTTTTGGCAGCATCTAACTGAAAACTCAAGTGAAAACAGATTCTGAGCAACAGATATCTGAGTAAGGACAGGAGTAAAACTAAAGATAAATTTTGTTTTGAGCCACCTTTGCAGAGGGAAGGAAATATACAGTGGATATAAAAAGTATACACACTGCTGTAGAAATGCCAGCTTTCTGTGATATAAAAAAATGAGACCACAATGAATCATTTCAAAACTTTTCCCACCTTTAATGTGACCTATAACCTGTACAATTCAATTGAAAAACAAACAAACAAATCTGTTAGGGGAGAAAAATATAAAACATACAATAAGTTGGTTGCATAAGTGTGCACACCCTTAAACTAATAGGTTCATAGGTTCATAGGTTCATACTAGGCTATCTGCCCGAGGGCATTTACAAGCCTAGCCCATCGTTTTGTGGCTTACGCCACCCCTTTAGTATGGGGAACTATACCCATTATTTTGCTGTGCCTCTGTCGAGCAGTGACACTGAGGTAATCCCTGGGGTATATCTGCGATTTCCCATCCATTGGTCAAGATTTCTCTTGAACAAGGCCAGCGAGGTGCTCTGCCTCACATGTACCGGGATTTTGTTCCACAGCATAGGGAGTCTTTGGGTGATGAATCTATCCCTCCAGCACGTCCTATTAATAGCCGTGTCAAGGTTTAAGTCTCCCGCCTTGTGGCTCTGATGGATCTAGATTTTTGAGGTGAAGCATATTCATCAAATCTGGGTTTGACATGGCCTTGTATGTTAGGCAAAGGTCACCTCTGAGCAAGCGGTGCGACTGAATAGAGCTGGAGTTCTTTCAGTCGGGCAGCATAGGACAGATTTTGAGACCCTTTATCCTTTGGTGAGGAACTTTGTGGCCTCTCCAGCTGCTGCAAGTGTCGGGTCAGATACATTCCGAATGGGGCATTGTACTCAATCATTGGTCTGATGATTGATGAGTAAAGGGAGACTATGACCTCCCTTGATCTAGATGAGAATCCCTTCATGATAAGGTGGGCAATGTAGAAGGTCTTCCTAACTACTTTAGCTACATGGGTGTCGAATGACAGACTACTATCAACCTGGGTCCCCAGGTCCCTGATAACTTCTTCTGTGCTCAGTGGATTGCCACCTATTTGGTAGCTAGGGTAACCTTGTTTTTCCCGAAGGGTATGACTATGCATTTTTGGCATTTAACTTTAGGCTGTGGCTCTGGCACCAGTTATCCGCTTCTGTGAGACCCTTCTGAAGGATATCTGTGTCAGATGTGTTTTCTACTATGGCCCAGTTTGCAGTCATCTGCAAACTTTGTCAGCCATAACCCTCCTGTGTTTGCTTGTACTGGAAAAGTAGATGCCAAACAAGAGTGGGCCCAGGACTGAGCCCTGTGGGACACCACTTGTGACAGGCTTTGAGTCTGACATGGCGCCAGCAGCTCTGACCCTGTGGGTTCTGTCACTCAGCCAGTTTGCAACCCATCTTGTGATGTATGGGTTGACATTTAAGCTGATGAGTTTTTCAATGATACCCGAATGGGGTATTGTATCGAAGGCCTTAGCCAGATCGAGGTAGGCTGTATGGACTGCCTTTCCCTCATCAATGGCTTTGGTGACTGTTTCAAAAGTCAACCAAGTTTAAAAGGCATGATCTGCCTTTGACAAAGCCAAACTGGGTTGGATCCAAAGTCTGCAAATTCCCTATGTCTTTATTTATGAGGTCCATTATGATCCTCTCCATGGCTTTGCAGACAAGGCTTGTCAAGCTAATGGGCCGGTAATTTCCAGGGTCGGTGGAGGCACCGCCTTTGTGAAGTGGTACCACAGTTGCAGTGCGCCACTCCCTGGGTACGTATCCAGAGGTAAGACTTTGATTAAACAGCTGTCCTAGCTGTGGGTTTAATTCCTCATTGAGTTCGTGGAGCACACAGCACCATCAGGTCCCATGGATGCTGTGTTTTTTGCTTTGGAGAGAGCAGTTCTCACTTGGGCGCTGGAGATGTTTGCGGGGCTGCAATCGCTTGGTATAGATATCTCTCCTTTTGGGGAGGGGAGAAGTTTGCACTGAACCTGTCAGCCAGTATGTTGGCAATGTCTGTAGGATCAGTAATCTTCACATCATTTTGAACTAGCTCTGAGCATATCTGGGAGTTTCCTCCCAGGTTTCTAACATAGCTAAAGAAGGCCTTATGATTGTCTTTTGAGTCTTTAGCTATTTTTCTCTCGAAATTTGCTTTGGATGATTTTATGAGAGCTCTTAGTTTTTACTTATAGTGATCAAGGGTGTCTTACCTTTTAAGGATTTTGCTCTATCTTGTAGTAGCTTCCTCCTTTTGTTGTAGAGTTTGTTTATGGCTGGGGTCCACCAGACTGGACGCTTGCCTTTGGTACAAAGAGTCTTTGTTTTGCTTGGGATTGCCTTATCCATGCAGTCCTGCAGGTGCTGGTAGAAGGCATTTGTAAGTGATTCAGTGGCTTGAGTACTGTTTTCCACCGGCTCGGGGCCTTAAAGGAGACCACACTAGTCTTTAGAAGTGTGAAGTCGGCTTTTGAGAAGTTCTTTACTGTGGTCTTTTTATTTCAGGTGGGGTGGGATGGGGACCTCCAGCGAGATTAGTTTGTGGTCTGATCTCACCAGTGAGGGGTACACCTCCGGTGTTGAACTTTGTGCTCCCATGTTCGTGATGATGAGATCAAGTATGTTATCTCCTCTTGTGGGATGGTGACTAGTTGTTCGATGGCATTTGAGTTTATGAATTCCAGGAACTTTTGGGCTAGGGTGTTTGGGCTTGAGTAGTGTTCCCAGTCTATATTAGGGTAATTGAAGTCACCTAGTATGATGGTGTTTGGTGATACATTTATCCCTCTAGTGTTTTCAGGAAGGCCATGTGAGGTTCCTGAGTTTGTGAGGGTGGCCTGTAACATGCTACAATTTGCAGAGCAGTCTTGCCTATGGTTAATTGCACCTGGATGGTCTCCGATGCATCGTGCGTTGCCACCAGTCTTGAGGTGTGGGTGTCCTTGATGAATATGGATACCCTCCTTTCTTGGTATTGTCCAGATTTTGGGGCCGGAACGCATGATATGAGGTAAAACCTGATAGCTGGGGTGCTCTCAGGAGCCTTGAACCAGGTTTCTGTCACAGCACAGACATCGATGTTCTCCATACTGAGAAGGGCCTCGAGTGCGTGCATTTTGAGATTTAGACTTCTGGCATTGAGCAGCATTACCCTTAGTTTTTTCCTTTTTGTGTTCTAGGGTGGTAGGTTTAGAATTTGAGCCTTGCCTAAAAAGGCACTATGGGGTGGCAAGAGCCTTTGCCAATATCCGAATCCCAGGGTGACAGGTGCAAGCCGTCCCTTGCGAAGCAGCGTGGCTTGTCCAGCATGTCATCCCAGGCAGACAGACACTGGATCCCCTTTGAATGACACCAGTGTTTAAGCCAATTGTTAAAGCTGATCATCTTATCTCTGTATTGTGGCATCAGTCTTGGTGAAGGTAGGATACTGCTCAAGGTCAGGGTCATACCTGTCTGGGCTACATAATCAGAGAGCTCCTCAATGTCTCTTTTCATGTAGTCCAAGGAGGTACGTCTCAGGTCGTTTACACCAGCGTGGACAATGACTGAATCATATTTGTACCTGCTGTTGAGAGACCTGAGTGCTTGCGTTATGTGGCGGATTCTAGCGCCCGACAGGCAGCTTACTGTGACCTTCTCCTTACTCAGTCTGGTGAGCGGGACGTCAGTGTGTCTGACTATGGAGTCACCAATGACTAGTGTGTCTGGCATTGTGTTTGGCCTTAAGGGCTGTGACTGTTTGACACTCTGACTGTGAGGTCTATGTGTTGCAGGTGTTGTGTTCTGAGGTGGTGGTTGTTTGGGTGTCTGCTTTGGTGGCCTCTGCTGTTTTGGTAGATTTTTGATCAGAGCCTCCGAGTATGTCTTTGTGTGTTTATTTGTATGATTTGAGGTTGTAATGGTAATATGTGAGACTGGGTCTATAGTGTGTGTGGTAACCTTCTCCTCCTGACTGGTCTTGCCAGTCCTATGTTGAGAGAGCTCAGCCTCCAGTTTGGCCGTATAGTTGCATCTCTCGCATGTATTTGTGTTTTGTGGGAGGAGGAGAGGGTTGTCTGTGTACATGAGGCAATTGTAACATTGCCTCAATATTCCCAGGTTCACCAGCTGAGCAGAAGAGGACACTAGCAACTGATCCCTCGACATGCTAGAAGGAATAGACAAAAAAACTTTAAAAGAGATTCCGGGGACGGGGGTGACCGAGAAATGGGGGGTTGCCTTTTTGGGGTACTATCTATGACAAGAGTGCCGTATCAAGGTAATAAGTACTGTAGGAGCAAGTGCTACGTTTAACAGATAGAGAATAGTCTACTTGGAGTCAAGTAGAGATGATCTTTTAATTATAGGATACGCTGATTAGATCAGTAGTATAGTTCGAGGAAGGTAGTTTTAAGGGAAAATTTGAAGAGTGGACTTTAGGTAGCCCGAATAGTTTAAACCTGCTTAACCGCGCTGCCCTAGTGTGCAACAGTAGCAACTCCGCTAAATCGGCTAAATCGCTAAAGCGTGCTTTATAGCAGGGGCTGGAAAAGACAGGAAATGACCCAAATTGGCCAACAAACCACAAGTCACTGCCCTAAACCACTCCTCTGAGGACAAATGAAGGAGTTATGGAAATGACCCCTAGTGGCCAATAAAACTACAGTTTCAAGTCAGTAACCACCTCTCCGGGGCAGGGAAGCTGCTCAATGTTAGTCACTGCCACTGATAAACACAGAGACCCTCCCTCAGCCCAAGCAAAATGGCCTCACAGAAACTTTCAAACAGTTCAGGAACAGCAAGCCTGTAACTGAACTTTTTAACTCTCAGAAAAGTGGGAAAAAGCAAGATTTTTTTTTTGTTTTGTTTTTACAGAGATAGCAGAGGTTCACAAGTAATATCAAGTTATAACAGTGCAGTAAATGACCCCACACAAGAGTGCTAGGTCAAGGACAGAAAATATGCAAGTTTTAAGAAAAACGATTTAAAATTAAGTGCAAACAGGAAATTCAGCAAACAGCTTTTGGTTGTGCTCTAAATACAGCTACTAATACAGAAATCAAGTTTAACAAGCCAGAAAATGCTCAAGCTAGGCAGCTATGCAGAAAAACTTAGCAAATAAACAGAGAAAAAATACTTAAAATCTCAAAAGTGGCTCCTTCTTCTCTCAGCGTTTTCCTCTTGGAGGGTGCTTCACCAACAGCCAACAAGCCTGAAAAGACGCTCAAACCACGAGGCAACTAGGTTTTAAGAGAGGAAGATGAAGGAGTTATGGAAATGACCCCTAGTGGCCAATAAAACTACAGTTTCAAGTCAGTAACCACCTCTCCGGGGGGCAGGGAAGCTGCTCAATGTTAGTCACTGCCACTGATAAACACAGAGACCCTCCCTCAGCCCAAGCAAAAATGGCCTCACAGAAACTTTCAAACAGTTCAGGAACAGCAAGCCTGTAACTGAACTTTTTTAACTCTCAGAAAAGTGGGAAAAAAGCAAGATTTTTTTTTTTGTTTTTGTTTTTTACAGAGATAGCAGAAGTTGTTGAAGCACCTTTTGATTTAATTACAACATTCAGTCTTCTTGGGTAGGAGTCTATCAGCATGGCACATCTTAACTTGGCAATATTTGCCCATTCTTCCTTGCAAAAGCACTCAAAATCTGTTGGATTGCAAGGACATCTCTTTTGCACAACCCTCTTCAGGTCATCCCACATATTTTCTATTGGATTTAAGTCTGGGCTCTGGCTGGGCCATTCCAAAACTTAAATTTTCTTGTGGTGAAGCCATTCTTTTGTTGATTTGGATATATGCTTGGGGTCATTGTCGTGTTGAAAGATGAAATTCATCTTCATCTTTCTAGCAGACGCCTGAAGGTTTTGGGCCAAAAGTTACTGGTATTTGGAACTGTTCATAATTCCCTCGACCTTGACTAAAGCTCCAGTTCCAGATGAAGAAACACAATCCCAAGGCATGATACTGCCACCACCATGCTTAACCATGGGGATGGTCTTCTTTTGCTGTTGTTTTTTGCGCCAAACGTACCTTTTGGAATTGTGGCCAAAAAGTTCAACCTTGGTCTCATCAGACCACAACACATTTTTCCACATGCTTTTGGGAGACTTGATGTATTGTTTTGCAAATTTTAGCTGGGCGTGGATGTTTTTCTTTGTAAGAAAAGGCTTCTGTCTTGCAATCCTACCTCATAGTCCAGACATACTGAGAATACAGGAGATTGATGTCACATGTAGTGCAAAACCAGCTCTTGCCAGAAATTCCTGCAGCTCCTTCAGTGTTGCTGTTGGTCTCTTGGCAGCCTCCCTGACCAGTTTTCGTCTTGTCTTTTCATCAGTTTTGGAGGGACGTCCAGTTCTTTGCAGCGTCACTGTTGTCTCATATTTTCTCCATTTTGCATGACTGTCTTCACTGTGTTGCATGGTATATCCAATGCTGTGGAAATTTATTTGCACCCAGTTCTTTGCAGCATCACTGTTGTCTCATATTTTCTCCATTTTGCATGCCTGTCTTCACTGTGTTGCATGGTATATCCAATGCTGTGGAAATTTTTTTGCACCCTTCTCCTGACTGATACCTTTCAACAATGAGATCCCTTTGATGCTTTGTAAGCTCTCTGCGAACCATGGCTTTTGCTGTAGCAGGCAACTGAGTAAATGTCAGGAAAATCCTACTAGGACAGCTGAACTTTATTTGGGGTTAATCCGAGGTGTCTTTAATTGATGGCAGGTGTGTACCCAAGGAGACTGAATGCTGTAATTAAATCAAAAGGTGCTTCAACAAAGTATTAGCTTAAGGGTGTGCACACTAATGCAACCAGCTTATTGTACATTTTTTATATTTTTCCCCTAACAGATTTGTTTGTTTTTCAATTGAATTGTACAGGTTATAGGTCACATTAAAGGTGGGAAAAGTTTTGAAATGATTTATTGTGTCCTCTTTTTTATATCACAAAAACCTGGCATTTTAACAGGGGTGTGTACACTTTTTTATGTCCACTTCAGATAAGGAAAAAAGTGAGTGTGTTTTCCACTTACATTAAGACAGCGGGAGAAAAAGAATACTCTAGAGGTTTGTATAGATAGCCGTGACAGTAAAACACAAGTTGATTTTTGTCTTTTGGGGGAACACAAAAAAAAAAACTGCAGTGTTTTTTGGGAGGTGAGGGCCGAAGCTAAGCTGTGCTCTTCAAGATACGTTATTGATGAAAGTAAGTCCAAGTTAGTGGACCTACAAGTAAGCCACAAACTTTTTTTTTTTTTTAAACGAGGAGGTAATACATTAAGTAGGACGAGAGAGAGACTATAACCAAGGTTGTGGGTAACCAAGGTTGTGGGTAAAGATAGTAAACAGGATGTTCCCATTATGCCTTAACCCTATTTTGAGGTTAAGGATGACAGGGAGGAAATTCTGTATAGATTGCTATTGTCATATCCTTACAGGACACTTGTAATGAAGCTAACCCACAATAATTTGTTAGGAGGTCACCTGAGAATGGGCCAATCTGAAGGTGAGTTCTAGTCCGATTTAATTGGCCAAGCATAACGCAATAGAAAACATTTGCTTCTTGTTGAGAATGTTAGGAAACTGCACCCCATCTTAGATTTAAAAGGCCTTTGATCCCAATGCCTATTACAGAGGTTCCATTTGAATGTATTGCTAAGAAAACGTGGGGGACAAAAGTAGAATCTAGCAAAGGGTGTCTATATATATTAGTAATATGTTTCTAGAAGAAATGTTATAATGCAAAGATAATGTTAAGGCTTTTGTAAGATAACTGACACCATTTTTCTCCAGTATCAGTATCCATAAAGAGTTGTATGCTGGTTCATAGGTGCATTGGTAGGTACTAGGCTCTCTGCCTGAAGGCATTTATAAGCCTAGCCAGAATGTGTTGGCTTTCGCCGCCCCCTTAGATTAGTTCCCTGTGCCTCTGTCCAGCAGAGCCACTGAAGTGATCCCCGGGGTAAACTTTCCGTTTCCCATCCACTCATCAAGGTTTCTTTTGAAGAGTGTTAGCGAGGAGCTCTGACTAATGTAGATTGTGATCTTGTTCCAAAGCATGGGAAGTCTCTGGGACAGGAATCTATCCCTCCAGCACATCCTATTTATTGTTGTGATGAGGTTTAGATCCCTAGAGCGTGTGGCTTGAGGGGATAAGGTTTTCTTTAGGTGGAGCATGTCCATCAATTCTGGGTTGGACATGGTCTTGTATGTCAGGCAGAGATCACCTCTGAGTAGGCGATATGCAACTGAGTACAGCTGGAGTTTCTTCAGTGATCTTTCCAGCTGTTGTAGGTGTCTTGTAAGGTACATCCCAAATGGGGCGTTGTACTCTATGATGGGTCTGATGAGTAGAGGGGCACAATGACCTCTTTTGATCTGGATGTGAACCTTTTTGTGATTAGGTGGGCCACATAGAAGGATTTTCTAACCACTTTGGCAATGTGATTATCAAAGTTGAGATTACTATCTACTTGGGTCCCCGATCCCTTATTATGTTTTCCGTATTTAGGGGACTACCACCTATACGGTAGTTTGTGGGTACTTTGTTTTTTCCAAAGGGGATGACTGTGCACTTTTTGGCATTAGCTTGAGGCCATGATTTTAACACCAGGTATCAGTCTCATTGAGACCCTTTTGGAGGATGTCTGTGTCAGCCGGAGAGTCAGTTATAGCCCCTAGTTTGCAGTCGTCTGTGAACTTCGTCAGCCATAGTACTCCTGTGCTTGCCTGTACCTCTGAGAAGTATATGCCGAACAGGAGGGGTCCTAGGACTGAGCCCTGGGGAATGCCACTTGTAACCGGTTTAGAGTCGGACCTAGCTCCTGCAACTCTCACCATGTGGGTTCTGTCAGTGAGCCAGTTGGCAACCCATCTTGTGACGTAGGGGTTTATGTTCATGCTGATGAGCTTGTCTATAATACCAGAATGGGGAATGGTGTCAAAGGCCTTAGTGAGGTCTAGGTAGGCTGTGTGTACCACCTTTCCCTCGTCTATAGCCTTGGTAACTGTCTCAAAGAAGTCCATCAGATTTAGGAGGCATGATCTCCCCTTAACAAAGCCGAACTTGGTAGGGTCCAGTGTTTGGAGGTTCCCAATGTCTCTGTTAATGAGTTCCATGATGATGTGCTCCATAGCCTTACAGACCAAGTTAGTCAGGTTTATAGGGAGATGGTTCCTGGAGTCTGTTGTGGCTCCACCTTTGTGGAGTGGAATAACCATTGCTGTGCGCCACTCTATGGGTATGTAGCCTGTGGAGAGGCCGAGTTTGATCAGTGTGTTTACGTGAGTGGTTAGTTCGTCTTTCAGCTCATGTAGGACGCAGCCTGGGACACCGTCCGGTCCCATTGATGCTGTGTTTTTGGCTTTGGAGAGGGCTGTTATAACTTGAGTGTCTGATTTCAGGGACTCTACATTCTTCTGGTATGGTTATGGGCCCTTTTGGGGTTGAGGGGGGGTGAAGTTTGCGCTGAACCTGTCTGCCAGGATGTTGGCGATATTGGTCAGTTCAGTATATTTTGTGCCATTCTGCATTAACTCCGAGCAGATCTGAGCATTGCCACTTAGATGTTACGTAGTCCAATCTCGCCTACATTCTTACTCACGGTTCGGAGCCGAATATCGGCTCCGACTCGGCCAACTTTTTATTTACTAGCTCGAAGTCTCCCATTGGCTGGGCTAAGCAGGTATCCCATGCTGTACTGCTGCATATCCCCAGATCTTGTTTGCCACTCGTGAAGTTAGGATGTGGTCTCGCTTGGCTGTGGCTAAGTACCTTCTTTTTTCAATTTCTCTCGAGAAATTTACTAGTTGTTTAAACACAAAAGCTATTTTAATAGCTATTTCTTCTTGTTGCGTGTTTGCAGTGTGTTTATATTTGTGTAGTTCGTATCCCTAACTGTTCCAGTGGGCTAGGCCCGTTTGACTTAGAGGACCTAGTCCTCCTTCCTCTGTAGAGTTCCATTCCCTTGGGTTTGTTCTTGGTTACTGGTCTAAGCCTGTTCTTAGCATTTCCCCTTGTGGATAGTGTGTTTGTGAGTTGTAAGAACCATTTTACTTAGAGGTTCTTGGTTGCCTTTGTGTGTACTGTGATCAGTAGTTTTCCCGCCTTTGCTGCTTTCTTCAGGCTAAGTTGTTTTCTGTGGTCTACTTGTGCAAGATGTCCAGGGATCAGAAGGAACATAAACCTTCCGGGTTTAAAAAATGTTCAAAGAGTAATTACAAGATGTCCATTACAGATGGGCATTCTGTATGTGTTTATTGCCTAGGAGCAATTCATTTGCAAGAGTCTTGTAGCTTCTGTCACGCCTTCAGTCCGAGGGCGCTCCAGGAGAGAAAAAATAAACTAATATTGAAGGGACTCCTAAAACCTTCGGTTGAGGAGTCTTTAGACTCGACTTCTAGTTCTCAGTCCAAGTCTAAAGCTTTGAAGGCAAAGAAAACGCTGCTGAAACCCTTACAAATGCCTTCTACGAGCACCTCCAGGAATGTATGGATCAAGCAATCCCTAATAAAATCAAGACCCTTTCCACCAAAGGCAGGCGCCCGGTCTGGTGGACTCCAGCCATAAACAAACTCTACAACAAGAGGAGAAAGCTACTACATGACAGAGCAAAATCCCTAAAAGGGAAGGCATCTCTGATCAATACTAGCAAAAAACTACAATCACTCATAAAATCATCCAAGGCCAACTTTGAGAGAAAAATCACTAATGACACAAAAGACAATCATAAAGCCTTCTTTAGCTATGTTAGAAACCTGGGTGGAAACTCCCAGATATGCTGAGAATTAGTCCAAAATGATAAAAAAAATCACTGAACCCACAGACATTGCCAACATACTGGCAGACAGGTTCAGTGCAAATTCCCAAAAGGAGAAATATCTATCCCAGCAGAGTCTAGCCTCCCAAACATCTCAGATGCCCAGGTGAGAGCTGCTCTCTCTAAAGCAAAAAACACAGCATCAATGGGACCGGACGGTGTCCCCGGCTGTGTGCTACCTAACTCAATGAGGAACTAAACCCACACATAAGGCTGCTGTTTAATCTTAGCCTTACTACAGGATACGTATCCAAAGAATGGCGTACGGCAACTGTGGTCCCACTCCACAAAGGCGGTGCTTCTACGGACCCTGGAAATTACCGCCCCATAAGCTTGACGAGCCTTGTCTGCAAAGCTATGGAGAGGATCATAATGGAACTCATAAATAAAGACATTGGGGACCTACAGACACTGGATCCTACCCAATTTGGCTTTAAGGGCAGATCCTGCCTCTTGAACTTGGTCGACTTTTTCGAAACAGTCACTAAGGCCATTGATGAGGGTAAGGCAGTTCACACAGCCTACCTTGACCTAGCAAAAGCGTTCGACACAATACCCCACTCGGGCATCATAGAAAAGCTCACCAGCTTAGATGTAAACCCATATGTCACAAGATGGGTTGCAAACTGGCTCAAGGACAGAACACACAGGGTTAGAGTTGCTGGTGCCATGTCAGACTCTAAGCCGGTCACGAGCGGTGTCCCACAGGGCTCAGTCCTGGGCCCCCTCTTGTTCGGCATTTATTTTTCTGAAGTGCAGGCAAACATAGGGGGATTGTGGCTGACAAAATTTGCAGATGACTGCAAACCGGGCACCATAATTGACACTCCATCAGACACAGACATCCTCCAGAAAGGTCTCATAGAAATGGATAACTGGTGCCAGAGCCATGGCCTTAAGCTAAATGCCAAAAAATGTATAGTCATACCCTTTGGGAAAAACAAGGTAACACCTAATTACCACATAGGTGGTAATCCATTAAACACGGAAAAAGTTATCAGGGACCTGGGGACCCAAGTTGACAGTAACCTCTTTTGACACTCACATTGCCAAAGTTTTTAGGAAGACCTTCTACATTGCCCACCTGATCATGAAGGGATTCACATCCAGATCAGGAGAGGTCATTGTACCCCTGTACTCTTCACTTATCAGACCAATGATTGAGTACAACGCCCCATTCGGAATGTACCTTACCCGACACCTGCAGCAGTTGGAAAGACCCCAAAAGTTCCTCACCAAAAGGATAAAGGGGCTCAAACATATGTCATACGATGCCCGACTGAAGAAACTCCAGCTCTATTCAGTCGCATACCGTCTGCTCAGAGGTGATCTGTGCCTGACATACAAGGCCATGTCCAACCCCGAATTAATGGACATGCTCCACCTCAAAAAATCCAAATCCACCAGAGCCACGAGAGCAAGAGACTTAAACCTCAACACGGATATAAATAGGACGTGCTGGAGGGACAGATTCATCACCCAGAGACTCCCTACACTATGGAACAGAATCCCAGTCCATGTGAGGCAGAGCCCCTCACTGACTCTGTTCAAAAGAAATCTTGACGAGTGGATGGGAGATCGTAGGTTTACCCCGGGAATCATCTCTGTATCACTGCTGGACAGAGGCACAGCAAACTAATGGGTGTAGTATTCTCATCCTAAGGGGTGGTGAAAGCCACACACACTCTGGCTAGGCTTGTAGATGCCCTAGGGCAGAAAGCCTAGTATGAACCTATGAACCTAAAAGATCTTCGGCTCCATCTGTCTCTTCGGAGCCTCCGGAGAAAATCTCTAAACTTGAATCTACCTCCTCGGCTCCTCTGTCCTCGGGGCCACAGGAGGTATCTGTAGTACTGGAATCGACGTTGGCTCCTATTTTACTTGAACCCATTCGGAGCCGGTCGCCCAGTGTTAGGCATGGTTCTCCTGAGAGGAGATCCCAATTTCCCTCCCTGTCCTCCAAATCCTCCAGACTTTCTGAGTTGGATGTCGATAGGGTGGTACAGAGGCTCCTGCAGTCACCGGTGTTGGCAAAATTATTCTCGGCTCCGACCCAGTCGGCTCCGGAGCCCGTCCCGATGAGTGTGTCGATGGTTCCTCCTCCGAGCGCTTCCTTGTCTTCGGAGCCGGAGTGCTCCGCTCCGAGTGATGTTCCTGTGCCGGCTCCGATACCCCTCAAGGGTTTATCGATGCTGACGTCGGCGGCTCCGACTCGGCTCCATCCACAGGTTTTGGCACTTGGGTTTCCTCAGTCGGGCCCGAGGGGGATGCTTCAGGACATCTGTCGGTTCCGAGCCTCCCTCTCAGCGCATCTGCTCGGGGGACCCCGACTCTGGTCATGCCCTCGGAGGCCGGTCGGTCCTCGGATTCGGGGGGACCCACCTTCGAGGCCATGCGGAGCACACTGGCCAGATCATCAGATGTTATGTGATCCTATCTCGCCTACATTCTGACTGATGGGTTCGGAGCCGATCCTCGGCTCCGACTCGGCACGCTTATGCCAAAGAACGAAGTCTCTTATTGGCTGAGCTTACTATATCCCAGGATGCACCACTACCAGTCCCCCAGATCTCGTTTGCCGCTAACAAGCAAAGACGTGGTCTCGAGCTTGGCTGAGCTAAGTAGTGTTTTTTCACTTACTTTCCTGTCAGGGATTTCCTAAAATTTCAACAAAAAGCTGTTTTAACTGCTATCTTGTGTTTTTGTGTATGAGTGGATATTTTTTGTAAAGTTTTGTGTGGTGATTGCGTATTTTCTGACTAGAGGTCCCCTTTGAGCTGAAGGGCCTTCCCCTGTCAGTCAGTTGTCATTCAAGTCCCGTTTTATTTTAGGGTTCTTGGATCCTTTTAGTTATTATTTTTTATTGTGACAGTCTTTGGTTTAAAAAAAAAAAGAATTTTTTCTGTGATAGTTAGTGTGTTTTGTTTTTGCTGTTCACTAGATTGGTTGCCATAATGTCACAGGCTCCTAGGCCTTCAGGTTTTAAGAAGTGCACTAAGTGCAGTTTCAAAATGTCAATAACAGATGACCATTCTCTCTGTGTGTACTGTTTGGGCACCAAACATTTGCAGGAGTCCTGTAGCGTGTGCCACGCGTTTTCCTCGAGGGTCCTCCAAGAGAGGAAAAATAAACTTATTTTAAAAGGCCTTATTAAACCCTCATTTGAAGAGGCACTAGCTTCCTCTCCTTCTCCTGCAAAGAAGAAAAGGGCGTCGGCTCCGACCAGCCCGTCGGAACCGACCGCCAAAAGACATAGGCAGGCTTCTCCTTCGGCTCCACGGACTTCGGAGCCGAGGGCGGAACGGTCTGCCTCGATGCCTCCAGCCTCGACTCCTCTGGGTTTGGAGCCGACGGCTGGGGCCTCGAGAGGCGGATCACCTTCATCGGCTCCACTGATCTTGGAGCCGATGAAGGTTGTCCACTCAGACACGTCCTCCTCGGTGCCGAAGCCCTCTTCGGCACCGATGGAAATTGGTTTGGACACTCCTTCGGCGCCGATAATTATCGAGTCGATTCGGAGCCGGTCCCCTAGTCCCTTGGAGCCGTTGGAGAGGCCTACTCGGACCCGTTCGGTCTCTTCCAGGTCATCAAGGATGTCAGATTCGGACATAGACAGGGTACTCCAAAGGCTTTTCCAGTCCCCAGTCTTTCAGAAATTTGTTTCGGCTCCGACCCAATTGGCTTCGGAGCCGATAGCCCATTCCATTGCCATTCCTCCTCCGACCGCTTCGGCTCCATCGGAGCAGGTGCTGGTGGAGCCAGTGGAGATCCTAGGGTCAGCTCCGACCCTTACTCCAACCCCAGCCTTCGGGTCGGAGTTTAGCACACGGACTTCTTCGGCCGGGCCCGGGGGTGACGTTTCGGGACCAATGCAGTCGGTTCCAAGCCTCCCTCTCGGTGCTTCGGCCGCGGGACTTCCGTCTGCTATCATGGCTCCGGAGACTGGACCCTCCCAGGATTCTGGGGGTCCGGCCTTCAGAGCTATGAGGAGTGCCTTGGCCAAATCTTCTTTGGCCATCTCTACGGCTTTACCGGCACCTTCCCTGGGCATGGAGACTGGGTCTTTGGCAGTTCCCCTGTCTCTAGGCAGCGGAGCCCCGGGGCCTGAGGTTACCCCCACTGGGGGTTCCCCTCCTCCTGAGGGTCTTTCGGAGTTGTCTTCGGAGGAGCCCCAAGGAAGAGATCGTGCAAGAGGAAGCACGAGACTCCCCGATGAGTCTCTTACATCGGACACTGATCTTGATGATGCGGAGGGGTCCCCAAAGTCGCCCTCGGATGATGTCTCATTTGCAGACATTCTAGAGATCCTCAAGCAACGAGGCGGCTGGAATTCCAAACCCCCCTCCGCTGATGAGTCGGTGTTCCTCAAGGCCTTCGGGGCTCAGCCCTCCGCCTCCTGGGTGTCTCCGCCCTTCGACGAGCTCCTGGATTTGGTTTGTCGGAGGGCGTGGGAACATCCAGATACTGTGGAACCAGTGCCTTCTCGCCCTAACAAATTTTTGTCTGCCCCACCCGAGAAGGAGTTCTTAACGAAAGGCATGGCTGTAGATGCCATGGTGGTGGCATCTGCTACCCAGCAGGACGTGGCAGAGGCTTCAACGTCCGTCCATCCTCCTAATAAGGAGTCTAGGAGCATGGACCGGTACGGGAAGCGCACCCTGAGTTCAGCGGCCTTTACTCTGAGGTCCCTGAATTATTTGGCACATTTCACCAGACTAGAGGGATCTGGTCAAGGAGCTCTCAGACTCCCTCTCAGGTAACCTACCTGAGCAGCTAGCCCAGTCGGTTAGCTCTCAGTTGGCTATCCTTACCTCGATTTCTAACTCGTCCATGAGGCTCATTTTATATGCGGCCGAAGGGGCGGGCAGAGCGGCAGGCACAGGCGTGGCTCTACGAAGACAAGCCTGGCTCCGTTTGTGTCATTTCGCGGAGGCCTTCAAGTCTTCCTTTGCCGACGCTCCCTTTGATGGGTCCTCTTTGTTTGGACCCAAGGTAAAAGACACTCTTACCCGCTGTGAGCAGGAGGGAAAGACTTTATCTGCCGTAGGAGCACGATTTTCCACTCCCTTTCGGCCTTATCCCAAGGCTAAAAGAGGAGGGAAAATGTGGTGCCGCAAATCACAGAAATTCTTTCCTCAACAGCAGGAAGATTCCCCTTCCAGAGGCAGAGGAGGGGGAAATTTTTCTGGGAGACGCCGTCCCAGAGGCGGCAGAGGCCCCCGCAACACTGGAGACCGCGAGTCCTTTCGTGGCTCTTCAGCCTCCCACACTCCATGAGGGATTGCCCGGCTGTGCTGCTCCGGAGCCAGTCGGGTGCCGTTTTTCCAAGCACCTAAAAGCCTGGGAGTCTATTACTCAGGACAGCTGGGTGCTTCGGATTATTGCCGGAGGTTACACCATTCCCTTCACATGCCCACCCCCACCGTCCAAAAAAATCCCGGACCCACCACCCAGTCAAAGGGAAATTGCAGCCGTAGAAGCTTCAAAGCTGCTAGAAAAAGGAGTCATCCAACCGGTCCCCACAGACCAGATCGGATCCGAAAATTACTCAAGGTTCTTTTAGTGCCAAAAGACAGGGGACCTGAGACCCATTTTGGATCTCAGCAAACTAAACCAGTCCGTCATGAAGTCCAAATTCAATGGTCACTTTACAATCCATTCTCCCATTGTTGGAGAAAGATGTTTGGATGTGCTCCATAGATCTCAAGGACGCCTATTATCACATACCGATACATCAGGCGTCCAGGAGGTATCTGTGCTTCAGCCTGGGAGACAGTCATTTCCAATTTTGTGCACTGCCCTTTGGTCTCACCACAGCCCCCAGGGTGTTCAAGTGTTTGGCAGTAGTGACTGCTCACCTGAGGAGTCTCGGATTCCAAGTGTTTCCCTATCTGGACGACTGGCTCCTGACTGCCACCACCAGGCATCTACTACTAGAGAGCCTACAAGCCACCATCTCCCTGGGTGCTTCCCTGGGAATTACATTCAACTGGTCAAAGTCTGTCTTGCTGCCTTCTCAGCGCATAAGATTCATAGGAGCAGAGATAGACTCAAGATTGATGCGAATCTTCCTTCCTACCGAAAGGATACAAACATTACAAGATCAAGTCCGAGCCCTGCTTCTAAGATCCAAAGCCCCAGCCAGGATGGTCCTGCAACTTTTAGGTTCAATGTCTGCCACGGTTCTCCTAGTTCCTCTGGCAAGGTTGCACATGAGGATTCTCCAGTGGCTATTATCAACACAATGGTCTTTTCAGGATCTCCCCCTCAATCATCACATACTGATTACAGAAACGTGCAAACGGGACCTCCGCTGGTGGCTTCTGCCATCCAATCTGAATCAGGGAAGACCCTTTGTTATACCCCTCCGGTGGCCACCTTGACAACGGATGCCCCCCAGACGGGGGGGGGACATTGTCTGGGCAGGTCAGTTCAAGGTTCTTGGCTTCCAAACGAAACATTTCTCCATATCAATGTGTTGGAAATGAGGGCTGTACTTCTGTCCCTACAAGCCCTCCACAAGTTTCTCCCTCAAGGCATTATCGCCATCCACACAGACAACATGTCAGTGGTCTGGTATCTAAACAAACAGGGAGGGACCAGATCTTATCCCCTTTGCAGAGAGGCCATGAGGGTGTGGGAATGGGCAGTGGCTACCAAGCGCTTCCTGGTAGCGACCCACATTCCAGGAAAATCCAATGTATTAGCAGACAGACTGAGCAGGACTATTCTCTCTCCTCACGAGTGGTCTCTGAACGAAACAGTAGCAGCTCAGATTTTCAAAAGGTGGGGGACTCCGTGCTGCGACCTTTTTGCAACACCACGAAACACGAAGTGCAAAAGGTTCTTTTCCTTGACCCCGCGTCAAGGGGAGACAGCTACGGATGCTCTAGTCCAACCTTGGCCAACAGGACTGCTTTATGCTTTCCCTCCGATTCCACTCCTCCCCAAAGTCATCCAGAAAGCTTCCCAATTGGGGTCCACAATGATTCTAATTGCCCCGTACTGGCCTCGTCAGGTATGGTTCCCCTACCTACAGAAATATACCCTGGACGGTCCTTGGTTCTTGGATCTAATTCCGGACCTTCTGGTTCATCAGTCGGGACAACAGCACCAGTCCCTTCACACTTTGAAATTAACAGCTTGGCTCCTCCTCTTCCGACTTTAGTCAGAAATCACACCTTGGACCCGGAAGTTATTCACATTTTATCTTCAGCCCACAAACCCACCACTAAGAAATTGTATCACAGTAAGTGGAAGAGGTTTGCTATCTGGGCTCAACTCAGAGGCTTAGACCCTATTACTGCCCCGATACCAGAGGTCTTGAAATTTTTAACATCCTTGTTTAATCAAGGATCTTCAGTCTCTACTATTAAAGTCCAACTAGCAGCTATCTCCAAATTTCACGATTCCATAGACCCACCGTTGATGAGCAGCAGATTATGTAAAACTTTCATGAAAGGTGCTGTGCTTTTAAGACCCCCAGTTTTCCATCCTGCGCCTCTGTGGGATCTTGATTTGGTACTTCGTGCCTTAACATCTTCCCCCTTTGAACCGGCTGCTACATGTGATTTGAAATATCTGTCTTGGAAAACTGCCTTCTTAATTGCAATTACCTCTGCAAGAAGAGTTTCAGAACTTCAAGCCCTATCTATCAAACCACCGTACTTGATTTTTCACAAGGATAGAGTATCACTTAGGCCTAATCCATCTTTTGTCCCAAAAGTTTGTTCCAATCTCTGTCTCCAACAGTCTTTAGAGCTACCAGTTTTCTTTCCAAAATTTTCAAACAAAGCGGAATACACCTTCCATACATTGGATGTTCACAGGCAATTGCGCTTCTATCTAGATAGGACTCAACAAATTCGAAAAACAGATCAATTGTTTGTGTCCTTTTCAGATAATAAACTGGGTAAAACCATCACTAAAGCTACTATTGCCAAATGGATCAGAGATTGCATAACTCAGGCTTATTCCTCTTCAAATAAACAACTTACAACTTCTGTCAAAGCTCACTCTACTAGGGCTATGGCTACCTCTATTGCATTCCATTCCAAGCTCGCTATTTCTGAGATTTGTGCTGCGGCTACTTGGTCCAACCCGCACACTTTCATTTCCCACTATAAATTGGATGTGGCATCTAAAGGCGAGCATCATTTGGTTCCACGGTACTCAGGAGTGTTTTCCAGTGAGCCACCCAGGATTTAGGTGCTAGGACGCTGTCCCATCAGTCAGAATGTAGGCGAGATAGGACCACATAACATCTTTTAGTTATGTACCCACCATAACTTCTGATGTTTGGGATCCATCTCGCTTACATTCCTAATACCCACCCTCCTTCCCCCTGCCTTGGAGATCAGAAGAGATTGAACGGTTTGAGTTCTACTGTTTTATCTTGTATCATCTGTCAATGTTATATAAGCAGTGCATGCGTGTGTGCATGTATGCGGACAAACTAGATCTGGGGGACTGGTAGTGGTGCATCCTGGGATATAGTAAGCTCAGCCAATAAGAGACTTCGTTCTTTGGCATAAGCGTGCCGAGTCGGAGCCGAGGATCGGCTCCGAACCCATCAGTCAGAATGTAGGCGAGATGGATCCCAAACATCTGAAGTTATGGTGAGTACATAACTAAAAGTTACATCACCCGGATTGGTCATTCTGTCCCCTTCCACTCTGGCTAGAGCCTCTGACGTCCCCCTGTCGTAGATGGCGGAGCCCAAAGGTCTGGGGATACCCCCATGAGCGGTCCCCAATTTTCTGAGGGCCCCTCAGTCTGTGCCTGAGGAGCCCCCTAGAAAGAAGTCGTGCAAGAGGAAGCACATAGACTCCCAGGATGAGTCTCTCACTTCTGATACCAACCTCGAGGAGTCAGAGGGGTCCCCCAAGTCGTCCTCCGATGATTTCTCTTTCTCCGACATCCTGGAGATATTGAGACAGAGAGGTGACTGGCCATCCAAAACCCCCTCTGAGGAGGAATCTGTATTTCTCAAGGCTTTTGGTGCTCTACCCTCCACCTCCTGGGTGTCTCCACCCTTCGAGCTCTTGAATTTAATTTGTTGAAGGGTGTGGGAGAATCCTGATTCGGTGGAACCTGTACCCAGAAGGCCCAGTAAGTTTCTTTCTGCCCCCCCCCCCCCAGGGAAAGAGTTTCTGTCCAAAGGGGTTTCCGTAGATGCCATGGTGGTGGCGGCGGCCACACAGCAGGAAGTAGCAGAGTCTTCTTCCTCCGTCCATCCTCCTAACAAGGAGTCCAGGAGCATGGACCAGTACGGGAAGCGTACCCTCTCATCCGTGACCTTCACCCTACGGTCACTGAACTACCTCTGTCATTTTACTCTGCTCCAGAGAGATCTCCTCAAGGAGTTAGGAGATACTCTAGCAGGTAATGTACCTGAGGCGTTGGTGCACACAGTTAACGCCCAGGTGTCTACCCTCAATTCTATTGTCAACTCGTCCATGAGGCTCATATCGTATGCAGTCGAGGGGGCGAGTAGGGCAGCCAGTTCGGGCGTAGCTCTCAGGATGCAAGCCTGAATGCGCCTGTGTCATTTCGCAGAGGCCTTCAAGTCTTCCTTCACTGACGCTCCCTTTGATGAGTCCTCGCTCTTTGGGACCAAAGTGAAAGACACCCTCACCAGATGCGAGCAAGAGGGAAAGACCCTGTCTGCCGTAGGGGTCCATTTTTCCCTCCCCTTGAGGCCATATCCCAAGGCTCAGAGGGGAGTAAAGATGTGGTTCAAGAAATCGCAG
Organism: Protopterus annectens; assembly: GCF_019279795.1. Lineage (NCBI taxonomy): Eukaryota > Metazoa > Chordata > Ceratodontiformes > Protopteridae > Protopterus > Protopterus annectens. The sequence continues at coordinate 1,498,495,559 of NC_056745.1, forward strand.
AAGTTTTTCCCGGCTGCACAAGATGAGTCCCCCTCCAGAGGCAGAGGAGGGGGAGGTTATTCTGGAAAACTCGCCCTAGAGGCAGAGGGGGCCCCCGCAACTCGGGAGACTGATTCCTTTCGCGGTTCTAACTACCATCGTTCCTGATGTGTCGCCCGACTGTGCTATTCCGGAGCCAGTCGGGGGTCGCATATCATTGTACCCGGAAGCCTGGGAAAGCATCACCCAGGATAGATGGATGTTACGAATAGTTTCCGGAGGTTACACCATCCCCTTTTCGTCCGTCCCCCCTCCAGTCAGGAACGTCCTGGACGTTCCACCCAGTCAAAGGGATCAAGCAGCACTAGAGGTTTCAAAGCTGCTAAAGAAGGGAGTCATCCAACCTGTCCCCTCAGACCAAATCGGATTAGGGACTTACTCAAGACTCTTTTTGGTGCCGAAAAGAACAGGGGACCTAAGACCCATTCTAGATCTCGGATGATTAAACCACTAAGTTCTGAAGTCCAAGTTCGGAATGGTCACCCTTCAGTCCATTTTTCCGTTGCTGGAAAAAGAAGTATGGATGTGCTCCATCGACCTCAAGGATGCTTACTGTCATATCAAAATGGACAGGGCATCCAGGAGTCACCTATGCTTCCGGCTGGGAGCCAGTCATTTTCAGTTTTGTGCCCTGCCCTTTGGTCTCACCACAGCCCCCAGGGTGTTCACCAAGTATTTGGTGGTGGTGACAGCTCGCCTGAGACGTCAAGGATTCCAAGTGTTTCCCTACCTGGACGACTGGCTCCTCACCGCCCCTACCAGGCATCTACTCATCCAAGCCAGGGATGCTACCATTATCCTCTGTCAATGACTAGGAATAGCATTGAACTGGGAAAAATCTGCCTTGCTGCCCTCACAGCGTGTCACGTTTATAGGCGCAGAGCTAGACACCGTTCAAATGCGGGCCTTCTTGCCGCACGAAAGGATCGGAGTATTACAGAATCAGGTTCACGCTTTATTACCCCTCAGGAAAGTATAGGCGAGATGGGTTCTTCAGCTTCTGGGCACCATGGCAGCTACCATTATGCTAGTGCCGCTAGCGAGATTACACATGAGGCTTCTTCAACGACTTCTCTTTGCCCAATGGTCTCTGCAAAAACTCCCCCTTTCCCACCAGATCCTACTCACAGACTGATGCAAACAGGATCTCGGTTGGTGGCTGTGTTCCACCAATCTGGACGAGGGGAAACCGTTTGTTCCTCTGTCACCACGGTGACCACGGACACCTCCCAGATGGGGTGGGGGGGCATTATCTTGGCAGGACGGTCCAAGGCACGTGGCAAGATCACGAGGTACATCTGCACATCAATGTCTTAGAGAAGAGAGCGGTGTTATTGGCTTTGCGGGCACTTCATAGCTCTCTTCCTCTGGGGACGATTGCAATACACTCGGACAACATGTCCGTTGTGTGGTATATAAACAAACAAGGAGGAACCAGATCTTACCCCCTGTGCAGAGAGGCAATGCGAGTGTGGCAGTGGGCAGTGTCTTCCCAACGGTTTCTAGTGACAATGCACATTCCGGGGAAGGCCAATGTGATAGCAGACAGGCTGAGCAGAGCTATTCTGATGCCTTACGAGTGATCCCTGAACCACCTGGTTGTGGAACAGATTTTCAGCAGGTGGGGTCAGCCTTGCTGCGATCTTTTTGCCAATCCCCTCAATGCCAAATGCAGCAACTACTTCATCCTGATCCCCCCACAGGGGGAGTCACCCAGGGATGCTCTAGTCCACGATTGGCCCTCTGGTCTGCTCTATGCTTTCCCTCCATTTCCTCTGTTACCAAGAGTGAAGCCATTTCCTTGGGATGTAAGATGATTCTAATTGCCCCACACTGGCCTTGCTACAAGTCTGGTTCTCCTTTCTCCATCCATTCGCTGTGGACACTCCTTGGATTTTGGACCCAGTACTAGACCTACTGACACACATGTCGGGACAGCTCCATCCCTCCCTGCGGACCCTCAGGTTGACAGCCTGGCTACTCCACTTCCATCGTTAGTCAGACTTCATCGTTTTTCACCTGAGGTTGTGCACATTTTATCCTCTTCTCATAAGTCCTCGACTAGGAAGATTTATTCCAGCAAATGGAAGAGATTCTCTATTTGGGCTCATGCCCAAAGAATTGACCCTTTCACAGCCCCAATTGCTGCTGTTTTGCATTTCTTGTCCATGCTCTTTCAGCAGGGCTCTGTGCCCGCTACCATTAAAGTCCAGCTGGCGGCTATTTCAAACTTTCATACCTCCTATGAGCTTCCCTTATGGCCCATAAACTCTGTAAGGCCTTTCTAAAGGGCACCTTATTACTCCGGCCTCCTGTGTCCGAACCTATCATGCCCTGGGATCTAAACTTTGTTTTGCAAGCCCTTACTTCCCCACCTTTCAAGCTGGCTGCCACCTGTGAGTTAGTTTTTGTCCTGGAAGACAGCTTTCCTAATAGCCATCACATCTGCCAGACAGGTGTCAGAGATTCAAGCTCTCTCCATCAAACCCCCGTATTTAATTTTTCATAAGGACAGAGTTTCTCTCAGACCCAATCCGTCCTTTCTCCCCAAAGTAACATCTTCTGTTAATCTCAATCAGTCTATTGAGCTGCCAGTGTTCTTCCCTCAATTCTCGAACAAGGCAGAGTTTAGGTTCCATTAACTGGATGTGCACAGACAACTACGATTCTACCTACACAGGACCAAACACCTACGAAAATCTGACCAATTGTTTGTTTCCTTTTCAGAAAATAGAGCGGGATCCCCTATTTCCAAGGTTACTATTTCCAGATGGATTTCCAATTGCATTTCCTTTATTTATTCTTCAGCGGGAAAGAATCTACCGTTCCCCGTCAAGGCTCACTCTGCTAGGGCTGTTTCTGCGTCTATGGCATACCATGCCAGACTATCTTTGGATGATATTTGTGCTGCAGCCACATGGGCTTCTCCGCACACCTTTATTACTCATTACAAACTGGACATAGCTTCTAGGGGTCGGGTTTCCTTTGGTTCCACAGTCCTCAGGAGTATCTTCCTTTGAGCCTTCCAGGATAGAGGTGCTGGGGACGCTGTCCCGTGAGTAAGAATGTAGGCGAGATTGGACTACGTAACATCAAGAAGTTATGTACTCACCATAATGTTCGATGTATGTAGTCCATCTTGCCTCACATTCTTACGTACCCTCCAACCTGCCCCCTTCCTGGAGGATTTGGAGGTTGAAATTGGTGCTAGAGTACCCTTCAATGGTAGTTTGTGTTTTCTTATTCTCCTTGTTAGTGTTCTACCTTATTGGGTTGTTGTCATGCATGAGGTGTGATTGTTGGTTTCGCAGCAAACTAGATCTGGGTATATGGAGCAGTGCAGCATGGGATATCTGCTTAGCCCAGCCAATGGGAGACTTCAAGCTAGTAAATAAAAAGTTGGCCGAGTCGGAGCCGATATTCGGCTCCGAACCGTGAGTAAGAATGTGAGGCGAGATGGACTACATACATCAAACGTTATGGTGAGTACATAACTTCCTGAATCTTGACATAGCTAAAGGATGCCTTGTGGTTATCTTTGGAGTCCTTGGCAATTTTTCTTTCAAAGCTCACCTTGGATGATTTTGAGGGAATGTAGTTGGGATTTCACTCTTTTCTGTACTAGTTTCCTCCTTCTATTGTATAGCTTTTTTATGGCAGGAGTCCACCAGACTGGTTTCCTTTTCTTGGAGGAGTGAGTCTTGGTTTTGCTTGGGATGGCACAATCCATGCATTCTTGTAGGTGCCCGTAGAATGCATTAGTAAAGGATTTTGCAGCTTGGACAGCGTTATCCTTCAACATGGGGGCTTTGAAACTTTCCACCTCGGTCTTAAGTAACATGAAGTTTGCTTTTGAAAAGTTTTTCACGGTGGTTTCCTTGTCCGGGGGTGGGGGCGGAACGTGGATATCCAAAGTGATTTGTTTATGGTCAGATCTAACCAGCGAGGGGTTGACCTCCAGTGTGGAACACCGGTCGCTCATGTTGGTGATGACCAGGTCCAATATGTTGTCACCTCTGGTGGAAGTGTTGACCAGTTGAACCAGGGCTTTTGAGTTTATAAATTCTAGGAAATGTTGGGCAAGGTAGTTAGTACTTGAGCAGTTCTCCCAGTTAATGTCTGGGTAATTGAAATCACCCAATATTAGGGTGTTTGGTAGGACCTTTGAGTCCCAGTGTTTCCAGAAATGTGGAATGGGTGTCCTGGGACATGGTAGGTGATCTATAGCAAGCTACAATTTGAATTGTAGTTTTGCCCGTTGTTAGTTGCACGTGGATGATCTCTGAAGCACCGTGCTGTGCCACTAACCTGGGGGTGTGGGTATCCTTGATGAATATGGATACGCCCCTGCCTGTTGTATTTCGGTTTGGGTTCTGTGGCCGAAATGTATGGAATGATATATAGCCTGGTAGTGTTGGGGTGCTCTCTGGAGCCTTAAACCAGGTTTCTGTTACTGCACATATATATCAGATGTTCTTCATCTCACATTGCTGCAGTCCTTACACTTGGGTAGTCCGCTGTCCTCGGTCGGCCCGAATATCAAAGTATAAGGCTGACGTCGGTCAAGACGCATTTGACTGACATCAGGACGTCAGGGTACAAATGCGCATGACCGACGTCATATCCTCAGTCTTTTTTGCCGCATGGTCCGATGCAGAAGCAGCATTGCAAGTGCCGGTTGGCGTTCTGAGATTTTTCGATTTCGAAGTTTCAGACCGAGTTCAAAGTTGGCTAAGTACCCCGTTGGGAGAATATTTTAGTTTTTTTTGCCTCAGTGATTTACCGGATGTCAGAAAAAGTGAATAATTGCATTTCTTGTGGGAAACAGATACCGCATAGAGATTACCATACTTTGTGTATTCCTTGCTTAGGGGGCCTGAGCACGACGTTGTTGGGTGTCGCTCTTGTGCTAGATTCAATAAACGCACTATAAAGAGAAGGTTGGATTGTGCCAGGTTAGTCTTTGGGAAGCGGTGCAATTATAAAATGCCGTCGGATGCTCCGACGCCCGCTTCTTCGAAGAAGCGCAAGGACAAAGCAGTTAAGCCTAGGCTAGAAGAACCGTCTGTACCGGACGCCGGTTCTTTAGAGGTGTCGGTGGAGTCGGTGGTTCCACCGGAGGTTTCATTGGGTTCCCAGGGAGAGACTTTGTTATTGCAGGATGTGGCCTCTCAGGAGGCAGGTCAGGCTGAAGGGGCTTCTCAGGCTACTATACTCCCTTCCCTTCCTAGGGTGGTTAGGCCCTCTCCTTCTGTTTCCAAGGCTTCTCCCAGGGACAGGCCAGGTTTAGCTTCTGTTGGTGTCACCCTAGTTCTTCAGGTGCTGTGCCCAAGAAGCATATGCTTAAAATGGCAGAAGATTTGATTACTTTGATTAGGGCTCTTTGCCCCCTCCTGATAAGAGACCTAGGGTGGAGCCTGAGCAGGCTTCGGATGTTTCAGAGTCTTCGGCTGAAGACTTGCAGGAGTATTCTCCTTATTCTGACTCGGATGTGGATGATTCTACTCCTTCTGCTTCTCCTCCTGAGGATTTTTCTTTTTCAGAAACTCTTCATTCTATGAGGGAGCATTTTAAATGGGAAGGTCAGGACTTCTCTGATTCCAGGAAAAGGCTTAGGGAATTTTTGTTTTTGCCCCAGCATAGGCCTTTGGCTATACCTCCTGTTTTAGATGTTGTGGAAGATGTTTTTGCAGAGGCTTCTCTTAATCCTGATTCTTTGCCTCCTGCTCCTGTTAAACCGGATAGATATTACAGGGTGCCTGAAGCTCATAAGTATCTCTTTAAGAGTCCTAGGGCAGACCCAGAAACTGTTAGTCAGGGGCCTAAAGGTGTTAAGGCTTCTGTTGTCAAGAATCCGGTTCCTTCAGACAAGGAGGCCAAGGCTTTGGATAGATGGGGAAAGAAAGTTTATACTTCTTCCACTCTAGCTATGAGGGCTTTGAATTGCCAGTTTCACATGTTAAAATACCAAAACTATCTCCTTTCACAATTGAAGTCTAAGGTTGATGCTCTTGCGGAAGGTATTGATTGTAAAGAGTTGCAAGATTTAGTACATGTTTCTGAACAGGTGGGTAAGCATTCTTTGCAATGTGGTTTTGATGCTGTACAGGCCTCGTCTAGGGTGGCTGCCACTGGTTCAGTTCTTCGCAGGCACGCCTGGCTGAGGGATCAGAATTTATCTGACCATGTTAAAACAAGGATTTTAGATGCTCCTTTACAATCTGATGTGTTGTTTGGTTCTCCTGTTGAGACAGTTTTAAAGAAAATGGAAGACAAGGCTAAGTCTATGCAGACTGTTAAAGATTTTTTGCAGGTTCAGCCTCCAAAGTTTAGTAGAAATTGGCCTACTAAGGGGTGGATGTATCCTTCTTATGATTCCCAGTCTAGGGGTAGATCTAGACGTGGTAGGGGCAGAGCTCAGGGCTCTTTCAGGCCTAGAACAGGGAGTTCTCCTGCACAGTCTTCAGGTGAGGGCAGGGGTCAGTCCTTTCGTAAACAGACCCAATGACCTACCTTTTCAGCTGCCAGAGCCTTCCCGTCTGGCAGCACCTTTGGGAGGAAGGTTGGCACTTTTCAAAGAAAATTGGAGTTTAATTACCCAAGACAGATGGGTATTGGATATCATACACCACGGTTACAGGTTTTATTTCCATACCTTGCCTCCTTTCAAAGGCATGCCAGACGTTCCTCCTCCACAAAGAATAGAGGCTCACAAGCACATTTCTCTGTTACTCCAGCTAGGGGCCATTCAGCCGGTCCCTATGCCAGAAGTGGGCCTAGGATTTTATTCTCGCCTGTTCCTAGTACCAAAGAAAGGGAACACGTGGAGACCAATTTTGGACTTATCTATCCTCAACACTTATCTGGACATTCCCAAGTTCAAAATGTTAACGCTACAGCAGCTTTTACCTCTGCTGGGCAAAGATCATTGGATGGTAACTTTAGATCTCAAGGAGGCTTATCTTCATGTTCCTATCAGACTGAGTTGCGGGAAGTATCTGCGTTTTCGAGCTGGGACTTCTCATTATCAGTTCTCTGCATTGCCCTTTGGCTTATCTACTGCGCCCAGAGTGTTCACGAAGGTTCTGGCTCCAGTGATAGCTTTCCTCAGGTTAAAAGGAATACAGATTTATCCCTATTTGGACGATTGCCTAATTCTGGCTCAAGGAAGGGACGAGCTTCTTCTTCATTTGGATTATGTGATAGCAGTGCTAAGATGCCTGGGGTATTCTGTGAACGAAATAAAGTCCAGTCTAGTACCCTCTCAAGACATGTGCTTTCTGGGTGTGAGACTGAATACAGCATCCCAGATGGCCTTTTGACCCCGGACAAACAAAAGAATCTTTCCCTTTACTTTCATCAGTTGTCTCATCAGTCCGGGCTGACTGCAAGGACAGTCCTTCAAGCCTTAGGGTTCATGGCATCTTGTATTCTGGTGCTTCCCAATGCCAAACTGCATATGAGGAAGCTACAATGGTATCTCAAAATGTATGGACACAGCACTGCCAGGATTTGGACACTGTCATTCCAATAATACCTTGCATTCAAAAGGAATTTTTGTGGTGGGCTCAGGAATGTCACCTAAACAAGGGACTCTCTGTGACCCGGCCAGAGGCGAGTCAGATTCTAACGACAGATGCCTCAGACAAAGCTTGGGGAGCTCATCTGGATGGAAAGTGGATACAAGACAAGTGGCCTGCCAGACTACAACATCTACATATCAACTTGAAAGAGATGTTAGCAGTCCAGTTTGCATTAATAGCTTTCAAGGATTTACTTCTTCCAGGGCAGGTGTTGATTCTAACAGACAACACAACTGTCATGTGGTACATCAACAAGCAAGGCGGAACACATTCTTATCCTCTATGCAGGCAAGCGATGATTTTGTGGGAGACTGCTCTCAGTTTACAGCTAAATCTTCAGGCAAGGTTTCTGCCGGGAGCACAGAACTCCTTAGCAGATGTGTTGAGCAGACAAATTATGGATCCCCACGAGTGGAAATTGGATCCTCATGTATTTCAGAAATTGACAGTGTCATGGGGAACTCCAGACATAGATCTGTTCGCTTCCCCACTAAACCACCAGCTGCCAAAGTTTTGCACAAAAGGTTTCATCCCACAGCTTGGAGAGTGGATGCTCTTTCTTTCAATTGGAGCAATCTTCATGTGTATGCCTTTCCGCCTCTGCCTCTCCTCCCAAAGGTACTACTAAAGGCCAGACAGGACAAGCCAAGGATGATTTTAATAGCTCCAGATTGGCCTCGACAGCATTGGTACCCATTACTGAGGAGCCTGGTACAGAAGCCTCCATGGCCTTTGCCTACGATTCCACACCTGTTGTCTCAGGAGGACAGTCATTTGCTCAATGTCAAGCTTCACTCTCTGCACCTAACAGCCTGGCATATTCTGTTTTGAACCATAGTGGGCCTCCACTTCCACAACAAGTTTTGAATGTTATTTTGGAAGCTAGAAGGCCTAGTACAAGGAAAGTGTACGCAGAAAAATGGAAGAGATTTTTATTTTGGAGTGCAGCAAAGGATTTTGATGTTTCTGAGCCTAATTTAAGTGTGGCTCTTCAATATCTTACTGAGTTACTGGACAAAGGTTTGTCTTTCTCTTCTATTAAGGTTCATGCTGCAGCAATTTCGGCTCACTATGATTGTGACCCACCATTGTTTTCTCATCCTTTGTTCAAGCAATTTCTTAGAGGGGCAAAGAATATAAGACCCCCACGAAGAGCTCCTACTCCTGCTTGGGATCTCAATTTTGTGTTGGAGAAACTCACTCTACAACCTTTTGAGCCTGCAGCTACTGCTGAATTAAAGTTTTTATCATGGAAGACTGCTTTTTTGTTGGCTATTACCTCTGCAAGAAGGGTTTCTGAGTTGCAGGCCCTTATGGCAGTTGAGCCTTTCTTAATTTTCCATAAGGATAGGGTATCTTTACGTACTAATCCTTCCTTTATGCCTAAAGTGGTTTCTAGTGTGGCTTTAAACCAAACTATTCATTTGCCTACCTTTTATGCAAATCCCCAAAATAAAGGGGAAAAGATTTTGCACACTTTAGATGTACACAGGCAGTTGCGTTATTATTTGGACAGAACTAAAGGGTTCAGGCAGCAGTTATTTGTTTCTTTTGCTTTGAGTTCTCAGGGCAAGCCTGTGTCAAAACAAACTATTTCTAAGTGGATTGGGTTCTGCATTGCTTTCTGTTATTCCCATCATGGCAAGGAAGTTCCAGCTGGGATTAGGCCTCATTCCACTAGGGCTACTGCCACTTCGACAGCTTTTTTGAGAGGGGTGGCAACTAAGGATATTTTGGAGGCAGCTACTTGGAGTTCAGTGCATACTTTTTCCAGGCATTATCACCTACCACTTTACTCTAAATCCAGGGCTGGTTTTGCCACTGCTGTTTTGCAGGGCATTTTGGCAGCTCCTGCTTCCTTATAATTTGGCCATCCTCCCTTACCTCTGCTTTGGGATTCTACCCAAGTGTAAGGACTGCAGCAATGTGAGATGAAGAACATAGTACAGTTTTGTACCTTCCATAAATGTAGATGTTCGAAGATCCACATTGCTGCAGTCCAATTTACCCTCCCTCCTTCCCCTCTGTAGTTAGAGGCGGTTGTGTGGGTTGGGTGGTCAATTGGGTGTATATTGTGTATTGTATATATTGTACATATTTTTAGTGCTAGGATGGTTGGTTGTTGGTTTGCTGTCTTTTGGTTTTTGACCTTTATTTTGAGGGTCTTCTGACATCTGGGGCAAGAAAAGACTGAGGATATGACGTCGGTCATGCGCATTTGTACCCTGACGTCCTGATGTCAGTCAAATGCGCCTTGACCGACGTCAGCCTTATACTTTGATATTCGGGCCGACCGAGGACAGCGGACTACCCAAGTGTAAGGACTGCAGCAATGTGGATCTCCGAACATCTACATTTATGGAAGGTACAAAACTGTACTTTTTCTCCATACTGAGGAGTGCCTCGAGTGCGTGCATTTTGAGGTTTAGACTTCTGGCATTGAGTAGCATTACCCTCAGTTTTTTGTTACTTGTGCTATTTATGGCGGTGGGTTTGTCTTTTGAGCCTTGCCTAAAAAAGGCACTATGGGGGTGGCAAGATCCTTGGCCAGTATTCGAAAGCCTAAGGGTGACAGGTGCAAGCCGTCTCTAGTGAAGCAGTGTGGCTTGTCGAGCATGTCATCCCAGGCGGACAGACACTGGATCCCCTTTGACTGACACCAGAAACTTAGCCAGTTGTTGAAATCGAGATTTTTTTCTTTATAGCGTGGTATCATTCTTGGTGAGGGCAGGATGCTACTCAGGGTCAGGGTCATACCAGCCATGACCCTGACCCTATGTGATCAGAGAGCTCTTCCATGTCTGTTTTCATGTAGTCCAGGGAGGTACGGCTCAGGTTATTCACACCAACATGGACAATGACAGAGTCATATTTGTACTTGTTCTGGAGTGACCTGAGTGCTTGTGTTATGTGGCGGATCCTGGCACCCGACAGGCAGCTAACAGTAACCTTCTCCTTATTCACCCTAGTGAGTGGGGTGTCAGTGTGCCTGACTGTAGAGTCACCTATTACTAGTATGTTGGGTATGTTATTTTGCCTTAAGGGCTGTGATTGCATGACACACTGGTTTTGTGAAGTATGTGTTTCATGGTTTGTGTTGGGGGGTGGAGGTTGCTTGGTTGTTTGCTTTGGAGGTCTGTGTTGGTTTTGCAGATTTTTATTTAGAGCCTCCGAGTATGTTTTCATATATTTGTGTATTTTTTGCCAATGCTGGTTTAATGGGTCTATGTGAGACTGGTGGTGTGATGCCAGTATTTCCCTTCTCCTCTTGACTGTCTGATCCAGTCTTGGGTTGAGAGAGCTTAGCCCCCAGTTTGGCTGTATAATTGCATCTCTCGCATGTATTAGTGTTTGGTGGTAGGAGGAAAGGGTTGTTTGTGTACATGAGGCAGTTGTAACATTGCCTCAAAATGCCCAGATTCACGAGTTGGACTGGAGAGTACACCTGAAACTGCCCTTTGGACATGCCTGGATAAGTACAGTGAACTGTTTTACTGGATGGCTGGTAAGGTCAAATAGAGACCCTTGTCCTTCTGTACAGTACAGGAGGGTCTAGTGCTAGTGTTGAGGAAATGCCAGGCTGAGAAATGAATGGCTTGAGTGCTTAAGTTGAAAGGTTGAAAGGTTGTCTAGTTCCAAGGGAAACATTGAAGAGGAGACTTTGTGGAGCCGGGAATAGTTTTACCCTAGCTAACCGGCACGCAAAACCGGGCAAATGCGGTATTTATAGCAGGGAAATTAAAGAGAGAGAAATTAGCCCAAAATGGTCAAACTACTAATTACTAGGCTGAAACCACTCCTCCAGGGACAGATAGGCTGCTCAAAGCTCCCCTCTCTCACAGGTGAACAGAGAAACTTCCTTCTATCCAAGTAAGGTATGGGCAAACATAGAGATTTGTAACACAGCCCTGAATTCAGCACTAACCTAAAAACTGGACTATATTAGCTTAGAAAGACGGGAAACAAATATCAGAAAATAAAGCAGATACAATCAAAAAAAATACTTTAAATGCACAGAAAAGGATACTTATTGTTATATATCGCAGATCAGAGTTGTAGTCAATGCCCCTAGTAATAAAGTAGGAAGAAACAGAAATACAGTAAAAGCAGATGAATAAAGTGCAATTTAATATATATATATATATATATATATATATATATATATATATATATATATAAAAATAGAAAACGAACAAACTGATTTAAACGTTACCCAATTAACCAGAAAAAAAGCTCAAAACTGAGCCCTGTTCCAGCAGTCTTCAATCAGACAAGTTCTAACTGCACACTCCTGCTACTAGGGTGCAGGGGAACCTTCTCCAAAAAAAGATGGCCTGGATCAGTGCTCAAGTTTTACAAACAAAGCTAGATTCAGCAGGCCTGAATCTGGTCTATGCTACAGCAACAAGGCGCACCAATTTCAGAAAGAAACAGTTCAAATAAGCAGGCAACCAGTGAATATTCGGCATCACCTGAAACACAAGTGGGACCATATAAGAAGTTGAGGCATGTGTACACACTGTCTTTGACTCTTTATAGGTCTGAATAGTGCAGATGAGGTGTGAACTGAAACCAGTGACAAAGGCACTTCCTTTATATCCAGGGTACTGCGGCAGTTAAATCTATGCTTTAAAATTAAAAAGTTGAAGACATCAGTCTGGCATCTGCAGACTGATTTGGTAATTGGTAGACAGGTTCAGTAGACCACTGATCTCCATGCTAAGAAAAGTTATTAATGCAGATAGTAAAAACTGGGATCAGTTATTTCCCTACTTACTGTTTACAATCTGAGAGACACCGCAAGCTTCATCTAGGTTTGACCCATTTCAACTTCTATATTGGTATGTATTCCAGACAACTGCTAAGCATTGCTAAGAAAATGTAGGAAGAGCATAAGACACAATCTGAAAGTATGATCACTTCCAACATAAGACCATGACATTTGGACTCAGTATGGTGGGTGTCTGTATCTTGACAAAAGTGCAGCATTCTAGTTTGCTATTCCATGCCTCTGGGTCACTGTGAACTGAAAGCATTGCATGGATGACGCACATAGCTAGCAATACCAAGCTTTGCCATTCTGCTGGGACAATATTATTAACCAAACTGAAATGCCCACCCAAAGAATAGTACATCATGGAACAGAGGACCCACCTTATTTCTAAATAATATCTCTTTTCGGCATGGCTAGACTTCAGTTGCAGATTACCTGGTATATTCTACATGAACGTTAGCTTGTAAGCTCTCTGCTAAACTTATGTCCATGGTTTCAGTGTATTAAGTTAAAACATTTGCAGTATCTTTCTCTTTCCTGGCTGTCTCTAAAATAACAAACAGTGTTCTGTTTCAAAACCTCCAAGGCTAGTGTATTGTGTTACTCTGCGTCAAGTTAAAAAATCTATTTCCATGATGTCCCTCAAACACAGATTTTCACGTTTCTTGGAACAAATTAACTAGGTGGTGACTAACCCTAATGAAAATACCATGTCTCAGTATGTGTAGGGGATGTGATTGGCAGAATTGTCATTAGAAGAAGAAAACCACTTCAGATTTGTGCTGCATGTGAATAATGTCAGCCTTGTGATTACAGATACTAAATCTGTGCCTGCAGATAGCGTAAATGATAGACCTTTACTTAAAAGGGAGCTTTCAGAAGCAGAATGCTAGAGATATTGAAAGAAAATGTTTTTAGCATTATTTTGAGTAATATTACTGATCATCTTCTTTTTGACACGGATCAATGTTCTCAGCTAATTTATATAATACACAGAGCACTATTTCTTGGGAATTGGCCACAGACAGGCTTGTTGCTAACAAAAAAGCCGTGGCATTTGATTTAGTCAGTAGTACCTACTACCACTACAGAGCAATAAACATAACGGTGTGGGAACAGACACATGCAAATAACCAGAAATGTATATGTAGCAGTTACTATTCTGTCTACAGACACCTTCCAGAAATGGATGGAAGACACAATGGACATTTAGTTCACACACTGGCCTGCAGAATACTCTGTACATTCCCTGATGTACTTCTTCCACAAGTGCACATATGGGTGAGCATACCTGTTCCTCCAACACACATAGGAGAAAGAGACAACACCATGCACGGCTTATGTAGCATTGCCAGCTTTCCCAAAATGCACATGTGGCAATATAGGCCGTCCTGCTATTTGTGAACTGTGTTTATATTAGTAAAAAGGGAAGCCATTCTTTTATCTGCCAGGTAGTGCACAACACTCATGGGTTAATAACCAATATGTCTGCACTGCACCTTAACAATACCCATGATTCGCTCATCTAGCACACATGTCATCTATGTTGCTGCTTCCTGCATAGTGAAATTTCACAGGGCCACTTAGTAAGTGCAAGCACTGCCTTATTCAGACCTATAAAGAATCAGATGGTGTGTACGCACACCTCATCGTCTTATATTAGTAAGTGCAAGCACTGCACTATTCACACCCATAAAGAGTCAGACAGTGTGTACGCACGCCTCATCTGTGCTGTTCAGCCCTATAAAGAGTCAAAGAGAGTATGTACACATGTCTCATCTGTGCCATTTAGACCGATAAAGAGTTGAAGACCATGTGTACACACTACTCATCTGTGCTATTCAGATCTATAAAGAGTCAAAGGCAGTGTGTACACTATGCCTCATCTGTGCTATTCAGACCTATAAAGAGTCAGACAGTGTGTATACAGACCTCATCTGCGCTATTCAGTCCTATAGTCAATGACAGTGTGTACACACGCCTCATTTGTGCTATTCAGCCCTATAAAGACTCAAAGACAGTATGTACACATGCCTCATCTTCTTATATGGTCCCACTTGTGTTTCAGGTGATGTTGAATATCCACTGGTTGCAGGGCCGGCCTTAGCCGAAATGGCGCCCTAGGCGAAGTAGTGCTCCGGTGCCCCTTAAGCGCCACCACACCACAGTCGTGAAACACCCCTATTTGAGCCAGACCCACAGGGTCACTTCCCAAGAATGCCACTCTGTTCATTTCCTTAAATTATTTAAATGCATAGGAAGAATAACTACATTAAAAGGGCATCTGTATTGCCTTCAGCAATAGATATTGATAGTGAACCAGGGTTGGGAGGGTGGCCTAATGGTGAAGGTGTTTACCTTACAAACACAAGGTGCAGGGTTTGAGTCTCACAAGGGATAATTGGCTAAACTTAAAATGGCTCACAAGGGCAGTTAGCATAGTACTAACCTATGAACTGTCCACCTCACTGTGGATCAACAAGTTTATCGTACCTCTGAGGAAGCTCGGAAGAGAAGTGATATGCTGGTTTATTCAGTGTTTTTTCAGAGACAAACACCTACAGGAAAAATGATTTTATGATGAATGTGCAAGAATACTGCCCTTCTGTCTAACTGTGGATTTGCTGAAGGCTTTCACAGACCACAAGGAGGCTTATGCACACAACTACCAGAAACTGAAAAAAAAAAATATTTCGACTAGGACTGCAGCTTTACTCAAGGCACACTCACTTGCATTTCACACTATGGACAGACTAGTAAGTTCAAACCTGGGTAATGAACTGCATATGTTGAAACTGTGGCTAGATCCTAATGTAAATAATATAAATAAAATGTTGAAATGTTGGCTGTAGATAAATTTAGAAAAGCACTCCCTACCTAGCAAGTTAGGTGTTTCGAGATAACCCTGTGTCTTCTGAACAAAAAGTAGTCTTTCTTAGCAGAATATGTGTTGTTAACTGAAATCGTAAGCCTTGAGTCAGACATGCATGCTGCAAGGGCTAATAAGAAGCCATCACCTAAGTATGTTTCTTTTCCTGTCAACAAGAAAAAAAAAGTGCTATCTGAGTTGGTTTGGTTTAAATATTCTAGAAAAGG
Organism: Protopterus annectens; assembly: GCF_019279795.1. Lineage (NCBI taxonomy): Eukaryota > Metazoa > Chordata > Ceratodontiformes > Protopteridae > Protopterus > Protopterus annectens. Next base: position 1,498,511,051 of record NC_056745.1, read on the forward strand.
ATACATAACAAAATAGTACACAGTTACTGATAGCAGTACAGCTCGTGCAATAACTGTTACTTGTTGTGTCTTTCGGCTTTTTCCTGGTTAGGGGTCACCACAGCGGAACTCCGGTCCACTAATGATTGGCAGAAGATTTTTACGTGCGGAGTTGCCAGCCCTGATGCACAACCTTCAACTAAAGGTACGCCCCTTCACGCACGTCTCCACACAGAAGACGCTTTAGCTGAGAATCGAACGGACAACGTCTTGCTGTGAGGCGACAACGTTACCGCACCACCACCGCAGCAAACACTGACGAGTGCATGTTCTATTAAAGATGTGGGGTTACAAAACAATTAATTTTTGATGGTCAATTCTTCCATTAGAAAAAAGTGTAGCTGTGAGGTCAGTAGCAGTACCCATATCTGTCAACTTAGTGCTATGAAAAAGCAAAAAGATGGATACATTTAATTCAGCCTTCAAACCTAGTATTGTTTAACACATAAAGTTTATTGATGATGTTGTAGATTCCAATGAGCAAGCTGATATAATATATGAAGAATGTGTCTGACTTTTCAGAGTTTATAATACAATATTACTCTGAATATATTGATTTTCATGATAACAAAGAAAATATGACATTTTACTTCTCCTGTAGTCAGAAATACATTAATACATCCTTTCAGCACAAACACTGCATAGTTGAAGAGAAGTTTAGTGAAGAGGAAAGCTGCACAACATTTTAGATTAATTACTGATAGAGTGGATTTTTTGGAATTAGTTAAAATATTTGTGTGAACTATTTAGCAGAACAGGTTGTAGTAAAGATATGACTGAAAAACAGTTTGGTAAAGTTCAAAAACTTAGGAACACCATACATGGCCATACCTTGGTTAAAGGAACTGCAGAACCAGAACTAGGAGCACACAATGACAGAAGTCTTGCTATGAATACAGAATACAATTTAGAAAGTGGAAAGATTAAATATATTCGTATAAATAAATAAAATATTCTGAAAGGACATCCCGATTTTTTTTTTTCAGGGTGGTGGGCAAGGAGTTTGCCTTCGCTGACAAGAAAGCAAGTAATATAAAGGATTTAATGGAATTCTTTTGTATACTTGTATGTGTACTATCACAGAAAAATAGGTACATATTAATATGGGCATAGTCGTCAACAATGTTGATTTATTTAAGAATGGTTAAATGATACAACACCCAGGTGTAATAGTTTAAAATACATTTTTGGGTCCAAAAATGTGTCAGCTAAGGAGACTAGTATATCTGGCAGTATGTAACACATGTAATGCCTTTCCATATAGGAAAACAATACAAGATTAATTGAATGCATTAGATACTAGTCAGGCAAATTAAAAGAAAAATTTGGACATTGTTTTGTATATGTTCTTTAACTTGTGAAGGCTTTAAAAGGCATTTTTATTTTGTTTTATTGAATTTGCCAAATGGGGTAATGATACTGAGAAACTTTTACAGAAGAGCTTTTGAAAACTAAAAATTATTCAACAGTAACACCTGGCATCAAGAGTCTGCCTTAGTCTCCCTGCCATTTTAAAATGCTTCAAGGTCAGCAACATACATGCATACTCCCCAAGCATGTATAAATACCTATTCCCAAGGTGAGGCAAGCAGGCCATGATCTTTCATCTCTAACCCCTACTGCTCTGACTTCTCCAGTGTTGGGAATACCGATCACACCTCAGGCACTTGAGTCACAGTCAGAGCTCCATTCCTCTTTATCAAGGAGCCATGGATAAAAGGATTCAATGTGTGAAGGAAATACCCATGTCTACTCAGACATCACTATTCATGGAATTAAAGAAGTTCATCTTACTGTTCATTTACCTATCTGCAGGACTGTAAAATCCTTCAACTCTGTTTCTCTCGACTTCCGATATGAGGTTATCAAGAACTTCAATAGGGTAACCTCGATTGAGAAACATGTTCTTAAGAAGCTCACATTCAAATTTAAACCCAGAAAACGTACTGCACATTCTTGCAGCTCTCACTAGTTGTCCCTTAAAAATAGATCTTTTTTCGGAAGTCGAGAGAAAAAGAGTTGAAGGATTTTACAGTCCTATTCTTAATAAGACAGTTGACTGTAATGTCCAGGTAGTCCAAGGTCATATTATAGCGACCGTAAACCAAATAGAGGAGATATCTTCACAAAATACTCAAACATCATTTGTTTCCAGTTTTATAACAACATTTAGTGTAAATTCTTACGATATTTGGTCAATTATACTAAAAAACTGTTTTTTCATTTACAACAACAATTTTTGGGTAGAAAGACTTGGACATAGACCCCATGTAGTATATAAGAGAGGTAATAACTTGAAAGAGTTACTACAAAGGAAATCATCATATATACAACCCAGTAGGCAAGGAATGTACCCTTGTGGTTCCTGCAACTGGTGTAAAGTAGTAAAAGCAGGTAATACTTTTACCATTAGGAATAGAAAACACCAAATTCACCAGAAATTCAACTGTGAATCAAAATCCGTGATTTATATTGCCCTATGTAATTGTTGCCCTTGTTTTTACATAGGGAAAACCGATCGTAGGGCTCGTGATCGGTTTTACGAGCATGACTATGCTATTAGAAAAGAATCAGAGAAGAATGCATTAGCTAAGCACATTTTAGCTTACCCAGGACATAGTTTCTCTTTTATGTGCATTGATCAAGTACCATGTACTATCCGTGGAGGCCCTATCTCTCTTATGCTAGAAGTCCGCGAACTTGAATGGCAACTGTATTTGGATGCATTCACGTTTCCAGGACTAAATGAAAATAATAATATTACAGCTGTTTTAAAATTAAGAAGTTATTTCACATGGTTCATTCATATGGTTTCCAAACTAAAGGAAATGATTTCAGTAAGTTTATACATTTGTACATATATACACTTTTTTATAAGTAATATATTTTAGTTTTGCATTTTTAATGTGTAGTGGTTGAAACACAAGTTTTAAAATGATGTAAAATAAGTGTCAAATACTTCAAAGTAGAGTAATAGCTTTTTAAAATTGTAATGGTGGAGCTGTTTTGTCACTTCCTGCCAGTATTTAAGGTGTGTTTTTTAATTAAACATTTACTATTTCTGAGGAAGCTGCTTTGTGGAAGCGGTGAAACGCTGTTTACTTTTTACTTAATAAACTTGCGTAAAGAAGAGTTATTTCACTCCTTTATTGGGCCGAAGACCTAAGGATACTTGTTTTTCATTTTTCGTTTACCTGTACGGCGCCCTAGGCGGTTGCCTAGTTTGCCTATGCCTAAGGCCGGCCATGACTGGTTGATGATAGCAATGTGGAACCCACACAGCATAACTGAACTGCAGAGTAAAACTACCAGTGTGCAAACTAGAAACATGATCGTGCACGTGCTCAGCCTACTAAAGGCATGGTTCCACTGCCTAGACATGTCTTGGTGGCACAGCAGTATGTCCCTGCCACACCCTGGCAAGATGGTTGCAGCATGCACATTCTACATACCCACATCTCCCCATCACCATGTGTCCACCCTCTGTTTGTCTGTCTCTGATCCATTTCTCCCTTCTTATGTGCACATCCGTGCATTTGTATCATTTCGTATTTGTGTGCCCCACCTTAACCCTTCCTATTCTCATTTTCCCCTACAACCCTTCCTATTCTCATTTTCCCCTACAACCCTTCCTATTCTCATTTTCCCCTACAACCCTTCCTATTCTCATTTTCTCCTACAACTCTTCCTATTCTCATTTTCTCCATGTATATGAAATGGGATACCTCACCTCTCAAAAAATTTGCCCTGCTTTCAGTCACCTGCATTTTTTTTTATTCCACTTTCTCCTAATCCGTGCTGTCCTATACTACTCCATTTTCCTTGGAACCAGTAAGTGTCCAAGAGTATGGACACTTGACAACAGGTATTTACATTGTGCTGTAAAATATTACTAAGTGGTGCCTGGCACTTGCTTGCTCCAGTATGCTGACTCATGCCATCTATCGCCACCTAGTGTTATGAGGATACTACATCTAAAGAAATCCCAATTCCTCTGCACTACATGCACCAGAGACCTCAACCTCATTACCACAATCAACAGCACAAGCTAGAGGGACAGGTCCATAACCCAGAGACGGCCTATGCTATGGAATAGACTTCACGTACATGTCAAGCGGAGTGCCTCACTGGCCTTCTTTAAGAGAAATCTTGATGAGTGGATGGGAAATAGAAAATTTACACCGGGGATCACTCCAGTGGCTCTACTCGACAGACACTGGGAACTAAGGTCGGACGGCACAATGCCAGAGTAATCCTATGGGCTAGGCTTGTAAAGGTTCCAGGGCCATTAGCCTAGTACATACCTATGAACCACTATGCAGCACAAATCTTGCTCTGGCACTTAGCACGTCACCATATATCATGCCCTTTCTGTGCTTAGCTAGATTTTACAGTTTAATTCAGTGACTTTTATTTTATCTCATTCAAGTGAATTTGCTGTCACGTGACATTGATTCATTCCTAAAAGCTGTCAGTTTGCATTATTCTGGTTTTAATTGTTTTAAAAAGTGCTGTTGCAAGAAAGCCTACAGATATGTAAACACTTTTTCCATTTTATTGTTTTAAATGGCTGAGTGAAAATGTGTATTCACTAATCAGATGTGTTTTCCAGAAGAATGTTTACTCTTACAACAGGATTCAGGAACACTGTGGCCACGAGCACAGCCAGTCCTCCTTTGCTTGTAGTTATGAGTGATGAACCCTGAGACTCATTAACAATGCATGTGGCCAGGCAAGTGTGCAGGATGTGACGCTCATTAAACATGTTGTTTGCAGCCTCAGCAGGGATCTGCTGAAAGAACATGTAGGACTATGGTGTGGCTGTGGGGAGATATGAACAACAGTGCTCACAGCAATTTCGTATGCAGAGTTGCAGCAAGAGAAAGAAGCTATGTGGCAGCTTCACAGAGTTGTGCGCTTTTGTGTTAATCTATGTTCTGACTCAGTGGTACACAAACACACATATATAGCTTCATAGGTAACTACTAGGTAATTGGACTGCAGTCTTTTTCAAGCCTAGCCCAAAAACTCTGTTCAGAATTTCCCCTCTAGCCTCAAGGAGTGCAAGACAAGACAGACTGGAAAAGAATTTGAGGTCGCCCATCCAATTATCTAGGTTTATCTTGAAGTTGGCGAGGGTGCTACTCTTTCTGACATGTAGTGGAGGTTTGTTCTAGAGGTAAGGAATACGTTGGAATATGAATCTGTCATACCAACGCATCTTATCTGTTGATGAAAGTTTAGTTCCTTTAACCAAGTATTTGATGCACAATTAGACCCAATGTTGTCTGTTTTTGTCTGAGTGAACACATGAGTTGTCTGATTTGGTCAGATCTGTCCTCGGTGCCTTGTATGAAAGTATTGGATCAGAGAGCTCTGACTCCTTCCCTATCCACTTCTCCCCTTTCCTGCCTGAATTACCCCAGATCTCATTTGCTGCCTGCCTAACCAGATGTGTTGGCTGACAGCTCCATCCTGTTTCAGAATAAGTGAAGCTTTTGTTTCTCTCTTTTCATACATTTAAGATTATTAGTGAGCTTTAACAGTTTTAGGATTTTTATATATATATATATATATATATATATATATATATATATATATATATATATATAGTGTGTGTGTATATATATATATATATATATATATATATATATATATATATATATATATATATATAGATGTTATGTGATCCTATCTCGCCTACATTCTGTACTGATGGGCTCGGAGCCGATCCCTCGGCTCCGACTCGGCACGCTATGCTATAGAGCGAGGCCTCTTGGCCTCTTATTGGCTGAGCTATTTCTTATCCCAGGATGCACCACCACTAATCCCCCAGATCTCGTTTGCCACTTACAAGCTTAGACGTGGTCTCAACTTGGCTGGGCTAAGTACTAATTTATTTAGGCTTTTCCTGTCAGGAATTTGCTTGCTCTGAACCCAAAAGCTGTTTTAACAGCTATTGTTGTGATTTGAGTGTGTATTGAACAGTTCTGTTGAGGAATTTGTGTTTTTCGTCAAGGGAAGGTTTCCCGTTTTAGTTAGAGGGGCCTTCCCCTGTTGCCTTTGCTATCTTAGCGTTTTATTGTGGGTCAAGTACCCGTTTAAGTTAGAGGGTCTTGACTCTCTCTATTTCTGTGTGGAATTTTTTCTTGTACATCTGTATTGTGTAAAAAAAAAAAAAAAAAAAAATACTTTATATTTTCTGTTTTAAACATTAAGTTTTGGTGTCTCTCTTTAGACAGGTGTGTTTTTTTTCTAATTTAGTCATGTCCAAAGAGCATAAACCCTCCGGGTTTAAAAAATGCACGAGGTGTGGTTTTAAGATGTCCATAACGGACGACCACTCCTCGTGCGTTTACTGTTTAGGCGCCAAGCACCTACAAGAATCATGTAGTGTGTGTCACGCCTTCTCATCAAGAGTCCTCCAGGAGAGGAAAATCAAATTAATCCTTAAAGGATTAATCAAGCCATCCTTCGAGGAGGCTTTATCTTCGTCTCCCACTCCTTCAAAAAAGAAGAAAGTGTCGGCTCCGACAAGTCTGTCGGAACCGACTGCCAAAAAACCTAGGCTGACTTCTCCATCGGCTCCACGGACTTCGGAGCCGAGGGCGGAACGGTCTGCCTCGATGCCTCCAGCCTCGACCCCTCTGGTTTCGGAGCCGAGGACTGGGGCATCGAGAGGCGGGTCACCTTCATCGGCTCCACTGATATTGGAGCCGATAAGGGTTACCGGCTCAGACTCTTCCCCTTCGGAGCCGAAGTCCTTATCGGCACCGAGGGAAATTGCCTTGAGATCTCCCTCGGAGCCGATAGTGGTAGAATCCATTCGGAGCCGGTCCCCTAGTCCTTTGGAGCCGATGGAGAAATCGGTTCGGACCCGATCGGTATCCTCAAGATCATCCAGGATGTCTGATTCGGACATCGACAGGGTGCTCCTAAGACTCTTCCAGTCTCCGGTGTTCCAAAAGCTAGTTTCAGCTCCAGCCCATTCGGCTTCAGAGCCGATGGTCCACCTCCCTACTATGGTTCTTCCTCCAACAGCCTCGGCACCGTTGGAGCCGGTGCTGGTGGAACCGGTGGAGGTTTTAGGGTCGGGTCCGATCCTTACTCCAACTCCGGCTCTTGGGTAGGAGTTCAGTACACGGACTTCTTCCGTCGGCCCTGGGGGGGATGCTTCGGGATTGATGTTTTCGGTCCCAAGTCTCCCTCTTGGTGCGTCAGCGGCAGGAGTGCCGTCCACTGTCGTGGCCACGGAGGTGGGACCCTCCCAGGATTCTGGTGGTCCCGCCTTCAGGGCTATGAGGAGTGCATTAGCCAAATCTTCTTTGGCTTCTTCCACGGTCTCCCCAGCTCCTTCCCTGCATACAGAGACTGGGTCTTTGGCAGTCCCCCTGTCCTTAGACAGCGGAGCCCCGGGGCCTGAGGTTACCCCCACTGGGGTTCCCCCCTCCTGGAGGTCCTTCTGAAGCCTCTTCAGAAGAACCCCCCCAGGAAAAGATCATGCAAGAGGAAGCACGTTGACTCCCCTGATGAGTCTCTTACATCAGACACTGATCTCGATGATGCAGAGGGGTCCCCTAAGTCGTCCTCGGATGATGTCTCCTTTGCAGACATCCTGGAAGCCCTTAAACAACGAGGCGGCTGGCAGTCCAAACCTCCTTCTGCTGATGAGTCGGTGTTCCTTAAGGCCTTCGGGGCTCAGGTCTCCACCCTTCGACGAGCTCTTGGATTTGATCTGTCGAAGGGCATGGGAACACCCAGACTCTGTGGAACCAGTGCCTGCTCGTCCGAATAATTCCTCTCGGCACCCCCTGAAAAAGAGTTTCTAACTAAAGGTGTGGCTGTAGATGCTTTGGTGGTGGCATCTGCTACCCAGCAAGATGTGGCAGAGGCTTCGACGTCCGTCCATCCTCCTAATAAGGAGTCTAGGAGCATGGATCGGTATGGAAAGCGCACCCTAAGTTCAGCAGCCTTTACATTAAGGTCCTTGAACTACCTTACGCACTTTACTAGATTTCAGAGGGATCTGATTAAAGAACTATCAGATACCCTCTTGGGTAACCTGCCTGAGGAGCTGGCCCAGATGGTTGGCTCTCAGCTGGCTACATTGTCGTCCATTTCAAACTCGTCCATGAGGCTCATTTCGTATGCGGCTGAAGGGGCGAGTAGAGCGGCGGGTACAGGCATTGCTCTACGGAGACAAGCCTGGCTCCGCCTGTGTCATTTCGCGGAGGCCTTTAAGTCTTCCTTTGCCGACGCCCCCTTTGATGGGTCCTCCCTGTTTGGACCCAAGGTAAAGGACACACTGACCCGCTGCGAACAGGAGGGTAAGACTCTGACTGCCGTAGGGGCATGATTTTCCACTCCCTTTCGGCCTTATCCCAAGGCTAAAAGAGGAGGGAAAATGTGGTTCCGTAGATCTCAGAAGCCTTACCCCTCTCAGCAGGAGGATCCCCCTTCCAGAGGCAGGGGAGGGGGAAATTCTTCCGGAAGATGCCGTCCCAGAGGCGGCAGAGGCCCTCGCAACACTGGAGACCGCGAGTCCTTTCGTGGCTCTTCAGCCTTTCACAGTCCCTGAGGGATTGCCCGACTGTGCAGCTCCAGAGCCAGTCGGGGGTCATTTCTCGAAGCACCTAAAAGCCTGGGAAGGTATCACTCAGGACCGATGGGTGCTTCAAATTATCGCCGGAGGTTACATCATCCCCTTCTCTCATTCTCCACCTCAGTCCAAAAAAATCCTGGACCTGCCACCCAGTCAACGGGATACTGCAGCCTCAGAAGTTTCAAAGCTGCTGCAAAAAGGAGTCATCCAACCGGTCCCCGCAGACCAGATCGGATTAGGGACTTACTCAAGATTCTTTTTGGTGCCAAAAGACCGGGACTTGAGACCCATTTTGGACCTCAGCATTCTAAACCGTTCAGTCAGAAAGTCCAAGTTCCGAATGGTCACCCTACAAACCATTCTCCCATTGCTGGAGAGAGGTGTTTGGATGTGCTCCATAGATCTCAAGGACGCTTATTACCATATCATGGTACATCAAGCGTCCAGGAGACATCTGCGCTTCAGCCTAGGAGGCAGTCATTTTCAGTTCCGCGCGCTGCCCTTTGGGCTCACCACAGCCCCCAGGGTGTTCACCAAGTGCTTGGCAGTCGTGACTGCTCACCTGAGAAGTCTAGGATTCCAGGTGTTTCCGTATCTAGACGACTGGCTCCTAACTGCCACCTCCAAGCATCTACTACTGCGGAGCCTACAAGCCACTTTTTCACTGGGCAGTTCCCTTGGAATCGCCTTCAATTGGCCAAAGTCTGTGTTGCTGCCATCTCAACGAATAAGATTCATAGGGGTAGAGATAGACTCAAACCGAATGCGGGTCTGTCTACCTACAGACAGAATACAAACCATACAGACTCAAGTTCGAGCCTTACTTCCCAGGTCCAAAGCCCCAGCCAGAATGGTCCTGCAGCTATTGGGATCCATGTCCGCCACGGTTCTTCTAGTCCCCTTGGCAAGGTTGCACATGAGAATTCTCCAGTGGCTTCTTTCAGCTCAGTGGTCCTTTCAGGAACTCCCTCTCAGTCACCTCATATGGATCACGGAATCATGCAAACAGGACCTTTGCTGGTGGCTAGTGCCCTCCAATTTGGATTAGGGACGACCCTTTGTTCCACCTCCTCCTGCGGCCACTTTGACCACGGACGCCTCCCAGACGGGGTGGGGGGGGGCATTCCCTGGGCAGGTCAGTCCAAGGCAAATGGCACCCGGAAGAGACCCTACTTCACATCAACATCCTAGAAATGAGGGCAGTACTTCTGTCCCTCCAAGCCCTTCACGATTATCTCCCTCAGGGCGTAATTGCCGTTCACTCAGACAACATGTCAGTAGTCTGGTACCTGAACAAACAGGGAGGGACCAGATCCTATCCTCTTTGCAGAGAGGCCATGAGAGTCTGGGAATGGGCAGTCTCGACCAATCGCTTTCTAGTGGCTACTCATATCCCGGGCAAGTCCAATGTGATAGCCAACAGACTGAGCAGAACCATCCTCTCTCCTCACGAATGGTCTCTGAACATGACAGTTGCAAGTCAGATCTTCAACGAATGGGGAGTTCCGTGTTGCGACCTCTTCGCGACTCCACTAAATGCGAAGTGCAAAAAATTCTTCTCCCTAACCCCGGCTCCGGGGAAGAGCCCCATGGACGCACTAGCCCGTCCTTGGCCCACCGGCTTGCTTTATGCCTTCCCTCCAGTTCCTCTCCTTCCCAGGGTAATCCAAAAGGCATCTCTCTTGGGGAGCAAGATGATCTTAGTTGCTCCTTACTGGCCTCATCAAGTATGGTTTCCCTATCTTCGGAAATATGCTCTGGAAGGTCCATGGTTCCTGGATCAGATCCCAGACCTTTTGGTTCATCAGTCGGGACTATTCCACCAGTCCCTGCACACCTTAAAATTGACGGCTTGGCTCCTCCTCTTCCGACTATAGTCAGGAGTCATATATTGGATCCAGAGGTTGTACACATATTATCTTCGGCCCATAAGTCTGCTACAAAGAAACTGTATTCTAGCAAATGGAAAAGATTTGCTATTTGGGCTCAACTCCGGACCTGGACCCCATCTCTGTTCCCGTGGCAGAAGTACTAAAATTTTTAACTTCTCTTTTCAGTCAAGGCTCTTCAGTCTCTACCATCAAGGTCCAATTGGCAGCGATTTCCAATTTTCACGAATCCATAAACCCACCTTTAATGAGCAACAGATTGTGTAAGACCTTCTTGAAAGGTGCTGCTCTGTTAAGACCTCCGATTTCTCATCCTGCACCTCCTTGGGATCTCGATGTGGTGTTACGCGCCTTAACTTCCTCCCCCTTTGAACCGGCGGCTACATGTGATCTAAAGTTTCTATCATGGAAGACTGTTTTTCTGGTGGCGATTACTTCTGCCAGAAGAGTTTCAGAGCTTCAAGCTTTGTCAGTAAACCCCCCGTACTTGGTTTTTCACAAAGACAGAGTATCTCTCAGGCCAAATCCTTCCTTTGTCCCTAAAGTTTGTTCCAGTTTCTGTTTACAACAATCGTTGGAACTTCCAGTCTTTTTTCCAAAATATTCTAACAAAGCAGAATTCATATTCCACACACTTGATGTCCACAGGCAGTTGTGTTTTTATTTAGACAGGACCAAACAAACAAGAAAAACAGATCAGTTGTTTGTATCCTTTGCAGACAATAAACTGGGCAAAGCTGTCACAAAGGTTACTATTGCCAAATGGATCAGGGACTGTATTACTCAAGCTTATTCTTATTCTAACAAAGAGCTTACCACCTCTGTTAAAGCTCATTCTACAAGGGCTATGGCTACTTCGATAGCATTTCATTCTAAGCTTGCCATTAGTGACATTTGTGCTGCAGCTACATGGTCTTCCCCGCACACTTTCATTTCCCACTACAAATTGGATGTGGCATCTAGAGGACGAGCTTCATTTGGTTCCACAGTGCTCAGGAGTGTTTTCCATTGAGCCACCCAGGATTTAGGTGCTAGGGACGCTGTCCCATCAGTACAGAATGTAGGCGAGATAGGATCACATAACATCTTTTAGTTATGTACTCACCATAACTTTAGATGTTTGGGATCCATCTCGCCTACATTCCTAATAACCCACCCTCCTTCCCCCTTCCTTGGAGATCTGAGGATATCAGAAGGTCCGAATCCTGTTGTTTCATCTTGAAACATCTAACAATGTTATATAAACAAGTTATGCATGTGTGCATGAATGCGGACAAACAAGATCTGGGGGATTAGTGGTGGTGCATCCTGGGATAAGAAATAGCTCAGCCAATAAGAGGCCTCGCTCTATAGCATAGCGTGCCGAGTCGGAGCCGAGGGATTGGCTCCGAGCCCATCAGTACAGAATGTAGGCGAGATGGATCCCAAACATCTAAAGTTATGGTGAGTACATAACTAAAAGATATCTGTGTATTTATTAGTGTAGCTCATAGACTTAGTGTGCTTCATAGTATATTTAATGTGTGTAGTCTGCTTTTCTTAAAATTTTAGGATTAAATCTTTAGGTAGTTAGGTATTTAGATATTAGAGATAATACTTTAAGATAGATATTAAAAGTTTTCTTCTTGAAGCCAGTAGACTTTTCCGATATCAGAAGTGTTTCTTGGGCTTAAAATCCCACCCGAAGATCTACATTCTGTGTGCGTGTATTGTTTGGGGCCTTCCCACTTGCAGGACTCTGTAGTATTTGTGCTGCCTTTTGCCCAAGGGCCCTCCAAGGAAGGAAAGAGAAATTGGTTTTGAAAGGGCTCTTTTCCCCCTCAGACAGGGTCCAGAATGTCTTTGGATCTGAAGACACCCTCTACCTCTCCTTCTTTGATAGGAAAATGGAAAAAGAAAGGGAGGGAGAGAGAGAGAGAAACAGACCAAAGGATAAACGTAAGGACAAATGGCCAGAAAAGAGACAAGAAGAATGATTGGACAAACCAAAGAAAAGGTCTCTGGATCCCACAGCTATTGCGGGTCTGGCACCTCAGATATGGAGGCAATTGAATTCTACTGCTTCTAGGATCATAACTCCCTCCCCAAAAACTGTTTTCTCTAGGGCCAGTTAGCCTGAGTCTCCACTCCCCCATATTTCGAAAGATTCCCATCAAGACTTAACCTCAATAGCTTCATCTTCGAGATCTGGCTGTTCTATTAGATGTCTTAAAGCACTAGATGTCAAACGAATGATGAAGTTTCTGAGGACATAGATTCAGTTGGGAGTTCTCCTAGCTCCATCTCTGAGGAAGGGACCAGGATCAGACCCTTTAACTCTGGCCATACTACTTCTGATGCCATCTCCACTTTTGAAATCGATGCACATGGGATCCAACCTCCCCACTGTAGCAGCTTTGGAGCTAATAACTCTGGAGACTTTAGCTGTGACTTCTTCTGTCTCTTTCTAGACACTGATGCAGTGTCCTGGATCCACAGCATCAGATTCGGGGGCACAGATGGTGGAGATGACTCCAAGATTGTCCCTACTGCTCAGGCCTTCAGCTCTGGGTAGCTGAGGTCCTCCTTAGAACCATCCTCCTTTGGAGTCAAGAGGACTATCAGTTCTGCTTTTATGGGTGGCTGTTCCTTGGCTCCATTGACTGTCAGATTTCAAGGCTGTGGAGAGGACCTTGGCTAGACCAAGACTACTGGTGCATGCACAACGTTCTAATAGTCCCGACTCCTGCTGGAACTTCCTCATTCTTCCTGTCATTCTGGTTGACAGGGACAGACAGATCCAGTTAGCTTTGAGACCACTCAACATTTGAGTTCCATGTCTCTTTCAGAAGTCCCAAGGCACATCCCAAAGTAGTGGATGTGCAAGCAGAAGCATATTGACTCCTTTCCTGCGTCAGTCACTGAAGATACCGACTTAAATGATGGAGTCTCCCCAAGGTCCCACCCTCAAAGACATCTCCTTTGGAGACCTCTAGAATTAATGAAATGGGGACACTGAAACCCCTCCTTCTGAAGATTTGGTGATTCTCAAAGCTTTTGCGTCTGGCCCTTCAACGTTCTGGGTGGGCCACCCTCCTTACATTTTAGTTGAACTCATCACACAGAAAGCTTGAAAAAAAAAAAAGATAAGATTTTAGTTGCCCCCAAATTGAGAAGACATTGGTCCCAGGGTCCCCCTGTAGATGCCATGATGGTAGCTGCAGCCACAAAAAAAAGGAACTGTCTGAAGAAAGTTCCTCTGTTCGTTGCCCTAACAAGGTGTTGAGGGTGTTGGATAGACTGGGGAAATGGACTTGCTAACTGCCCACCACATCTAACACAATTTTAGCAGGATTTCATCGAGGAGTTTTCAAATTCCCCGACATGTAACTTACCTTTTGATATCCAGAACACAGTGAATACTCAGTTGTCTACCCTACAGTCTTCCTTGAATGTGTCCATGAGACTGTTATCTAAGGCAGCAGATGGCACAGCAGGGGCAGCCAGCACAGGTATAACTATGCAGCATCATGCCTGGATGCAGCTGTACAGTTTTGTGGAGAGGTTTAAGATGTTCTTCATAAATGTCCCTCGTGATGGTTCCACCTTATTTGGACCAAAAGTAAAGGAACCACTTAGCAGGGGTGAGCAGGATGGTGAGACCTTGTCTGCCATAGGAATCCATTTTTCAACTACTCAGAAGATTTTTTTTGCATGAATCAAAGAGGAGGGAGAAGAATGTGGTTCAAGAAATTACAAGGTTTTCACCAGGGCAATCCTGGGGACATGCGTTCCCCATGGGACATCACCCATGGGGCAGAGGCAGTCCCCAAAACCACAGTTTCCATGGACCTTTCACAGAGAAACCTTGTTAGTGTTCCTGAACACTTGCCCATCTGCTGCACTCTGGAGGCAGTTGTGGGACACTTCTTGCACCCTGTAGTTTGGCAAACTATAACTTCCAGTTCTTGGGTGCTGAGGATCATTACCAGAGGTTATACAATATCCTCTTTAGATTCCTCAAAACAAAAGATTTCTTATACTCCACCCATTTAATTGGAATCTGCAGCAACAGAGGTTGCTGGGCAAAAGTCATCCAACTGGTTCCTCAAGACTAACTATAAACTGGAGTCTATTCAAGGTTCTTTAATTCCAAAAAAAGACAGGGACCCTCAGACCAATATTGGATCTCAGTAATCTGAATCTAAGTTTTAAAAGTCTGGATGGTCACATTACAGTCCTTGCTACATGTACTGATTAAGGATGATTGGATGTGCTCCATTTGTCTTCAGGATGCCTACTATCATATCAAGATCCAGTGGCAGTCCAGGAGATTTCTCCATTTCCAGCTGGAAGACGATCACGAAGTTCAGAGCACTGCCATTCCATCTCACCACAGCCCCCCAATTGTTCACCAAGATAATGTCAGCTATTACAGCTTACCTCAGGCTACAAGGGATCTAAGTCTTCCTTTATTTAGACATTTGGCTTCTAGCAGCTACCTCTAAGGATCTAGTACTGCAGCATCAGTCAGTCAGTCCTTCTTTATCTAGCAACTTACTCTGGTATTGCAGTAAACGTCAACAAAAGCAAGCTGTTCCCTTCTCAGACCATAGAATTCATAGGCTGCCACATAAACACAGTGCTTTGGATAACAAAACTTCCCTTGACACATGTCAAATCTTTAAGGTCTGTAGCTTTCCAAGTGTTAAAACATTCTCAGCCCCAAGTAAGACTCGGTCTGCGTCTCTTATGACTAATGACTTCCTCTTTAACTTTGGTTCCTTTGGCCCAATACCACATGAGAGTTCTACAGTGGACACTTGCTGTATACTGGACACAAAAGCTCCATCCTCTTCACAGCAGGATTCAGCAGACTCAAGTCTGAGGAGACCATATTCAGTGGTTGATTTCATGTAAGACATTTGTTCTAGACCATTCCATCCTACTCTCAAAGCCAAAGCTCCATCCTCTTCACAGCAGGATTCAGCAGACTCGGGTCTGAGGAGGCCATATTCAGTGGTTGATTTCATGTAAGACATTTGTTCTAGACCATTCCATCCTACTCTCAAAGCCAAAGCTCCATCCTCTTCACAGCAGGATTCAGCAGACTCGGGTCTGAGGAGGCCATATTCAGTGGTTGATTTCATGTAAGACATTTGTTCTAGACCATTCCATCCTACTCTCAAAGCCACAGCCACCGCTGATGCTTCCCTTCTTGGGTGGGTGAATGGGTGGGACATTTTGAAGGGAAGGAATGTGGTTGTCAATAGAGGACAAAATTCATATCATTGTCTTGGAGTTGAGGGTGGTCCTCCTAATTTTGTAGACATTTTAGGACCTCCTACCCAAGAATGTGATTGCCACCCACTCAGACAACATCAGTGGTTTGGTACATCAACAGACAAGGTGGAACCTGCTCATGCCTGTTTGCCAGGAAGCCAGGACAGTTCAGTAGTGGGTGATGTCTTTAAGACACTTTCTAGTAGCAATGCACATGCCCAGAACATCCAACATTCTAGCAGCCACATAAGACAGAACTGTACATCATGTGTGGTGTCTCAACAGAATAGTGGCAGTGGAAGTTTTCAGCCTCTGGGACCAGCCTTGCTGCGACCTTTTTGCTTTGTACCTCAATAACAGATGAAGAAGTTAGTTCACCCTCAACCCTCCAAAGGGACAGTCACTGAGAGATGTTGTAGTCCATATTTGGCCCCCAGGTCTACTTTATGCCTTTCCACCAATTTCCATCATTGCCAACTTTATTCAGAAAGCTGAGGAGTGCAAAACCAGGGTAATCCCCATGGCCTCAGCAAGTATGGCTGCCCTTTGTTTGGTTTCATCTGGTGCACCCACCATGGGTTCTGGATCCCTTTTCGTACCTCCTCAGTCATCTGTCCAGGCTACCTGTACCAGACCTCAAGGTCCTAAACCTGACTGGATATTTTCTCTAATTTTAACAACTGCCAGAGACACCAGGCTTTCATATTTAAGGCTATGTAATCTATTCTTCAAGGTACTTACAAAAGTAAATGGAAATGTTTTTCTATATGGAAATATTCAAAGGGACTAGACTTTTTTTCAGCACCCTTACCTGAAATTTTGAAGTTTCTTTCGGAACTATTTAAGGCTGCCTCAAGTTACTAGACAATTAAAGTCCAAATAGCTGCCATTTCAAACTTTCACATAGGACACAACAATACATCCATTGCTTCGCTCAAAGTGACTAAGGCCTTCCTTAAAGAAGCATTCTTACTGACACCTCCAGTTCATGATCCAGTCCCTCCTTCGGATATTACAATTTTGCTGCAGTCATTAACCCTTAATCCTTTTAGCCAACAGCAGCAGAAGATCTGAAGTTTCTCTCATGGAAAACTATTTCCTGGTTGCTGTTACATCTGCAAGATGTGTGTTAGAATTACAGGCACTCTCTTGCAAACCTCCTTTTCTTATTTTTCACAAGAATAGAGTGTCGATGAGAACAAACCCTTTGTTTCGTCCTACAGTAGCTTTGGAATCCAACTTGAAACAACAGATTGATTTGCCAGTCTTCTTTCCAAATTTTACTAACAAAAGAGAATATATACTGTACATCCTTTTATGTCCATAGACAACTCAGGTTCCATCTTCATCATACTGAGAGTTTCAGAAAATCAGATCAATTGTTCATACCCTTTTCTAAGACAAAACTTGGACAGTCTTTGTCGAAAGTAACCCTATCAAAATGGTTAGTGGACTACATTCCTTTTGTTTATAAGTCAAAAGACATTCCCTTAAAATCAATTTTTCTACCAGGGCAATGGCAATGTCAACAGCATTTGCAATAACAGTGCTTCTCAGTGACTTATGTGCTGCAGCGACTTGATCTTCAACACTTACCTTTGTATCTCATTATAAATTAGATGTGCAGTCTAGGATTCACCCATCTTTAGGTTCTGCCACACTCAGAAATGTCTTTCCTGAGTCCACGCAGGTCTCTGTTGGCTAGCTTGGGAATTTGTCCCACACACTGAATCAGAAGAAAAAAGATAACATTGGGTATGAAATTGGCAAGGCTTAAAATGGCTCGCAAGGGCAGTTAGCTTAGTACAAAACTATTATGTACTTAACATAACAAAAGATCTATGTTGTCTTATTTTCATCTGGTTCAACTCCCCCTCCCTCATTTTCCTGCCAAATTGTCACTTATCCTTTCTAGGGCTCCGCCAGACCTTTTCTGGACCCTGTTGACCCTTTGTACCACTTGGCATATGTACTGGTTTCCTTTTTTTTTTTTTTTTTTTTTTTTTTATCATTTTCTACATAATTTATCACAGAGTTTGCTGGATGAGCCCACTTGATCTGAGGTAATTCAGGCAGGAGAGGGGAATTGTGGGTAGAGGAGGAGTCCGAGTTCTTGGATCCAACACTTTGGTATAAGGTGCCAAGGTTGGATCCAACAACCCACATGTTGAACCACACTGAAGTAAGACAACATGGATCCACCATTCTGGTAAGTACATAACACTAATTTCTGCTAAGGAATAGATCAGATGTGGTTAGATCTTTCATGGCATAAAAGGCTGGACATCTCCACGGAGAAGTTTGTAAAATACAGAGTACAGAGAAAGGGCTACCAGTCTCTCCTGATAGCTACGATTTTTGAGGCCACAGATCTTTTTAATTATAAACCTCTGAGGTCTCTCAAGTTGTATGTATGTTTAGATAAATGCATGCCAAATGATGTATTATATTCAGTAATGGGTCTGATAAGATGCGAGTAAAGAGGAATTAAAACTTATGTGGATCCAGTGGAGATATCTTTGGAAATTAGATGTCCTGATAAAAGGCTTTCCAAACAACTTTGGAGACATGATGGTCAACTGATAATGCATTATTAACAAGAGTACCCAGATCCCTTACAACAGAGTCAGATTGAAATATGCATCATTGTTTACCAGGATGAACAATTTGTTAATGTGTTTTAAGGGACAAAAGCAATTTTGAGCCAGGTGAAGATCAAATAACACACATTTTACAGTCATCTGCAAACTTAGTTAACCACAGGCTAGAAATTGGTTTGGTGTTTGGCTTATGGGATGGGGGTTGCCATAATGGTTAAGGTGTTTATCTCACAGATAAGAGGCACATGATTTGATTCTCATTAAAGATAAATTGGCTAGGCTTAAAATGGTCCACAGGGGCAGCTACCCTAGTACTTAGCATGAAGAAGTGCTGGCCTGAAGGTCTAACAAATATATGCCACATGTATGTATAATATATATATATATATATATATATATATATATATATATATATATATATATATATATATATATATATATAATGTGTGTGTGTGTGTTTGTGTGTATATATATATATATATATATATATATATATATATATAATGTGTGTGTGTTTGTGTGTGTATATATATATACATATATATATATATATATATATATGTATATATGTGTATATATATATATATATATATATATATATATATATATATATATATATATATATATATATATATATATATTCATATACCTATTATCTATATTTATATGAGTACATAGGCAGTAGTTGAAAATCTGTATTACCGAATATGTAAGACAGAAAAAAAAAACAGTTGCATTTGGCATGAGGGCGGCAATGTCCTTGACTGTACACATAGGATGATGAGGTCTCTTTAATGCCTTGTTCAAGTCTCTTGGGTCAATGCATATTCTGATTTTATCTGAATTTTTCTTATGAGCAGCTGCCATGGAAGATGCCCACTCAGTTGGTTCTGTGACTGGACAAATCACACCTTGCTGAACCATTTAATCTAACTGGAACTTGACTTTGTCCTGCATAGCTATTGGAACTGTCCTTGCTGGTCTTACTACTGGACTGACCTCTGGGTGTACTGTCATGGAGTACACAATGGAAGTTTGCCTAGCTTGTCGCTGAACACATCAGCATACTTTGAGAAAATAACGTCACTGATGCTGGAACTGGGACGTGCTTACATGATATACTTCTCCAGTAAAAGGAAGCAGTTTCATTCTCAAACTGTCTCTGAGTCCTAATAATGACTGCATAGGTCTTCTGAAACACACAAAATTGCAAGCTGTAACTGTTCCTAGCCAAACCGCATGAAAGCACTACTGAGCCTTCGGTTTGAATCTCTTTACTTCCATAAGCAACAAGCTTCACACAGTTGGTCAAATTAAATTGCTCACCATCCCTCACTCAAGCAAATGTTTTTGCTGACATTACATTACACTCTGAACCAGTGTCTACTTTGAGCTGTGTGGGTTTTCTATTGATCAGGACAGTACAAAATACTTTGTTCTTTGCCAACAAATCTACTGCATTAACCTTTTCACCGACAACTGATACACCATCTACATAGAAAGTAGGGTTGCAGCTTTCTGTATGATCAGCTTGCTTTTTTGAGTGACCTTACTTAACCGAATGAGGCTTG
>NC_056745.1:1498533965-1498538965 GCF_019279795.1 Protopterus annectens
GTGTGAGTGTGTGTGTGTGTGTGTGTGTGTGTGTGTGTGTGTGTGTGTGTGTGTGTGTGTGTATACGTTCATAGACTCGTGTCTCATGCAGAATTGGTTTCTCTGCCTTTCTCCCTTTGTTTGCCAGGCTCCATACAACCCTGATTTGGATTAAGTGAGAAGGTGAGTATTAGTGAATAAAAGAATAATTTAAGAGTACCACATTGCCAGTGTTAAACTGTTACCTAGATGATTCTTAAAAAGCACTTAAGTGGAAAGCTTACTGGCACCTCAGCAGAAAAAACAAGACATTTAACAAAAGCAGCCCAGCTTGCAGCTCATTTTAGCAGAGTATTTAAAACATGATGTAACTATGAGAAAAAATGTGAGGTTATTTACTAGCTTCTGTAAACAGCTTGTTACAAATAAAATTTAGGGGAGTCAAATAATACTGACACCCTGCACATTAATTCAGAGGAATGAGAAATTCAGCATTATACCATACTTACTGTAAAAACAAAACAATTTGATTTTTCTGTGGGAATATACACCACTTTATGGTAAGAATCCCTGCACACACCCATACCCAACTGTAAATCAAAATCATATCCGTATGACAGCAGCATCACATCTTTATGGGATCTAATAAACAGCAGGATAACACTATCTGCACTAAATGATACATAAAGAATAGTGCTGATTAGATATTCAGGATACATATTTTTCATTTTGCATGTTAAAGTTATGCTCATTCTTTGACCTATCCTGTTGTTTTTTGGAATAATTTGTACTTTCCGGTGTGTTAACAAGAACCAGAGGTCATTCTTTATACTTGGGGGTGACATGAAGCTGGGTGCTTCTCTTGACATTTTTTTGTAAGAGTGAACAAACAGGTCAAAAGTCTGGGATGAAGACTACGGTGACATAACCTTGTGTCTTAAAAAATAAATCATAAAATAGAAGCACATTCCATGAGGTAGGTAACTTTGCTGAAGGGAAGGGATTATTTATTTATTAATTTGTTTTAGATAAATGTTTGGGACAATTCCCAATTGACACAGGACTGGAATTTGAGAGTATCTGGCATGAAATATAGTAGGAAATACTCTATAAGGTGGATGACTAATATGAATGAAGTTAAAAACTCAGACATTTCCCTACTGAAATTACCCATGTTCAGTCAGTTAGAAATAGTTTACTGTAACAATTTTTGGGCAATCCAGTTTGAATTCAAGCACAGCAAGAGCATTAGAGTGGTTGACTAGATTATGGTATCAGTGAATTTATAGGGGCAGATAAATATGCAGGGTGATAGATACAGAAATAGCCATACCTCTCAACCTGCAGTCAAACTGGAACAAAAGCCCTTGAAAAGTAATAACATCCTGCCAGCAATCTGGGCATCTAATCAGCACAACATTTGAATACCAAAAAGCACATAACACTTCCGGCTTCCTGTAGAAATGTGGGATGCTACTGAGAAATGCATGTTTAAAAAAACAGACTGACATAAAAGAAAAATATGAGCACATTATCAAAGACAGTGTAAAATTTGTAAACTTTAATGAACTGTATAGCAAAATTCTGAAAAGGGAGATGTCAGATGTGTGTCCTCTGTCTTTAAATTAGTGGTGTCGTTATTATGTTGGTCATGTAGTTGGATTTTCTGTGTACTAGACACCTGCAAAAATCACATGTGAACAGAAGGATTCAATAAACTGTGCCAATGTATAAATCAAGACTGAAAATAGGGACATACCTTCAAAACTAGGTACATCATGTGCAGGAGTAAATCAGGCCTGAAATTAGAAACATTCCTCCAAAATAGGAAGATTTGAGAATTCTGCAAATAGCACTGCATCCCTTTAACTGTGTGCTGTGACTTCATTATACAATAAATGGCTGATTGTGAGGCTGCACAAATGGCGTCACAGCATATATATACATTTTTTCCATGATGCAAGTCTTTATTTGATGCACATATGAGAAAAACATGCAAAATAGGAGAAAACATGCAGATCTATTACTAACTGCTGTTTATGTAGGTAAAGAGTCACACCATGCAGTACACAGAAGCTACTACTAAGCGACCGGACTACAATATATCCCCCAGATCTCTCACACGTACTACAGTGTATCCCCCAGATCCTTCATACGTCATGCAAGTCCTTAAGTTAGATGACAAATCAGGAAATACAAGTCCCTCTTTTAGCATTTATACATAATAAATAACTACACTGTAGGGCTGCACCTTAGTTAAAAACCTTTCATATGTGATACAAAATCTTTGCTTGACAAGTAGCAGTTAAGGTAATGATCCTGTAGAACTGGGGGTGAGCATTCCACACTTGCACATTGTACGATAATAAGCAATTTGGTTAAAGTTACCCTTAAATAACAAAGTATAGTGGGTCTTGGGTAGGAATACAACAAACTAAATGGATCAATGATATATATATATATATATATATATATATATATATATATATATATATATATATTTATTTATTTATTTTAATTTATTTATTTGTTCCTGTGCACGAGCAAAGTTCTGGGGGATACTATTTAGTGAGAGGTTTCCCAATTGCTGGATTCTTTTTTTATAATATTTACATTTGTGTCCAAACTATTGCAGAAGTAGATAAAATAAGTCCTGTATAGTGCAGTTTGTGCTATTGGTAAACAGAGCTAAAAGTACAAACTACAAAAGTCAGATGGAATGCAAAATAAATTCTTAATACTTTTTTGCAGAATTTTCATAACTGATGCTTAACATAGCTCTGTCATGACCTAACATCTTGAAGGACAAAGCATATTCTAAAAGTGGTACTGGGTATGAAGAAAGTAGGGACATTTCCAAATGCTGCATGAAAGGTTATTTAGCTCAGTGGCTCAGAAAGCATTATTTATATTGGAGGGGAAAAAAGAACATTTGGCAGGGATCTGAAAAATTGCAGCTGTCAAATTAAGCTGTTCAAAAGAACAGCCTGTACTGGAAGTACTGTGAAGGTTAAATGGCTTCTTAATAGAATGTAATGCAGGCTATTAAATACACCTCTGTAACATTTTTGTGCCAGATTTTCAGTGTATCCTTCTAATAACCTTTTTTACAATAAACAGAAAAAATAATAGATGTGGTATAAGACATGCATCAGTGTTATGGAAAAATCTGTAGCCATTGCCTAAAAAAGTGGTTTTATTCAAAGCATTTGCAGTCACCTGTTGGAAAAAAAAAGATGAACAAAGAACAAAATAAAATTGGCCAGGACTTGAAATATAGCAGTTGTTGCATGTATGAACTACTTGGACGAAAATGATTGTAAAAAAAAGTTTGAGGTCAAAATACTAAAACGTGTCAAAGTTTTTCAAAAGAATTCACAAACTGCAACACAAAGTCTTTATTTTATTCTTTTCTTAGAGTGAAGTAAGGTAGGCTCTCAGGGGGAAGGTTTCTTTAGGTAGAGTTGAATGGTCACCATAATAGAACCAACTATGTTTCATTCTTTTTTGTACAGTGTGAGAGACAAAACAGTGATAACAGCTCATTTAGTTCTCTGCCAGCAAAGGACTGTACACACAAATTTTTATTTTTTCTTTGTTTGTTTGTTGTTTATTTACACTTACTAACTAGAAAAGTTAGCTGAAAGGATTTCATTTTCAGTGGGGTTTTTTTTGTAGAAAAGTTCCAGTTTCAAAATATAGTACAAACAGTGAAAATAATATCAGGTAAAATACATGGTTATCATAAACAGCAGAGGATAAAGCAAAATTACTGTTTACACTTTCATATAAGCAGTAAACAAGGTATGAACATGAATGAATAAAATCTGAAAGGTAAGTATATGGCTAACAAAATGTGATTGTAAGGTAAACGATAATGCATTCAAGTACTTAGAATAATTGTAAACTAAGGGGGAGCAATTAGAGTATTATCACTGAAAACAAGAGCTAAAGTTAAAAATACTTAAATAATTTTCTAATCATCAAGAAGAATTATACTTGATGAAAACAGAAGTTGCTTAAGTAACTGCACTGACAGGACCATTTGAGAGGCAGTAGTTTGTGAGACCTTTTATGAAGTAATGTTTTTGAAAATTACCTAATATCAAATGATAATGAATAGGTTGTATCACAATATTTTTCTGGGGATATTAGCTAATGTTAAAAAGAACTTCAGAGATTACAGTGAGCTTTATTCCAACAAAGAATGGAGAAAAGCGAGAGATTAGGGATGGTATTCATAGTCAATACTCAAACGTGCTAAAGCAATCGGTGCTCTTTGCATGTAAGTGCATCTGTACCAAGATTCATGTATCAGTTACACCAATGCATGACAGCCTCAAATAAATGTATTCAAATGAAGGAATAATGAGATGGTAATGAGAAATTATGTAAAAGTTGTTATGCTAGTAAGCCTTTTTCCCACCTGTTCATGACTCAGAAACGTATTTTGATGCATTTCTGCACTGCCTGCAGACACATTGCAAAAGACAGAATAATGCCTTTTCTATTAATTTTGCAGTCAGCAACAATGCTGCCTCTTGCTACTAGCTTAGCTATTTCGGGGTGTGAGCTGCTTTTCTTGGTCAAGCCAAAATCACTTGTCCCCAGTGGCTGTCACCACCTAAGAAGGCAAATATATAGATAGAGAATTACTTAGTATAATTATGATAATCAGGAATTCCTTGATAGGTTTAGGGTGGACAATGATATTGTAAAGGCTTAAGTCAGCAAGTATGGCCAACAGATGGGAATTGGGGGAATGCATTGCCCTCTTTATATTTACCATGGGGCCCTTCCAGAGACAAACTGGGCACATGTTGATTATTTTCCAGGCTTCTGCCTCAAGGATGCTTCAACAAGTCCTCAATATACTCCTGGCATGTGTGGATCAGTGTATTTATTCTTAAATCTTACCTCAGGATCAAGCCAGGACCATGAGTGTCTTTTATGGGGTGGCACTTTTCCCCTAGGTACTTGGTGAGATAGATTGTAGCCATATTTCCAATCAGGTTCCATCA
>NC_056745.1:1498543965-1498588965 GCF_019279795.1 Protopterus annectens
ATGCCCTGTGAAGAATTAACTGAGTCCATTACTGAGTAGGCACTGGAGTGCTCTACTGAAGGACGTGTAATGAGGTGTGGCAGGCATTCACCATGCACACTCGGTTCATGTCATGATGTGCAGAGATGGAGGTTTCACCTATTAATAGTATATGTCATGTGTTACATATAATCATTTAACCTGAGCAGCCATTTTCTTTATGTAAATACATTATGAAAGTTAAACTAGCCTTCCTGAACAGATGTCTGTGGATGCTGATGATGTGGATAATTGCCACAGCACCTCTTATTATGCCCACCACATCCTCACCTGTTTTGCAGTCATCCCCCAAAATGGACAGGATATACTCCTCATCAGGTGTGGAATAAGTGTTTGAGGTCCCCACAGTATTCCCCAGCCTTTACACTGGCACATCTGACCATATCATTGGCCTTCTTCTTGCACTGTGTTAATGTGCAGTTCTTGCCACCAACAGCATCTACATCCATAATCTCTTGGTTCCAGGACTTGCTTCTGAAATAAAAAGTATCATTCACCAAGTGGTCTACAATGAATGAAGAAGAGGAGCCCACCCTAGAAGAAATAAGAGAAGTCTAGGAAAGCAGCAGCCTCAGATGAGGTCACAGCAGATATGAAAAAGATGTTGAGTGAGATAGGGGAGAATTCACTCCTGAGGTTAATCGTAGTGTAGGGGGTGTGAAAGCCATTTCCCAGATGATTAAGCATGCTAGTGCCAGTGTTCAAGGACAAAGGGGACATTCGCAATTGTGGGCAGTATAGAGATATCTAACTTCTGTCACACTGCATGAAAGTTTTGGAGAGGGTTATTGATAAATGAATATGCAGATTAGTAAAAAGCAAGATGGGAGATGAGCAGTTCAGATTCAGATCAGGATGCAGCAGAACTGGTCTAATGTTTGCAGTGAGGCAGACAACTGAAATTAGGAAAGTGTCCAACTGGGCATTCCTAGACATGGAGAAATCATATGACAAGGTCCCAAGAAAGCAGACTTAGGCAGTCCTGTGATGGTTCCCAGTTCCAGAAACATCAGTAGAATTAGTGCAGGCTATGTACAAGGACCCAGTGACCCAGGAATGGACAGTGTTTGGACACACACAGGGGTTTCAGTTTGTGAGATGAGAATGTTAACAATTATGTGTAAAGTAGTTGAAAAGAGGGGGAACATTACCGTTATAGGATGGAATGGCAATAATAATAATGCGGCTTTACTTGTCTTAAGCATTTCCTAAGGACCAGTTAGATTACATTTATTTAACGGTTAATTATAACTTCCTGTTTGTATTTACATACTTATATGACTGACCAATCATCTGAGCAGTTATAGACACATACTTGTACGACTCACCAACCATCTGAGGAGTTATAGACCTATTAAATTCATAGGTAAGTCACTAATTTCTGATGAAGGCTAATGCCTATGAACAACATGAGACTGAAAAGAGCTAGCATTTGTCCAAGAAGCAGGAGCATCACAGGTTTCACTTAGGAGGAAGCTGCTTTCTAAAATGTGGGCACTTTATTTTCCTGAGCTCCAGGGGAGGGGGTAGGTGGCTCCAGTTGAAGAGGCTGTCTTACTGAAACCCCTTTCCCTAGTTGAGATTCCATAGGGTGGTCTAGGTTGGATCAAAGCATTATTTTAATGGTTGATGAGAGAGTAGGGGAGAGGTTATGACAACAGTCAGCTTCGGAGAAATAGACAGCAACTATTATTTAAAACTTTAATGGTAAATCAGGATAAAATGAGAATGAAACATGTTACTGGGAGCCATTTGGTTTTTTGTACAGTTAGGGAGTGATGCTCCAGTTGTGGAGACAGGTTCATACATCTGCATATTCAGTTAAATGCTGTTTGAATTTTGTTTGTGTTGTAAGAGGAATAGATTCAGAGGGCATATTCAAGTCTACATATGAAGTAATTCTAAGCCAGAGCCAGCCTGGCTTTTTTGTTAAGTGAATGGAAATGGACTAGTCAGCCTTAGGTTGAGTTGTAACAGTTACATTTCTGACTCCTGTATACAGTATATAAAGCTTTCAGTTTGCTAGGTCTAAAAATGAAGCCACAAGTTTAGTTTAGTTTATAGCTTTACCAGACTTTTTGTAGCAATTATTGTAGCACACAAAAGTGCTACCAGTACTAAACTTTCTACAAGGAAACAGCTCCAGTACTTATTATAATTATTATAAGACATACTTAAATTAACTTTGAAATTTACATACTAGGGGATGTAACCATTGACTGGAATACAACAACAGTCCCATACCCTCCCTGTCCAGTAACCTCTTTAACTTTACTCAAGTAACCCCACTCCATCACCAGACCCTTCTCTATCTCAAACAAATGAATTGGAACATTCTAAAAATCCTTCCACTCGATAAAGCCACAGACCACATTAATTCTTTCCTAGATGCTCTACATTTCCCTAGCTCCACCAAGGAAAAAAGAATAAAAACTATAACTGCCCCTTGGCTAACCAAAGAAACAAAGCAAGTTATGCATCAAAGAGACAAACCCTGGAAGCTTTACCAAAAGAATAAACTTCCCAAAACCCTTCTCCAATATACACAGCTCCGTAACTTTGCAAAAAAAAAAAAATCTTCAAAGACAAAAACCCTACCACACTAAGCTCCAGTCCAACCAACCCCAAAACCCTAGGCTTTTTAGGAACTCCATAAACTCACTCTTCGACACGGGCTCCAAAAATAAATCCTATCCAGAGCTGAATAAATCTGACCTCGAATTATCCGCACTATTCAACTCTTTATAGAGTCAATATCTGACCCAACAAAAACTTTTCCTAACAACGACCCATCTCCTACATTCCACCTCATCTAAGTCCTCAAATAATTTCCCCCTATGTTTGAGCTTAAAACTGTCTCCACTAACTACATAAAAAGACTTCTATCCAAACTTAAACTCTGATCCAATGCACCTGACAACATCCCCTCTTCCTTTCTCAAGTCTGATACCGATGGTATAGCTCTCCCAGTTAGTATCCTAATTAATAGATCCATAAAGAAATCCTATGTCCCTAAGCTCTGGCATTCCACCTTTATTCTTCCTCTCCACAAGGGAGGCAAAAACACTAACATTTCAAACTTCCACCCTATAGCTCTTCACTCTCCAATCTCCAAAATCCTAGAAAAATGCATCCACCTCCAACTTATGCCTTTTCTGACTAAAAATCAGCTTCTTACCCCTACCCAACATGGCTTCTGACCAGGACATAACACCATAACAGCTCTACTCTCATTCTTAGAAACTGTCAATCAAGCCTGAGATTCTGGGACCTTAGTCCACACGTGCTAGATCTCTCTAAAGCATTCAATACTGTTTCCCATAAGCACCTTCTAAGTCACCTCTCAAACCTAAATCTCTCCCAAAACACTTTTTCCTGGTTCTCAAGCTATCTGTAAGATACATCTCAGGCTGTGAAATGGAAAAAAGGCACCTCACCTTTCTTACTCACCCCTACTGGAGTACCACAGGGGTCCATCCTCAGACCAATGCTGTTTAATATCTTTATCAGTAATGTTCACTCTGCTATTCCTAATGCCAAAGTCATCCAATATGCAGATGACTCTACATTTGTCTGCTCTGCCCCTAACCTCCCTGAACTCCGATCTAAAACTCAGACTGCCTTCTCAACTACTGAGATCTGGATGTGCCAAAATAAGAAGTTATGTACCTACCATAACGTTCCATGTTAGTTGTCTTCTCTCGCCTTCTTTCTTGCTTGATGGGTTCGGAGCCGATCCTCGGCTCCGACTCGGCACTTGCTTTAGCTCGAGAACTCCTTTTACCAGCTCGAGGCAGCCCCATATCCCATGATGCAAGGCGGTAAGTACCCAGATCTCGTTTGTTGACAAAGGGCAATAACACCAAGCATAAAATACTTCCCAAAGGAAGAAGA
This sequence comes from Protopterus annectens, assembly GCF_019279795.1. Taxonomy (NCBI): domain Eukaryota; kingdom Metazoa; phylum Chordata; order Ceratodontiformes; family Protopteridae; genus Protopterus; species Protopterus annectens. Next base: position 1,498,547,899 of record NC_056745.1, read on the forward strand.
AACTTACAGATGGAAAAAGGACCAGGTCTGAATGGTCTTTAGCATAATAGTTTCTTATACAAGGTCTGTCCAGGCCAGGGGGAGGGTCGCAAGAAAGAAGGCGAGAGAAGACAACTAACATGGAACGTTATGGTAGGTACATAACTTCTTAATGTTAAGTTGTCAATCTCGCCTTCATTCTTGCTTGATGGGACCGCGTCCTAGCACCTCTATCCTGGGTGGCTCAATGGAACAAACTCTTGAGGACTGTAGAGCCAAAACTGGCTCTGTCCCTGGAGGCCAAGTCCAATTTGTAATGGGAAACAAAGTGTGAGGAGTGGCCCAAGTGGCCGCTGCACAAATAGTGTCCAAAGGAAGTCTAGCTTGAAAAGCTGTAGAAGTAGCTAAACTCCTAGTTGAATGTGCTTTGGGTTTTGAGCACAGCTGTTTTCCCCTGAGCGTATAAATTTCAGTGATGACCGAAGAAAGCCATCTGGACAAAGTCACTTTGGAAACAGGAAGGCCTTTTTTATTATCCGCATATGAAACAAAAAGTTGATCAGATTTTCTAAAATTTTTTTGTTCTGTCCAAATAATATCTAAGTTGACGGTGGACGTCAAGATAATGTAGCTTTTGTTCAGCTCTATCTGAATAGTTAGGAAAAAATACAGGGAGATCAATGGATTGATTCAGATTGTTCTTTGAAGCAACCTTAGGTAAAAAGGATGGATTAGTTCTCAAAGATACTCTGTCTTTGTGAAAAATCAAATAGGGGGGTCGAACCGAAAGAGCATGAAGTTCAGACACCCTCCTGGCAGATGTAATAGCCACTAGGAATAAAGTTTTCCAAGAAAGATATTTCAGGGAACAAGAAACAGCTGGCTCGAAGGGGTAAGAATCAAGGATGTCAGCACTAAATTTAGATCCCACTGAGGAGGAGGATTCCTGATTGGAGGCTTTAGTAGGAAAATTCCTTTCAAGAAGGCCCTGCAGAGCCTATGGGACATAATATTATGATCTGCTATCCCGACATGAAAATTAGAAATAGCAGCCAATTGAACTCTAACTGTGGAAGAAGAGGAGCCTGCATGAAAAATCTCTGCTAAGAAGTCCAGAACTGCCTGAACAGGGGCAGTAAAAGGATCAATATTTTGGGCCTTAGCCCAATAAGAGAAACGTTCCATTTGCTTGTGTAAATCCTCCTGGTAGAGGATTTTAGTGAAGCTACTATGATGTCTCTAACTGGGTTAGAGATCAAAGGAAGCCTGGCTAAGGAAGGAAGTGAAGCAACCATGCTGTGAGGTTGAGAGAAGGGATTGACCGGTGCAGCTGACCGGATTGGTGAATCAGTAGATCTGGCACTGGGTCCAGATGCCACGGCTGCACCAAAAGGTGATGATGGAGGAACGGGAACCAAACTTGTCGAGGCCAGTAAGGGGCAATGAGAATCAATTTGGCTCTCAAAACGGTAGCTTTCTGGATCACCTGAGGGATCAGAGGAAATGGAGGGAAGGCATAAAGAAGTCCCTGGGGCCAATCCTGGGTCAGAGCGTCTCTGGGGGGATAGCCTGATAGAGGGAAGAGGCTGAAGAAGTCTGGACATTTGCTGTTTTGGGGAGTAGCAAAAATATCGCAACATGGATGACCCCATTCCAGAAAAATCTCTTCCGCTATAGATTGCTTGAGAGACCACTCGTGAGGCATGAGGATAGCTCTGCTCAATCTGTCCGCTATAATGTTGGTTTTCCCAGGGATATGCGTTGCTACCAGAAACCGATGAGAGGAGATCGCCCATTGCCAAAGTCTGAGCGCTTCTCGACACAAGGGGTAGGACTTGGTTCCGCCCTGTTTGTTGATATACCAAACTACAGACATGTTGTCTGTGTGGACTGCAATTGTCCCTACGGGAAGAAAGTCGTTGAGGGCTTGCAACGTTAAAGCACTGCTCTCATCTCCAGGACATTTATGTGCAGATGGTACTCGAACGGTTGCCACGTCCCATGAACCATCCTGCGCTGATAATGACCCCCGGACCCGATCAGGGAGGCAGCCATGGTGACAGTGGCTATCGGGACGGGGTACAAAGCACCTGCCTTGGTGAACCTGAGACGATGTGATCCACCAAGCAAGATGCTGTTTGCATGTCTGTGTCACCAGAATCTGGTGACGCATTGGGAGTTGCTGGTATGACCACTGTGTGAACAGCATCCACTGAAGGAGGCGCATGTAGAATCGAGCCAGGAAGAAGAGTAATGGCCGCAGCCATGAGACCTAATACCTTTAGAACCATTCTGGCCTGTACCTTCTTGCTGGCCAGAATGATCCTGACATGAGTCTGAATGTCTGAAACTCTTTGTTCTGTAAGGGTAGCTGACATCCGAACAGTGTTTAAGTTTGCGCCTATGAAGGTAATAGACTGGCAGGGCGATAAGGATGACTTTTCAAGTTGATTGAGATGCCTAAATGAGAACAAAGGTCTATTGTGTAATCCCTGGCTTGTATAAGCTGATGCCTGGTGGTGGCTGACAGGAGCCAGTCGTCGAGATACGGAAACACCTGGAATCCTTGACGTCTCAGGTGAGCCGTGACCACTGCCATGCATTTGGTGAACACTCTGGGGCTGTAGTGAGACCAAAGGGCAGGGCTCTGAACTGGAAGTGACTGGACCCCAGCCGGCGGAGAAATCTCCTGGAGCATCTGTGAATTTTGATGTGATAGTACGCATCCTGAAGATCTATTGAGCACATCCAGTTGTCCTTCTGTAAGAAGGGCAGAATTGACTGAAGAGTGACCATTCGAATCTTGTCTTCCTGACAGACTTGTTGAGTCTGCTGAGATCCAATATTGGTCTCCAGTCTCCCGTCTTTTGGGGACCAAAAGAACCTTGAGTAGATTCCGGCTCTGAATGGTCTATTGTAACTGGCTGAATGGCTCTTTTTGCAGTAGTTTTGCGATTTCTAACTCTGCAATCTCCCTTAGACCGGTGGTACATCTGGAAGGGAACTTGAGGGAAGGGACTTTCCTCGAAAGGAATTATGTAACCCTTGGATATGATCGACTGTACCCATCTGTCTTGAGTGAGGGAATGCCAGGCTTCTGGGTACAGTGATAATCTTCCCCCAACTGCCTCCAAGGAGGGACAGCCGGGCAACACCTCAGGGATGCTGAAAGGGCTTATCAGAGAGAGGCTCCCTGTTTCCCTGGTTCTTGGACCCCTCTGCATCTAGAGCGGCGTCTGTTGTTGTTACCCCTCTGCCTCTAGGGGTAAACTGACCACGTGAATCGGCGTGACTCCTTGGGATTTACGGAACCACATCTTCCCACCCTTCTGTCCTTTGGGATAAGGCCTAGAAGGGGTGGAAAAACGGACTCCAACAGCAGAAAGAGTCTTGCCGTCCTGCTCACACCTGGTCAAGGTTTCCTTCACCTGAGGGCCAAACAAAGCTGACCCATCAAAGGGAGAATTTGTGAAGGACGCCTTAAAGGATCCGCAAAAACACATAGCCGCAACCAGGCTTGGCGTCTAAGAGCCACACCTGTGCCTGCGGCTCTACTGCTCCATCCGCAGCATAAGATATTAGCCGCATGGAGGAGTTAGCAATGGAATTGAGGGTTCCTAGCTGCGAAGCAATCTTTTCTTGAGCCCCTGCAGCTGTAGGATCCTGAACTACTTCTCCCACCTCCTTCAGGATATCTCTGGGGTCTGGTGAACTGACAAATATAATTCAGCGACGCATAGCAAAGGTCGCTGAGGAAAACATCCGCTTGCCGTACCTATCCATGGTCCTAGAGTCCTTATTAGGAGGATGGACGGGCACGGAAGGATCTGCAAGTTCCTTTTTGGTGGCCGCAGCCACCACCATGGCATCAGCGGGACACCCTTGGTAAGGAATTGTTTGTCACTCGGGCAGTGATAAATTTTGAAGGCCTCCTAGGGACTGGCTCTACAGAGTCAGGAGCTGCCCACGCCTTCGTGCAATAACCTGCATAAGGGGTCGAAGGCGGAGACACCCAGGAGGTGGAGGGCCGAGATCCAAACGCCTCTAGGTATACTGACTCATCCTCAGAGGGATTGTTGGTGGGCCAGTTTCCCTCTGTTTTAGAAGTTCTAGGATGTCTGAGAAGGAGACATCCTCAGAGGGGATCTAGGGATCCCTCTGACTCATCAAAGTCAGTATCCAAGTGACAGACTCGGGAGTCTACATGCTTCCTCTTACAAGTCCTCTTCCTAGGAGGATCTCCCGAAACATCAGGAGAATCCTCGGAAGAGGGGAAATTCCCAATGGGGAAACCTGAGGCGGAGGATCTCTGGGTCCTGTAGCAAGAGAAGTGGCAGAGATGTCAACAGGTACTATAGAGGGAGGAGCTACGGGAACAGACTGCTGACTGATACCAGTGGCCAGTACACTCTTCATCACCTCGAATGCTCCCTCCCAGGCAGTTCCGAGAGAACCCGCTCCAAGAGCTAGGAACTCCAGGGACCACCGCAAGGGAAGTCTCCGAGGCAGATGTAGGAGCCGAGCTAACCAAGGCCGAGGCTCCAAGGGGAGAGCGGGCTCGGACAAGGGTCCGATGCCACTCACCCCTCGGAGGAGACCATGGAAGCCCGACCACCAAATCCCTCTAAGGAAGAGGAGATAAGAGTAGAGGCTGAAGGAACAGAAGGGGTATCCGTCCTCCAGCCGTAGCAGTAACCATTCGAAGACTCCAACTCCAAGCTCTGGGGTAGAGTTGAAGGAGGAACTGTAAGTGGTGGGCCAACAGTCGTCTGTTGAGACGGACTGTGTAACATTTGGGCCACTACCTGTGACTTGAGTAATCTAATGACCTCTCTCTCTAGGTCATGATCTGGCAACCTGGATGGCCTTGAAGATCGGCTCCGATGGCTCCGTTCCGATAGAAGAGGCGGCCGGAGCCGACAGTATCGGCTCCAAGGAAGGAGATCTCGACCTCTTCCTGGAATGAGCGATCGAAGGCGATACTATACATCCTCTCGGAGCCGACTTCGGAGCCGACAGGAAGCTCGATGTATCGGCTCCAGCCGAGCCGATACAGCCACCAAAGTAACGGTGTCGGAGCCGATCGGAGCCGTCACCGATGCCTGTGCCACATGTGTGTCGGAGCCGATCGGCGCCGACATCGTGGACAAAACAGATTCGGCACCGATAGCCATCGGTGCCGAAAAGCTTCAAGCCAGAATCGGCTCCAGCCGAGTCGATCTCGACTCAGTATGCAGTCGGAGCCGAGGCCGCAGGCTTAGATACAGAAGCCTGGGCCTTGGCAGGTTTTGTTGATTTTGGTGGAGCCGACTTAGCCGGAGAGCCCTCCGGCTTAAGAAGGCCCCTAAGAATCAACTTATTACGTCTCTCCTGCAGGACTCTCTGGCTGAAGGAGTGACAAATAGCACAGGAGTCCTGCAGGTGAAGAGGGCCCAGACAATACAGGCAGAAGTGTGACCGTCTGTCAGAGACATCTTCTGACAGCACGAGTCACACTTCTTAAAACCTGAGACCCTCTCCTTTGACATGGTGCCGAAAAACACAACACACACACACACCAGTCAAAATTAACTTAAACAAAATACCAAGAGGTATTCTATAAAAAACCAACACACACACCCTAACAGGGGGGGGGATGGGATAGGGAGAAAATTGACTAACAAAAATTTAAAGGAGACAGGGAATTTCTGTCAAAAAGGGTAGAAAAATAAACTTAAACTATCAATAAAAGAGTTTTAGATTAAAAAGGGGCTTAAATATCACAAATGTGAACAACTTACCAGGAGCTGGTAAAAAGAAGACCTCCCAAGTGAAGCGGCAAACGAGATCTGGATACTTACCGCCTTGCATCATGGGATATGGGGCTGCCTCGAGCTGGTAAAAGGAGTTCTCGAGCTAAAGCAAGTGCCGAGTCGGAGCCGAGGATCGGCTCCGAACCCATCAAGCAAGAATGAAGGCGAGATTGACAACTTAACATTCACCTTTCTCTCAATGCTAACAAATCTAAAATACTACTATTCACACCCTCAAAATCATTCTCTTTTGATAAAAAATCCTTCCAAGTCCTTAGCCAAAGCAACTCTCTGATCAAAGTTGTTCCCTTTACCAAACTACTCGGTGTAACTATAGACGAACACCTCAAGTTTGACATCCATATTCAGCAAAATATAAAGAAAACACACCAAAAACTAGGTATGCTATACAGGAACAACTACTTCCTCTCTATTTCTACCAGGCATACTCTGGCCTCCTCTTACCTCCTTCCCTTCCTTCTGTTTGGTGCCCCACTACTAACTAACCTATCCTCTTCATCACTTCCGAACTTGAAAGCTGTTATAACAAAATTTCTAAATTTGCCACCAAATCCAGACATTCCACTCATCACTCTGTTACCCTCCAATCCCTCAGCTGGTTAGAATTCAAAAATTACCCGGACTTCCTCCAGCTCACTACAGCACATAGACTAATATTTAATCCAACCAAATGCCCTGCTCTAACATCCTTCCCCCATACACCCCAAACAGAACTCTCAGATTTGAACACCAAAAGTTAATTACTGTCCACAAACCTAAACATCCTGCTGGACAACTTCTCCTCTCCTTCTCCTTTTACATAAGAAATGAAATTCTCTCCCTTCCACACCAAGGACGATGTCAAACACAAACAACTTCAAAACTCAGCTTTGCACCTACCTCTCCTCCAAATGGAAATGTAACTGCATTCTCCCTACCTAGAACTCTTTAACAAAAGTCCCTGGGAGGGTATCCTCCTGAGTTCCTAAACACCTTATAGCTGGCTATCACCTTCTATGGCTAATTCCCATATGATCTCTCACACTCTGTAAATATTGTAAATAGCTTTTGACTTTTGACTTTAACTGTGTGAATTTGTTAAAATGTATCTGGACGGTATTTTTCCACTATGGGCAATATTGCTCACGCTTTGCATTATTTGATATGTATTTGTACTTGTATTTGCACTTTTATTTTTATTGGACTGCTATCTTTACTGTAATCTGTTTAATGGAGCTTTTCTCCCCGGGCCTCCACTGAAAAAGGGTTCTCTGGGCCCAGTGGACTTCCCCGGTAATCAAACTGGAAATAAATAAATAAATAAATAAATTATTAATGCCCACCCCTCCAGGCATGTCTAAAGGTCAGATCCCTGTGCTTTCTCCTATTAACCTGGTGAACTTGGGCATCCTGAGGCAATGTAGCAACTGCCTCATGTACACTGACAACCCTCTCCTCTTACCTCCCAACACTCAGACTTGCGAGAGATGCACTTATATATCCAAACTGGAAACCATGCACTGTCCAGCCAAGATCAGAATAGCTGGTCAAGAGGAGAAGGTCAACACTTGCACCACACCACATGGAACACATAGCCCTCCAGAACACACACACCAGCAATGCCTTCATATAAAAACACAAACCACACACCCACCTTAGTGGAGGCGCTCAATTAAAATCTACCCAAACAACAGAGACCTCCAAGCCAGAAACACACCAGACCACCACAACACAACACTAATCATGAGACACATAACTCTCCTAAATAGTGTGCCACTCAAACAAAGCCCCTAAGGCAAAACAGCATGCCCAACAGGGTCTACTTTAGAATAATGAAAACGCAAAATGTTGAGCGTTCATATGAGTGAAAAATCAGGAATTCAATATTGATTTTTTGGGACTGCAGTACAGTGAAGATTAGAATATTTGCCCTTTCCTCCCTGTAGTGTGATCTCAGAGTAGGAATATATATTTAGCGGAGGGTGTAGGGGGCACAGCCCCCCACAATAGCGATTTCGAGTTCCTGATTATTCACTCGTGAGTGTTCGATAGTTTGATTTTTCGTTGTTCTGACATTGACCCGCCCAACACACTAGTCATAGGTCACTCGATAGTGAGGCACACTGATGTCCCACTCACTAGGTTGAATAAGGAGAAAATATCAGTCAGCTGCCTGTCAGGTGCCAGGATCCGCCACATAACGCATGCACTCAGGTCCCTCAACAACAGGTACAAATATGACTGTCATTGTAAATGTGGGTGTGAATGACCTGAGACATACCTCCCTGGACTACGTGAAGAGACATGGAGGAGCTCTCAGAATATATAGCCCAGGCAGGTATGACCCTAGTCCTGAGCACATCCTACCATCACCCAGAATGATACTGTAGTACTAGCAGAAAATGATTGATTTCAATAATTGGCTACGTTTCTGGTGTCATTCTAAGGTTCTAAGGGGATTCAGTATCTGTCTGCCTGGGATGACATGATTGACAGACCTCAATACTTTGACAGAGATGGCCTGCATCTGTCACCCCTAGGCTTCCAGATACTGGCCAAGGCTCTTGCCACCCCTATAGTGCCTTTTTTAGGTGGTGTTCCAAAGATCAAATTACCACCGTAACAGCTTACAAACAAATGCAATCTGAGGGTCATGCTGCTCAATGCTAGAAGTCTAAATCTCAAAATGCACTCGCTCAAAGTACTCCTTAAAATGCAGAACATCAACATTTGTGCTGTAACAGAGACCTGGTTCAAGGCAGCAGAAAGCACCCCTGCACTACCAGGGTATAACTCATTCCACACCTTTCGGCCCTAGAACTAGGACCAAGGCTCCAAAGGCAGTGGTGTTTCCATATTCATAAAGGATATGCACACCTCCAGACTGGTAGCCCAACATAACACATCTGAGATACCTCAGGTGCAGCTAACATTAGGTAAGACAGTGATTCAGGTTGTAGCCTGCTACAGGTCCCAAACCATGTCCCAAGACTCACACTCCACGTTCCTAAGCACCCTGGAGAATATTAGGGTCCAACCTAACACTCTCATACTGGGCGACTTCAACTACCCCTCCATTAACTGGGAAAACTACTCATGTACCAATACACTTACCCAACGTTTCCTGGAATTCATTAATTTCAGTGCCCTGAACCAGCTTGTTCTTTCTCCCACTAGAGCTAGCAACATCCTTGACCTGGTCATTACTAACATGGGCGACCGTTGTTCTACACCAATAGTCAACTCCTCCCTGGTTAGCTCTGACCACAAACTAATCACCTTGGAAATCCACATCCCTCTCAACCCCACCCCACCCCCCACCCCCCAGCAAAGGTAACCACCATGAAAAACATCTCCAAAGCTAACTTTGGGCTCCTAAAACAGAGGTGGCTAACTTCACTGCACCCATGCAAATGGAGAACAGTTGCATGACTGTTGAATCATACACCAGTGCACTGTACAAACATGTACACAAATGCATAGATCTCACCATACCCAATAGAACCAAGATGCTCTCCTCCAAAAAAAGGAAGTCAATCTGGTGGACCCCTGCCATAAACAAACTTTACAACAGAAGCAGGAAACTGATGTGGAATAAGGTGAAGTCCCAAGACTGGAAAAACACCCTTAGCAGCCTCAACAAAAAGCTGAAATCCCTCATCAAATCCTCTAAAGCTAGCTATGAAAACAGAATTGCAGCAGATAGTAAAGACAACCACAAGGCCTTCTATAGTTATGTAAAGAATCTCCATGGCAATACCCAGATTTGCTTTGAGCACAATGGTACCTCCTATACTGAGCCAACAGATGTTGCCAATATACTGACCGCCAGATTCAGTGCCAACTTTATCCCTCTCTCCCCCAGCAAAGGACCAATCACAATACCAGTAGATTGCGAGGCACCCAGTATTACTGCTGCACAGGTTAAAACAGCACTGTCCAAGGCCAAGAATACAGCTTCTATGGGACCTGACAATATCCCTGGCTGTGTTCTACATGAACTACAGAGTGAACTGGCACCTCACCTGTGTGCCCTGTTCAATCACAGCCTCACCTCAGGCTTTGCCCCTACTGAATGGTGTACTGCTGCAGTCATCCCTCTCCACAAAGGAGGAGCGACTACAGACCCTGGGAACTATTGCCCCATTAGCCTGACGAGTCTGAAATGCAAAGCTATAGAATGGACCTAATAAACAAGGATATAGGGAATCTCCAAACTCTGGATCCTACACAGTTTGGTTTTGTGGAGGGTAGATCATGCCTGCTCAACTTGGTCACTTATTTGAGTCAGTCACCAGAGCTGTGGATGAAGGCAAGGTGGTTCATACAGCCTACCTTGATCTGGTCAAGGCGTTTGATACCATTCCCCACTCAGGAATCATAGAAAAACTCAGTAAGCTAGGTATCAACCCCTATATCACTAGGTGGGTTGAAAACTGGCTCACAGATAGAACCCACAGTGTGAAAGTAGCTTGACTCCAAGTCAGACTGACAGCCAGTCATGAGTGGAGTACCACAGGATTCAGTCCTGGGTCCTGTCCTGTTTGGTATCTACTTCTCTGAAGTCCGAGCCAACACAAAGGGACTCCGGCTGATAAAGTTTGCAGACAATTGCATGTTGGGAGCTATTATTAACTCCCCAAGTGATGCTGATGTCCTACAGAAGGGCCTCACTGAAACCAAAGACTGGTGTCAGAACCATGGCCTTAAGCTCAATGCCAAAAAAATGTGTCGTCATCCCCTTAGGAAAACCCAGGTCCCTTGAATTACTACATTAATGGTAGTCCACTGAACACAAAAGGTGTTATAAGAGATCTGGGTGCACAGGTTGACAGCAACCTCTCTTTTGACCACCACATTGCCACTATGATCAGAAAGTCCTTCTATGTGGCACATCTCATTACTAAGGGTTTTGCATCCAGGAAGAAAGAGGTCATTGTCTCTCTCTACTCTTCTCTCATTAGGCCAATCATTGAGTACAATACCCCATTTGGCATGTACCTCACTAGACAATTGCAACAACTGGAGAGGCCGCAAAAGTACCTCACAAAGAGGATCCTAGGCCTTAAACACTTGTCCTATATGGACAGACTCAGAAAACTCCAACTATTCTCTGTCTTATATCACCTACTTAGAGGTGATCTCTGCTTGACTTACAAAGACATGTCTGACCCAGCTCTGTTAGAAATGCTACATTTAAAGAAATCCCAATCCCTCTGCACCACACATTCCAGAGACCTCAACCTCATTACCACAATCAACAGAACATACTGGAGGGACAGGTTCATAATCCAGAGACTGCCCATGTTATGGAATAGACTTCCCATACATGTCAAGCAGAGCACCTCACTGGCCCTCTTCAAGAGAAATCTTGATGAGTGGATGGGAAATAGAAAATTCACCCCGGGGATCACTCCAGTGGCTCTGCTCAACAGAGGCGCTGTGAATTAAGTCAGGTGGAATGATGCCAGCGTAATCCTATGGGCTAGGCTTGTAAAGGCTCCAGGGCCATTAGTCTAGTACATACCTATAAACCTATGAACCTATGAACCACAATCTACACAAAGGTGGATGGTGCATATTACATCTTAGGAATACCTGCAGATAAGTCACTTTTTGCAACAAAAGAAGTTGAAAGAATATCAAAAAGCAAGGTGATGTATGGCAAATGGGGTTACCATCCTCATAATGAAATGTTTTTTGGGGGGAAGGGGAGTCTACTTATATACAGTAGAGAATTGATTATCCAAACATCGATTATCAGAAACGCCAATTATCAGAACCAGTGTTAGAAAAAGTTTTCGAGTAGGAAAAATCTGAATATGTAAACATTATACGCATTTGCTCAAGCATGTTTTTTTTTAGCCAGCTTATGAGTGAAAAATATTCTTTATTGTCCATTGGAATCACTGAATGGTTGAAAAGTTTATTCCTGCGTGCAGAAAAAAACAAGATTTTAGATGTGTTTTTATCCATTTCAATTATATGTTTGATTATTCGAACAATTTGATTATCTGAACTACCCTAGGTCCTAATTAGTTTGCATAATTGACTCTCTACTGCAACCTTGAAATTCCGGATTTTACCTCTAGCATAGTTCTGTCCTTTCTACATTGCCAAGATTATTAGGGAAAAAAAGCAGAAGTTGAGTCCTCCCAACTTTATCATCACCTTAACCAATACAACCTGCTTTTTATACAAACTGGATTTTGTATAGGTAACAGATCAACACTGCTCTTATAACATTCATAGGCAGGACATGTAATCATATGCAACTTGTTAAACTTTAACCTTTAAACTAGGAATCCTCACCTGCTGGTCTCATGGCATGTTTATCTCCACAAGCCAGCTGCGTCTTACAGAATTCACAGCACCTATCCTGTGGCAAACATCACTAACATAAGTAAAGCCAGTGGGACATCCAACTGTATTGAAGAACCTTGCAGAACTTAAGTCCCCAAGCCAGCTGTGTCTTATAGAATTCGTGGCACGTATCCTGTGGCAAATATCACTAACATAAGTAAAGCCAGTGGGACATCCAACTGTATTGAAGAACCTTGCAAAACATAAGTCCCCAAGCCAGCTGTGTCTTATAGAATTCGCAGCACCTATCCTGTGGCAAATATCACTAGCATAAGTAAAGCCAGTGGGACATCCAGCTGTACTGAAGAACCTTGCAGAACCTAAGTGCATGTCTCATTATAATACAAAAGGCATTAGTACGTTGTGTTTTTTACTGTAATCCTTAATGTACTGAACATAAATACATGAGCCAGCAGCAGGGATTTCAGTCCCCCCCACGTAGAAACATTTTGATTTCTATCCTCCAAGTCTGTAAAAAACACTCCATTCTAAATTGTAATTCTAGCCCTTTGAGTCTGTAAAGAAACATTTATCCATCCTTTTTTGGTATGTGATATATCCCCACTACCCTCCCAGTCTGACTTTGAGTCAACATTAGCTGACGCAATCACATTCAGCCGTAGACATTTGAGTCCCCCACCCCCACCCCCAGGTACACACATTCTGGTTTCTACACTTAAAGTCTGTAAAACACTCCACACTAAAGTGTAATTCTAGCCCTTCCAGTCTCTAAAGAGACATTTACCTGTTTATTTTCTCTTCTTCTTCTTCTATGTGATATATCCCCACTACCCTCCCAGTCTGTCTCTGACTCAACAATAGTTGACTCACCCTCTCTCAGCCCTCAGACAAGGTATTTCTTAGGGCATCCAACTGGTAAAATTAAAAAGGACTTTCACTCCTTTACAAAATAAAAAAAGGCATTGGTAACAAATGAAAGACTAACATTATAGATGTGACTTCTGAACAACTGATAGTTTTATTTTTGAATTGCACATACACACACCCTTCAACTTCCCATCACTCCAGCCCACCTACCAGTTCACTATCCACACCCATATCTCCTACTCACACAACTCACACCCTCACCAGATATAAATACCACCTCTAACTGCACAACCTCACTCCCACTATGTCTCATTACCCCCACTCTCAGTTCCGCTATACCCACCTGGGATTAATCTCCCTATTTACCTGTATCTGACATGGCTTAGTGGTAAATCATTTTGGTTATGGTGTTCAGGGTCCTTGGTTCGAACTTTGCAAAGGCCGTTTATTTGATCACTTCTGTGTCTCTGCTCGACAGTGGCACAGGAAAATAACTTTCTTGGGTGGCGTAAGCCAGGGAACCTTGTTGGTTAGACTTATGTAGGCCCTTGGGCCGATAGCCTAGTACCTACCTATGAACCTCTCTTCATTAGCACTCTTCAAGAAAAATCTTGATGAGTGGATGGGAAATAGGAAATACACCCTGGGGATCACTTCTGTGTCTCTGCTCAACAGTGGCACAGGAAAATAACTTTCTTGGGTGGCGTAAGCCAGGGAACCTTGTTGGCTAGGCTTATGTAGGCCCTTGGGCCGATAGCCTAGTACCTACCTATAAGACTACCTATGAACCTATGAGCCTCTCCATAGCCACCATCAGCACCTCTTATCTCTCCACAATCACTCACTGTATCCACCCCAAATCTCCCATCCTAACCCACAACATTACTATCACTCCCACTCACGCAAGCATATACCCCACCATATACACCCAACCCCCCCATATACCATGCCCCTCCCATGTACCACTTCTATCCATCTAAAAAGCAACCAAGTCTACAATTTCACTACCTAATCATCCAATACCTAACAACTATCACCTGTATAACTATCCAGCTACTACTATGAGGAAACAGCCACTCCAACCCCGGGCCAGCAACCTTTGCTAATAAGCCATGCACCCATCACTATCCAGCTAAGCACAAACCCACTGACGTAATGATACTAAATATGAATACCCGCAGTATCATGAATAAAATAGAAGACCTTCATGCTGCCATCTCCTTTTATAACCCTGATATTATTCTCATCAAAGAGACGCGGCTTAAACCACATATTAAAGATAATTCCATCACCCCACCTGGGTATAACATTCTCAGGGCAGACCAGCTACATAAAAGAGGCACAGGCTTAGCTCTGCTTCACAAAACCAACCTAAAACTCCAACTACTCCAAAAGGATTCCCTCAACTTCAGCAATACAGAGACTCTATTTGCAAAGCTCTCCCTTAACCAACATAAGCACATAAACCTACTGGGTATCTATATACCTCCGGGTGACAACCTAACCACCCTAGAATCCATACTTCACTGGGCCTCATACTCCTTCTCTCAAGAAACTATTGTGCTAGGTGATGTAAACATTGACTGGAACTCCATCCATTCTTCCACCCCCACCCACATTAACCTATATAACTTCACTCAACTTGTAGATACTCCCACATGCATTGATAAGCCCACAAAAAGAGAATCTATACTTGATTGGATCCTCACAAATCAACCAAATACTGCCCATCAATGTGACACCCTACCAAACTCTCTGAGCGACCACAGCCCCACTTTTATACTTAGGCAAAAACTTAAAATAATTAACTCTCCCTCCCTTCTACAAACCCACTCTAACAAAAATTTTCCTAGAGACCACTTCATAAGAGCCTTGCAACATTGCAACTGGTCTCCCATCAAAACACTTTCATTAGACAAAGCAGTTGATTACTTCAGCTCCACATTCCTAAATATCCTCAACCAACTAGCCCCCTTAAAAATTATCAGGACACATAGCAACCCCAACCCTTGGCTCCAGAAAACCACAAAAGCCCTACTTAAAGGCAGGGATAAAGCCTGGAAAACCTGGCGACACACCAGATCACCTGCAGCTAGGCAAACCTTTCACGAGCTCCAAAACAAAGCAAAAAAGCAGGTTAAGCTTGATAAACAAAATTACTGTATCACTCAACAAAACAAATACTGTACCAAACCACAAAAATTCTGGGCAACAATAAATAACATTCTACAGCCCGGAAGTAGTACCACTCCTGTACTCAATATAACAGGTACAGACCTGGACATAGTCTCCAGCTTTAATAACTATTTCACCTCCTCAGTACTCAAACTCTTAAACAACATCACTTCCTCCAACACCCCACCACCACCTCAGGCCCAAATCAATACCATACCTTTCACACTTAAGTCTGTTCCTACCTCTACTATCCAAAAACTCCTAGCCAGACTCAAACCAACCACCCTTGCAGCCGATAACCTTCCTGCCGAATACCTCCAAATTGCATCCACAGCTATAGCCTATCCCATTTCACTTCTAATAAATAGATCCATCACTGAACACACCATTCCAGTCCTGTGGAAAACCTCATATATCATACCACTCCACAAAGGTGGCCCCTCCCTAGATCTTTCAAACTATCAACCAGTTGCAATTCCCTCACCCCTCTCTAAGATCCTAGAAAGATGTATTCATCACTAGTTCCTCTCCTATCTCCTCACCAACAGCCTTCTCTCTTCAACCCAAAACAGATTTCGCCCATCCCACAGCACCACCACTGCCCTACTCAAATTCACCAATACTATAACGTCCACAGGAATCTAGGTAAATTTGTCTCAGCTACTTTCCTAGATTTATCCAAGGCATTTGACACAGTCTCACATAGAAAACTACTCTTTTGTCTCTCTGACCTCAACCTTAACAATCACACCCTCCTCTGGTTTAATAGCTATTTAGATAACTGCCAACAATCCGTCAAATGGCATAACTCTCTATGCCCCCCACTCCCAACCTCCTTATGTGTGCCACAAGGATCAATCCTAGGAACCCTTCTTTTTAATATCTTCACAAACCGACTCCACTCAGCTACCTCTAAAGCCAACATAGTCCAATACGCTGATGACACAACTCTCATATGCTCTGCACCCAACATCCAACTTCTCCAACAAAAAGCACAAGAAGCCTTCTCTGAAATAGAAAACTGGCTTAACAACTCACACCTCATACTAAATCCCAAGAAAACACAACTAATGCTATCCCACTCTACTAAAACGAGCAACCTTACCTTCTCCATACTCTCCACCAGCAAAGCCCAAGTCACCCCGTCACTGAGGCTAAACTTCGAGGAGTTACCATTGGCCAGCAACACAAATTCACAAAGCACATATCAACAACCACCACTAAAGTCCACAAAAAGCTAGGTTCCCTCTATCGCTGTAAAAGTTATCTAACCACCAAATCTCAAATTGCAATAACCAGGACCCACCTCCTATCTACTCTACTTTATGCATCCCCAGTTCTAACTAATCTTTACAAAACTGACCTTAATAAACTTTCCATCTGTTACAACAAAATCACTAGATTCACTACCAGTGCCAAATCAAAATCCCACCACTGCCTTTCCCTACAAGCCTTGCACTGGCTTCAATTTACGAACCTATTAAGGTACCATCAACTCAGCCTAGATCATCTAATTCTATACTATCCCGAGAAAACACCTGACCTGACTGGCATGCTGAACTTCTACAATCCAAATAGACAACTTCAGTCCTCCAAGAAAGCCTTAATCGAAACCATCACATGCAAAAACAACTCCAGGGAATCACTATTTGCCCATGAAATAGCAAAAATATGGAACAACCTTCCCCCTGACCTCAAACTACAAAACTCCACACCCTCTTTCAAAAGCCTACTTAAAACATACCTCTTCACCAACCATCTATGCACCTGTAATTGACCCCCTGAAGCCTCATCCGCTTACTATTTCTATACCCCATTTGTCCAGGACACCATCTAACTATACCTATCCATGTGTGAGCAATAACCTATATGTGTGTGTGTGTGTGTGTGTGTGTGTGTGTGTGTGTGTGTGTGTGTGTGTGTATATATATATATATATATATATATATATATATGTATGGGTCTACTATGGTTGATTGAAAACTCACTTGACTGAAAATGAAATTACTAGGACCACTTCACTGAAAGCTCACTTCACTGAAAACTCATTTCGTTGAAAGTTATAAATGGCCTTTTCCCCACTGTAGTGTGACCCTGGAGTTAGTATATAAAGTAAGGTGGGGTGTGGGGGCACAGCCCTCCACATTGGCGGGTGTGAGGGGCATAGCCCCCCACGTATTATAAACATTTTAAACTATACACAGTGATACTTACAAGTGCAATAAATAACTGTTTTCAAAAAAGAATATATAACCAAGATATGTGGGGGTCTTTGCCCCCCACGCCACTCAATGTGAGGGGCTGTGCCCTCCACACCCCCCTTAATTTATATACTAACTCCAGGGTCGCACTACAGTGGGGAAAAGGCCATTTATAACTTTCAACTAAATGAGTTTCAGTCAAGTGAGTTTTCAGTGAAGTGGTCCTAGTAATTTCATTTTCAATCAAGTGAGTTTTCAATCAACCATAGTAGACCCATATATATATATATATATATATATATATATATATATATATATATATATATATATATATGGGTCTACCTGAAAACACCAATATGCCAAAACACCGATGAAGAGCACACCGAGACCGGAAGATCGGCAACGGAGATGACTGACAGTTGAAAAGCCCGACGCTGAGAACACAGACATGTTAAGGTAAGTGTGCGATAGTGACAGACTTTAGGGTTAGGGGCAGGTTAAGTGAGTTAGGGTTAGGGTGTGGGTTAGGTGAGTGTGCGATAGTGATGGACCTTAGGGTTAGGGTTTGGATTAAGGTTAGTGCATAGATAGTTGTGTATGTAAGGCTTAGTGTAGGCTTGTAAGGTTTTTGGTGTTCTTGTGTTGTGTGTGTGTTTTTCGGAAAAGGTATTTGTTTTGTTTTGTTGATTGTCGGGATTGTGGTTTGTCGGGCATGTGAAGTTTCGTGGTTTTGAATTGTCGATTTTGTGGTGCCGGTTATCTCGTTGTCGGTGTTTTGGCGTGTCGGTGTTTTCAGGTAGACCCATGTATATATATATATATATATATATATATATATATATATATATATATATATATATACATATATATATATATATATATATATATATATATATATATAGTGTGTGTGTGTGTGTGTGTATGTGTATGCATATATTTGCATGTATACTCTTGCATGTATATTTGCTTGAATGTATATATGGAAAACTTAAACATTTATATACGCTTATTCAGTTGTGAAATATTTTGCAATGCTCTACCAGGTTCTTAGCTACTCTCATTGTATATTCTGTACACTTGTATTTTTAACCAAAAGAGGGACTATCCCCTTATTGTATACTAACAGCTGTAAAGTCTCCCATCTGTATGCTACTGCTCTGTAATGTATCTCTTGTAAATTTTTCTTCTCTCTCTTTAAACATATGGAGTTTTTCTCCCTAGGACTCCGCTGAAAATGGATACTTGTCCAGTCGGACTATCCTGGCAAAAAAATGATAAATAAATAAAATGTTAATTTAACAAGTGCCTTTTTCGTAGATTTAGTAAAAACCTTTGATAGTGTCCTACACTATTTGTACAATATTTCCTCTAGATGACTTAAGTAGCTGCAAACTGTCTAAAAATCCATATGGGTTGTTTATTAGTTTGCCATCCCAGTTCCAGGAAATTCTAAAAAAACTTTATAACTGGAAAGTGCAACAAGACTTCATATCATGTCCATTTTTGTTCTCATGAATTATTAATAAAGTCTCAAATACAATCTACTCATCAGTTGTTTTGCATTGCACAGATAGTTTAGTCACTTGGTCAAGAAGTCAAACGCACCTTCATATATCACACCCTCACACAACTTATTTAACTTACATTCACATTTGCAAACATTAAAACTAACTCTTAATTACAATTCAAAATGTATACCTCTCAGTACTCACAACATGTAGCAACAATTAAATCAAATCTCTCATCTTCCCCTTGTGGTATGTATATTCAAGACATTGCCCAGTACAAATACCTTAGGAGGTGATTTTAACTACACTTTAATATTCAACACCCCCATTAAACAAGTCAATGCAAATAAATAATATTAAAGGCTTTCTATTATTCAACAGCATGTAACAATGGATACAAATTATCTAATAACAGAGATCGTGCTAACATGACAATATATGCACATTACAATATCCGTTACCAGTTAAATATAGTTTATGGAAAAAAATATCAATAAACTTTATTTGTCTTGACCTGCTTTCAGCAAACACCTTCCTGAGGATTAGCAATCACCACAGAGTGATTAAACAAGAGGTTATTATTAAGCCCTTGAGGGAGTGTTTAGATTTTGACTCAGAAACTTTGTTGAAATTTCTTTATGTTCTTATAGCTTGAACATTTTTTCAGACTAATTAAAATAAATTTTAAGCTTGCAAACTGTGCTTGCCTATAAGAAAGTGACACAACTATAATTAAAAAAGAATGATATAACCATACACCTTGGAAATGATGTGTCCCTTCCTAATAATGGTTTTATTATTTCTCCCAAACAATATTACTACAGCTGACAGCACTGATGCAGAGCAGTAACTGACAGAAACTTTTTAACTTACTGCAGCTCCCTTAATCCTGTAGTTTGTCAGAAACCCGAGTATAATCTCCTAGATTATGTTAGGTGATATCATCATGATATGACATCATAAGGACATAACTTTACCAATCAGGTTATAATTTACAGCTGTCCTAAATAGGTCCACTGTCTTTCTCGGTTCTATCACTTAAGGTTTTCCCCACTTGTTTGTGCATGTACAGCCTACTTGGCTATTTTTAGAATGTCAAAACACATAATCAATATCTAATTTTTGCACCCTTTCACAAACATTATTTAGTATTTAGTCCTCAGTCAGAGTATACATGCTATGTCAGTTGTACACATTCTATGTCTTTGAATACAAAATTAAGAAATCCCTCCCTTACATCTACTATTGCATGAGGAGTTGGTATAATGCGTAAGGTCTTTACTTTAGAGATGTTTAGTACAAGGTTTGATTTGGACCTCTGGATATTGGCTAGGCTTATAACAGTCTGCACACTGTTAGCCTAGTATTTACCTAGGAACCATAAAATATCATAATTCCTACTATTTTACTAGCTCCTTGACTGTGTGTGATAAATGACACTTTGGTTCTGGATTATAAACAGAAGATTAACATGCACACTCTGACATGAATAATGGGTAAATCACTGCAGCAAAAACAGGAGATATGAAACTCTGCCACAATAATGAAATAAATAATATTTTACCAGCAATACCATACAGCAAGAACAACCATAATTATGTAAGTATCAGACATCATCTAACAGAAGAGAGAGGGTGAAAAATGACAATTTTGGATGTGTTCACTTGGAAGTCATGGAAATTAGTATATATCAGCATTTCTTGATAACAATGAGTACTTGAATTTACATTTTGGTGTAATAATTATGTTAACAGGATCACAGGAATGCAAGAGAATTGAGCCTTGTGATCATGTATATCTTGTCGATACCTACCATAAAACCCTACCCCTCTTCTCTCAGGGAAGGCAAAGCCAGTCCAGCTTGGCTGAACTTGTAAATAATCATTCAGGTCCCATAACACTCCTCTTTTCTCATGGAGGGCAAAGCCAGTCCAGCTCAGGTGAATTTGTAAACACCCATCCAATCATTCAGGTCCCATAACAAGGATGATAATGAATGACACTTTACAGGGATGTCTGTTCCATGGTTGGAGGATGTACTGCATGATAAACCTATCTCTCCCTCCATGTTCTATTTATCTACATGTGAAAAATGTACATTCTTGTTTCTGGTATTGCTGGGACTATCTGATTTATGGAGATAACAAAGATCCAGATCCACTATGTCCTTAATGGCACTGTAGTCAAGGCATAGATCACCCCTCAGAAGTCTATAAGATACTGAATAAAAGGACCATGTCTAGTGAGATACATCAAGGGGGTATTGTACTCAATAACTGGTCTAATCAATGTTGAATGTAAGGGACTATGTATGACCTCTTTAATTATGGATGAACAGGAATGGCGCAGTGGTGCAGCGGTAACGTTGTCGCCTCACAGCAAGAGGTTCTCCAGTTCGATTCTCGGTTGGGGTGCCTTCTATGTCCTCCCTGCGTTTGTGTTGGTTTCCTCCAGGTGCTCCGGTTTCCTCCCACATTACAAAGACATGCATCTGGAGAATTTCTCCCCGGGCCTCCACTGAAAATTGGCTTTGTTCCAAGTTGGACTTTCCCTGTTAACAAATGTTAAATAAAATAAAAATAAATACATTCAGGAAAGTTCAAGTGGGCAAAGACATTTCAGCAGAGAGCCTCAGGGAAAAGCACCATATTACTTACACTTGAATGAGTAAACAGTAAAAATGTACAATAGGACTTAGGATTACATAACTTAACAGGAAATCATCATGCTACATACACTAAATAGTATTTATGCATGTTAACATGAGTCAGTCTATAGAAAATACTACACACAGCATGTAAAGTCCATGCACATCTATAGGAAATACTATACCAAGCATGTAAAGCCCATGAGTATCTACAGAACATACTACACACAGCATGTAAAGCCCACGTACATCTATAGAACATACTGCACTCATCTTGTAAAGCCCATCTACATCTACAGAACATACAAGACACAGCATGTAAAAAGCCCATGAACATACAGAGAACATACTACATAATGCATGTAAAGCCCATGTACAGCTATAGAACATGCTATACACAGTATTTAAAGCCCATGTACTTCTATAACATATACTGTATTCAGCATGTAAAGCCCACTTACATCTACAGAACATACAATACATAGCATGTAAAGCACATGTACATGTATAGCACATACTGTACTCAGCTTGTAAAGTCCATCTACATCTACAGAACATACTAGACACAGCATGTAAAAAGCCCATGAACATCTAGAGAACATACTATACATAGCATGTAAAGCCCATGTACATCTACAGAACATACTATATAATGCATGTAAAACCCATGTACAGCTATAGAACATGCTATACACAGCATGTAAAGCCCACTTACATCTATAGAACATACTGTACTCAGCATATAAAGCCCATATACATCTACAGAACATAATATACACAGCATATAAAGCACATATACATTTACAGTACATACTATAGAGCATGCAAAGCCCATGTTCATCTATAGAACATACTGTACTGGGCATGCAAAGCCCATATACATCTATAGAACATGCTATACACAGCATGTAAAGCCCACTTACATCTATAGAACATACTGTACTCAGCATACAAAGCCCATATACATCTACAGAACATAATATACACAGCATGTAAATCACATATACATCTAAATACATACTATAGAGCATGCAAAACCCATATACATCTACAGAACATACAATACACAGCATGTAAAGCCCATGCACATCTACAGAACATACTACATACAGGCATGTAAAGCCCATGTACATCTATAGAACATATTGCACACAGCATGTAAAGCCCATGTACATCTAGAGAACATACTATAAACAGCATGTAAAGACCATGTATAAGTGCAGAACATACTATACACAGCACGGAAAACCCATGTACATCTGCAAAACATACAATACACAGCATGTAAAGCCCATGTATATCTACAGAACATACTATATAATGCATGTAAAGCCCATGTACATCTAGAGAACATACTATAAACAGCATGTAAATCCCATGTATAAGTGCAGAATATACTATACACAGCATGTAAAGCCCATGTGCTTCTACAGAACATACTATAAACAGCATGTAAAGCCCATGTATATCTGGAGAACATACTACACAGCATGTAAAGCCCATGTACATCTATAGAGCATACTGTACACAGCATGTAAATCCCATGTACATCTAGAGAACATACTATAATCAGCATGTAAAACCCATGTATATCTACAGAACATACTATAAACAGCATGTAAAGCCCATGTATATCTGCAGAACATACTATACAGAGCATGTAAAGCCCATGTACGTCTGTAGAACATACTGTACACAGCATGTAAAGCCCATATACATCTTGAGAACATACTATAAACAGCATGTAAAACCCATGTATATCTACAGAACATACTATACACAGCATGTAAAGCCTATGTGCATCTATAGACCATACTATAAATAGCATGTAAAGCCCATGTATATATGCAGAACATACTATACACAGCATGTAAAGCCCATGTACATCTATAGAACATACTGTACACAGCATGCAAAGCCCATGTACATCTAGAGAGCATAGTATAAACAGCATGTAAAGCCCATGTATATCTGCAGAACATACTATACACAGCATGTAAAGCCCATGTACATCTAGAGAACATACTATAAATAGCATGTAAAGTCCATGTATATCTGCAGAACATACTATACATAGCATGTAAAGCCTATGTATTCCAGTGTATGTTTATACCCCCCCACACACATCTGTCTGGGCTATAAAATATGTTGTGGGCAGTCTTAATATGAGAAAAGGGTTGTAGATTACAGTGCTCCAGCCAGTTAAGAGTATGAAATGCCATGTAGTGCACTTTTAGTATAAGACTGCTACAGTATCGCTAACTGAGAGTATTGTAGGTTAGTAAAAGTGGATGAGGCCTACACAACACTAGGGAGTAGCCAAGTCCGAGCGATGCTTTTATGTGCATATTCTGTTAAAAAGGTTTTTAGTTTATAGAGAGCTCCTAGTTTATGGTTATCTTTTTGAAAGACATGTCAAATGTGCTGATTTGCTTTCACTGTGAACAGATGAAATAGAATGTAGCAAGGACAGGAATCCCCAAACTGCATTCACCAAAAAAAATGGGTTGAAAAGAACCCCACACCCCCTAAACTTATTGGCTTTGTTCCAAGTCAGACTTTCACAGTAAACAAATGTTAAATAACTATATTACTAGCTCAATGGTTGCACCAACTCAAAGAAGGGGTGAATTTCCCAGAAAGGGCATCACTGCCAGTAGAACTTGCCAACAGTGACTTCCTATGGAGGAACTCCAAAAATCGGCGGGTTGAACCTCAGGCCACTGAAGCTTGAGAGCAGTCTTTGTCCACCCATAGGCTCCCCTGCTGATTCATTCTTAATCTGCGACCTATTATTATTCCTAGTTGTTTTGTATTGTGTATTATACAATAATGGCTCATTGCCATTCGAACACGTGCATGCTGATTAGACAGCGCAACCAGTCTTCCCCAATAAATCAATAATATACCAATAAAAAAGTCTGTCCACTAAAGTAAGACTTTTCTACTGACATATGCTATCGAGGGCAGAGCAAAATACAAGAAAAATCAGGTATGCTCTGCAAAGGTAACAAAACAGAAATGTACCTGATTTTCCTTGTATTTCTGCACTGTTTATCCTTAAATGTCAGTGACTCTCTCTTATGTATCAGCTGTCCAGATCTTCATAGAATGTCCAGATTTTTGCATCATAGTTTTGGTCTCTTCCTAGGGCGGCCACAATGGTGCAGTGGTTAGCATTGTCACTTCACAGCAAGAGGTTCTCCAGTTCAATCCTCAACTGGGATGCATTCTGTGCAGAGTCTGCATGTCCTCCCTGTGGTCATGTGGGTTTCCTCCAGGTGCTCCGGTTTCCTCCCACATCCCAAAGACATGCAAGGAAAATAGCAGACCTCTCCCTTGAAGTTAACCAGCGACCAAAATTCAGAAGATAATGTAGTAAAAAGTGCAGGTCAACACCACGAAGAATAAAACAAACTTTTATTGACAAAATGAGCGCTTTTGCATGCTTCCAACTGCACGCTTCTTCAGATGAGTATGCTTATGCTTTAGGTGGATTGGACACTCTAAATTGGTCCTAGGTGCGAATGCATGTATGTGTGGGCCTTCTGTGGAAGGTTGGGTGCCAAGCTAGCAACTCGATACCATAAAACTCTACTGCCAATCATGAGCGGACAGGTGATCCACTGTGGTGACCCCTAGCCAGGAAAAGCCAGAAGAAAAAATGTTGGTCTCTTCCTGCTAAAAAAAAGTGTTCTGCCTTTCTGGGTGGAAGTCATAAAATAATGGCAGACAATTGTTTTTAAGCTTCATATCCTTCAGAAAATGCACTTTAACAAAAAAACTCTTGACCAAGTAACTTTCTGAGTTTCTAAGAGCAATGCAATATGTCCCTATTCTAGGACCTTTGTCTCCCACGCCCCAAATTATGTTTACTTCACCCTCATGATCAAACCACGCCAACCATGGGTAAATCCTAATATACCCACACCTACTCATGGGTTATTGCTTAAATAACTCACATCTAGAATTATTGACTGATATTACTGTTAAGCTGCTATATTTTGACAGTCGGGTTGGAAATGAAAATACCATTAGTTTAGATTTATTTAAATTTAGGAGTAGTTGAGATTGTTCCAGCCAGTTTTCAATTTTTCTAAAAGAATGCTGCAGGTCATCTTTGAACTGTTTTATTGAAGAGGCAAATCATATTACTGTTAAGTTATCTGCCTATTAGACTAGATTTGCTGGGTTTAAAACTGGATGCTTTTTATTTATAAATATATTAAAGAGTATAGGTCCTAATATGTAATCTTGTGGCACACCTAATTTGCTGTGGAGCTGACCACCCATCAGTCCAGTGCACACACTGTGTTTAGTGCTGAGGTAACTTCTACATAAATTCATTGTAATGTATATGCGGCCAAGCTCCTTGAATAGTATGGAATGTGAAATGGCATCAAATGCTTTAAACAGGTTTAAAAATAGGGATGCAACCATTTCAGTAGTATTCTATCTGTCATGAAAATAGTTTATGAAAGTTAGTAATCTTCTTCTGTGTTATGGCTTAGCCTAAATATATCCTGTGCTGTGCAAGGTGAGTTGACCTCTGTTAGGTACCTGATTAACTGTATATCAACACATTTCCCAAGTATTTTAGAAAGACAGGACAGAATGGTTACAGGTTTGCAGTTTGTTAGTTCAAGTTATTTGCCATGCTTATGCAAGGCAATAACCAGGGGCAGCCAGTGCTGTTGGACTGCAGGACTGCAGCCCTCCCAGCTGTAAAATAAGAAATTTAAACAAAATATAAAATAAATATAAAATAAAAATAACAAAAAGAAAATAATAAAATAACCGCAAGTCCCGGAACATCGCGCATGCGCACTTGCGCCATTTCCGATACTCGGACTGCTGGTGAACCAGTCTGGAGCATGCGCACAGAATCCAGACTGTCTCCACCAGCAGTCCGGACTACAACATGTGCATCTACATTTTCCCAGCAGTCTATGCAGTAGTTCTAACTGCATAGACTGGAAGGGGATCGGACTACAACGTCCGCAGGCAGGGTGGTCTCACGGGACAGCTAGAATGAGCCTTAGGTTCTCTTGCGGGATAACAGCTCCTCAGCCAGCAATGATGGTGCAGGATACAGTGCAACGAACGATGAAGCTTCGGACTTTGCAGGTAAGAGGTGTGTGTGTGTGTGTGTGTGTGTGTGTGTGTGTGTGTGTGTGTGTGTGTGTGTGTGTGTGTGTGTATATATGTGTGTGTGTGTGTGTGTGTGTGTGTGTGTGTGTGTGTGTGTGTGTGTGTGTGTGTGTGTGTGTGTGTGTCTGTCTGTCTGTTTTGCAACAAATGTGACAATAGGCTTTTGAAACCTTCTGTAGGTCACATTTTCCCAGGCAAGCTGACTGTTATGCCTCTCAGATGTTGTCATACAATGTGGGAGGTTTTCTGCTCAGGCTATTTTATAACACTGTAAGAATGGTAAATATATTGATGTCTGATAGTATCTTAATGATAAAAATTAAGTTAAATTTCCATTAGATGCAGGGATTCTACCTCAGACAAACAAAACAATCACTAGAGCCGACATAATAAACAGTGGTAGTTTGAAGCATGAATAATTTAAATTCTTATTTTTGTACAACATTCTGTATAGCCGTGATATGTGTTCCACCTCATAACCTAAAAAAACTTCTGTACAAGTATGCTGTTATATTGTTATAATACCAAAACTGTGTTTAGTTAAGATTCAAATCATATTTGTAAGATGCACCCACTAATACCCTGTTTAAATATAAAGATAAATAATCAGGTTCACTCCAGAGTCAAATAGTCTACAGGAGTTATTAACCTTTGTTACTTGCCCAAAAACTCTAGAACATGCTGTTTCCCCAACACACACTTTCTCAACAAATCAGAAACACATTTTTTTTAATTAGTTGCTGATGTTGGACATAAAATGCAACAGTAAAACATTTAAGAGATTAGACAACAACATGTGACAACATTCCATGCAAAGGATGCATGTAATAGAAAATTCTAGTATTTAGTTTCTGTTCATAAATATAGTGGGGGGGCAGCTGTATGCCTTAGAGGAATGATGTACTCTGAGCAAGCTCTAAATCATAGTCAGGACATCATTCCTCTAAGCCACAGATCTGCCCCTCCACTCACTATATTTGTTCAGTTAGGGATCTGGTTGTCAGAGGAGCTGACGGGCGATGATGGGAGAGAGCAGCCATTACCATCTCACCATCTAACAGAGAGTTAAATGGTTCTGGCCTGCCACATGGGTAACACCTTGCATGATGTTTGAGTGCTGCATCCACAGAGCACATGCCTTTTGAACAAACACTGTCTTTCTGGTAATGCACTGGTTGGGGAAGCCTGCATGCAGAGCTGTGCTTCCTGCAGCAGGGCAGCATTTAGTGGAGCATGAAAGAAATGACTTAAGGATAGGGGAGTGCCAAAGGGGAGGGGAGGCAACTCCATCGATCATACCTGAAGGCTTGCCTGCTCCTACCACTGTATTCTTGCCATAAGTGGAATAAGTGAGCTGATTATGCAACCCAGGGATAAAGAATGGGTAGTAGGCCACTAACCTAGCCTGGGCATGCCTGGCTTTTGCCCTTAACAATAAGGTGGTTAAAAGTGGTTTTAGAGTGAATTCAGATATTCAAACATGTTTCTTTGTTTTAGTGTATAGTATTACATTTGTTTCCTCTATTGTGATATTTTGTTTTAGCCTCATTAACAAGTTAAAATGTTTATCTAAAATTTTAGATATGTATGCAACATCATTTCTTGAAAATCTTTAACCATTTCACTAACTACAAACAAAAAGAGTGGAACTGAGCTAAATATGAAAAAAATATAATACAGAATGAGTGTACAAACCCAGGTATGTTTAATTGTTGTAATTGTAATTTGTGTAAATTTTTATTAACTGGGGTTAAAGAAATCTGTATTAATGGATATAAAATTGTGTTGAAAGGAAAGGATACATGTAAATCAAGATTTGTAGTTTATTTGGTGCAATGCATGACCTGTCAATCCTTCTATGTGGGTCGTACTACGAGAAAACTTTATAAAATAATATACAAACGCAAGCATGCTGTGCCAACAGGGGATGAATAAAATGCTCTTGGGAAACATTATAAATTTACTAAATAACAAACACTGATAAAAACTCAAACTGCTAAAAACAAAAAAGGCAAAATGGAGAGTTCCACACAACAAAATGTAATGTTAGCACTTTCATTCACTAGTATCAATGAACTTCATCAGACCCTAAATGTAAAATGGATTTTAAGTTTTTAGTCTTAGACATGGTTAGAAATTTTGACAAAATGTTTAATGCTGAAGAAGAACTCGGGTGGTTAGAGTATCTTTGGCAAGTGAAGTTAAATGCCTGCTATCCACCTGGTCTTAATGACAGGGAAGACTTCATTGCTTATTTAAAAAGGAAGGGGTTAAAGCACTAATTTGGTGTGTCAGTAATTAAGTGTCATGTGTTGTTCTTATAAATTGGGTTTGGATATTGACATTATTCAGTTTGAAGAAGTCTTATGAGTTAAGATGAAAGGGGTTACTGATTAATATGTTTTTGGATAAATTTCTCAGTTGGTTTTTGTTTTGGTTTTGAGAGAAATGTATTTCACCATTGTAAAAGGCAACCCTCTTCCGAGATGAGTACTTATTATTTGGTAACGGGGTAAATAATAAGCCATCGACTCCTTTAAGCAACAATCTCCAAAAGACAAATGCAATTTATTGTATACAGTAAAAGGCCAATTTAGTGTAGTCACTAAAGGAACTGAATTACTGTTACAGCCTACTAAAACACTGAGCAGCACATCTCTCACCTGTCCACATTTTCACAGAATGTCCACATTTTTTCTTTATAATTTTGGTCTGTTCCACATAAAATTCGTAGTTTTCTGGGACATCACTAGTGCTTGAAATCATATGAGTTTCAGACTTGATCTCTTTCAGAAAATGCAGGCTAACACAAAAAACACATGGTGGTGGGTAGAGAATAAGGCTTGAAACCTGTATCTTGGGCCCAAATGGCAAGAGCCTGAATTCCCTACCCACCACCATTTGTAAAAAAAAAATGCAGATTTTTGCCTCATATTTGTTCTGTTCCTCATAAAATCTGTGGTTTCTATATGTTTGTTTCTCAACACAGCCAGTTGTGCAGTGGTGCAGTGGTACCATTGTTGCCTAACAGTTACAGGTTGTCTAGTTTGATTCTTGGCTGGGGTGCCTTCTATGTGGAGGCTGCATGTCCTTCCTGTGTTTGTGTGGGTTTGCTCTGGTGTCCTCTCATCTTACAAAGACATGTCTGGAGTGTTTCTTCCTCTGCCAAAAATTGCCTTTTGTTCCAAGTCAGACTTCCCTGGTTAACAAATGTTAAATAAATAAAAATGGCAAGCACTGGAGTTACAGACTTCATATTCTTCAGAAAGTACATGGTAACACAAAACCTATAATTATAACAAGTTTATAAGTTTATAAGATGGATATTTGAAATTGTCCCTATTTTTGGGACTGTATTCCCCCATTATTGGCTTCGTCCAGGTTTTTTGTGCCAAGGCTGAGAGCTATGGTGATAACTGAACTCACTGAATATGTTTGGGGGCTGTATTCCCCCATTATTGGCTTTGTTCAGGTGTTTTGTGCTAAGATGTTGACACCTATGGTGAGAACTGAATTCACTGAATGTAGCCATTTAAGTTTCAGTCTTCCTCTTTCATAAAATAGATGATTGATTTGGCATAGTGGTATGTTGCTGTGACTGTTTTGCACAGGGTCCTGGGTTCAATGCTTGGCAGTAAAATGTATGCTGATAACACAGCATTTTATTCTAGCAACTTTCCAACAGTATACAAGCAATGTTTAAAATGTGTCCCTGTTTTTTTGGTCTTTTGCCCCCCCCCCCCCAAATTTTGGCTTTTTTCAGATTTCTTGCGATTCAAAGTTCAGAGATACAGCTGAGTGTCAAGTAGATTTTACAAAAAACTGAGAGCTGCAGTGGAACAATAGTTTAGTGATGCTTATGCTGAGTCTGCTTGCATTGTTAATAGCACAACCGGTAGTATACTTGCTTTTGATGCAGAAGGCTGTAAGTTCTACTCCCGCAGTAGGTAGATGCATTGCTGATACTGTACTGTATTGTAAAGGGGGTGGGTGCTGCAGTCCTTTTTGGTGAAGATACCTAGTAACTCTGAACCTGTTATCAGTTTGCCATCCATTCCCTATTGCAATTATTAGATGACTTTTACTTCTTCAGAGATTGTGCATATTTACTGATACTTTGATCATGTTTTCCCCATGAAACAAGTAGATAGTTGTTCTCAGGCTTATCATATTTTAATGAAACATAGGCAATTTATTCCTCAAGGGTAACAGACACTTTATTTGTAGATGAAACGATGACATATAAAGTTGTTTGCTAGCAGCAACCTCTTCATTAGTTACAGATTTCTTTAATGTGGAATTACTTAGATGACTTTCACTGCTTCAGAGATTGTGCATATTTACTGATACTGGTGGACTGTAGAAGTTTGAGTAGACTTTTATGATAGAAATGTTCTGAATTTGGCAGTTTTGTCATTATTGGTGCATGTATTTTGTTTCATTGTTTACTGGAAAAATGTTCAAAACAAATTTAAAACACCCTCTACAGCTGTACTATATTGTACAAGGAATATAATCTAATAAAATCAGAAAGGTGTATCAAAGACCACGTGTATTTTTCATGTGCAAGGGGCCTATGATTTGAAAACAGCCCAGAGTTAATCTTTATCTGTCACTGGCAAAATGTATTTTCTTTGAATGTGGGTTTCAATGCTGTTCAATGAATGTGAGTTTCAAGGGCAGAGAAGTTTTAATGCTAAGTCTGTTTTCATTGTGAGATTGCATTGCTTTGTTTAGCAGATGTCTTAGTGTTTGTGCTGTAAAATGCAAAATAAAACTTTCAAATGAAGTCCAAATCATTGTAGAAGTAAAGCAGTATTCACATTAGTGTTTATGGTAAATGGGATGAAATAGCCACGTAATGGTTCATTGGAATAGCTGAAGGGGGAGGCTCCATTTGACCACGATTTTGTGAGGGGGAAGGGCGGCAAACTCAAAGACAGCTCCGGCTGAACTATACCTCTCAACTGTCCAGATTTTCACAGAATTAATAGATTTTTGCTTCTTATTTTTGGTTTGTTCCTCATTAAATGTGTGGTTTTCTGGCAAATAATTTAGGAATTGAGTCACTAAATAATGACAGACACTGAGTTTCAGACTTCATAACCTTCAGAAAAATGCATGCTAAAGCAATACCTGTTATTCTATCAACTATCTCAGTTTATACAACAATTCTTTGTACTGTTTATAAGTATATTTGGCCTTGTCCAGATTTCCTGCATTAACAGGTTGAGAGGTATGTGCAAATAAATTGCTTTAAAGAATTAGGCATATCCAAACCTTGAACTGTCCCCAATTTTGGCTCAAAATGTTGCTCTTCCCCTAATAATCCCACCGCAAAATGTCAATTTTGGAAGAAAACGTGGAAGGTTTACAATTAAGAAATAACTGTAATAATCAGAGTTATAGATTACTTTTATTTCAGAAATGCATGCAGATTCTTTCATTTTGTCAGCTGCTCATGTTAGCAGTACTAATATTAAAAAGTTGTCCCTTTTTTGACAGGTTCCCAGCTGTATTGTGTGGCTATTTTATATTTTTGCATCACATTTTGGTCCATTTTTCATAAAATTATGTTTTTTTGGCAAATTAGTAGCAAATCATTAAAGACTGAAGTTAGAAAATAATGACATAAATTTGTGTTTCAGATTTCAGAAATTCATACTAATTGAAGACCTACTACTCTATTACCCTTCTAAGTTTATAAGAGCAATATTTAAAATTGTCCTTATTTTGGGGCCTTGTCCCATGTCTATGTATGGCTTTGTCCAAATTTCTTGCTCTGAGGTTGAGAGGTATGACAAATGTATCAGGGCCATCACAGTCAGCCAGAGACTTTTCAAATTGTGACATACTTGTTGCACCCCACTGCCTCATGTAGTGTGACTTTGGATGTGTCCAAGCAAGGCAAGGAGCAGTTATGCAGTGTAAATATGCAGAGTATCCCCCCATCCAAGGTAGACACAAGTACTGCTTTTATTCTGTCCTTGATTTTGCAGAATGTTCGGGTTTGTCATATTTTTATACTGTTGATTTATGCTTATTATTACTCAGAAAGTGCCTGTTGCTCTGTGTTTAAGTAGCAATGCTTTAATGTCCATCAGGTAAGCTTGTCTGAGATTGTAAGATGCAAGTAAGCTTTAATAAGCATACTGTTAAAGAATTGCCAACAGTGAAAGCCTTTCTGTTGCCATAGAGAGAATACTTGCATAACTAGATAATGTATAAGCCTTGGGTATTGAAATGCATATGACAGTATTTGCAATAAAGGACAGGATTACATTATTATTTTAAGAAGCTCATTACATTTGTTGGAGACTTGCAGTCATCTTTGCAGGCTTTACTTGTAAACCAAACAGAATGCCAGTCTCTAGTGTGTGCTCCATTACCTGTACAGTAATCCTTTAAGCAATGTATCTTGAGCTTGATTCTTGTTTGCTTTTCATTTTGTACTTTGATAATGTTTTCCCCATGAAACAAGTAGATAGTTGTTGTCAGGCAGCAGGTCTTTTCTGGATAAGAAACATTTTTACAAGTGGGGGTATCACAGAGATTGCTACTTTCAGCAAGTTACTTGGTACTTTAATAAAGCTGAATACAAATTATAATTATAACTGAAGTACAAGGAGAAGTGGTTTGAGTTGAGTGCTGCTTGTTTTTCTTGTACTTGATTTTGACTGGCATTCCAGTAATGTATTTAAAAAGTAATTTATTTTTTCACGCCTCACAGTCTTTTTGTTTCCCTCTAGATATTAAGTAAGCTGTCATGCAGCTAATGCATTGAAATATTCTTCTACACTTCACATTGTCTTGACTGCACTCTCATAATGACGGTTTGGCACCCAGGGCAGCATATTTAATTAAAGTTCCAGGTTTTGAGCATAGCTCCTCCCCTTTCTAGTTGACTACACCCCTTCCCATTGGCCCCACCCATTCAGCTGTCTCCTGCAGCCCCCCCTTCGATTTGAACTCTCCAACCACCACTGGCAAAAACATAGGATTGTTTCCAGAGTGAGGGGGCTATTCCTTCATTAACAGTGACTTATAAATATAGGTACCGGGCATGCAACAGCTTCTGCAGCTATTTTGAGATATTTTACTCTTAGGTTATCAGCTGCAAGAGTGGTGGGTCAAAATTTTTTATTTATTTATTTTTTATTTTTTTTATCATGGTGGTAAGAAAGAAGTTTTAGTTCAGGATTACAAACAAGTGACTGTAATTGCCACTATGACATGAATATAAACTACTTAGAGCATCAAAAATTAGTAAATAAAACTTCGTCACAAAAATTTAAAAACATGGCACATTTATATTATAGTATTCATATTAGGATGTTTGTTTTAATATCATAATTCTAATCATGGGAATGTCAAACACCAGGTATCAGATGGAAGTGGGTGACTGAAACTTAGAATTGTACATTTAGGTCACATTAAAATGAAGATATTAACATCCGTTTGTAACAGTTGATATAAAACCTGCAATGAATTTGCAACTTGAAATGTTCAGGATGAACATAAAATATATAATAAACTGAAAACAGGCTATGAGCTATGGCATATTATCATATTGCCATGAATACTTTCTAACCTGTAATACGTAGATACTGTTATAAAGTATCATTAGAAAGCTGATGTCACTGCAGATAAATCTGTTGATGATTCAGGCCCTCCATGTAGTACACTGCAAAAATATGTTTATAGGTCAGATAACCAATAATATGGTACTATTCATATTTCTGTCCGTAACTAAATAAGCATGACAAATACTGTATGAGATCTTATTTTAAATCTGACATTCTCTCAGGCAATTCTGTTCCAGATACTAGGTGTGTAGCTGGCTAATGAGCTATTGTCATTTGTTTTCAAAAACATGAAAATATGTTTATAAAATGAGTGATTATTGCCAGTTATAAAATCCGAATTATAAGTTGGAGTGTCAGCAGTACTACATCTGCAAAGATCTGTGTGCACTGAATAGTTTTCATGTTAATACTTGCTGTATGGCTGTTACAGTTGAAAAATTCTGAGCATTTCGTTCAAGTACAGTTTAGAAAATAAGTAATTTTTCGAAAACCATTTTAGGATTCACTGTTGTTCCTAAGGAAATGTTTAACAACCAGCATTCTTCAGCTCCTGTAGACTGAATGTACTAATGCTGTTTAGGGGCAGTTCATCAAACTATGAAGATTATTGCAGACATTCCTAAAAATGGTGGCTTCTCATACACCCCTTAACTGTGCAGTAGTTATCCTCATCTATAAATTACTGAACGATTATTATTGCCCTACTACGGGATGCCTTATCACTACCAAAATATCATACTAGGACATTCAGACCATCAGTGGTGTCTCAGTCTACACTAATAGTGTTACCAAGTCATCAGACAATCACATCCAACACCTTCAGCATCACCACTCCGAGGCTATGGAATGCATCCCCTCACATATTTATAGCACTGCCTAGATTAACGGCTTTCATGGCATTAAAAATTCACCCATTTAATATATCATCCCTGACTAAAGGTAACAACACATTTTGATTACATATAACACTTTTACATCTGCATAATTATGGTGTTGTGAGGCTAAACAACTGCAAACATATATACAAATTGTATTATTAGGACAAGCTATTTCAGCAGGCAACTGCAAAGATAAGAGGTTTAAAATGCAGATAATGAATAATACACACTAATTTACCTCTAATTTGTTATGAATAACTGCCTCTGTTATGCACAATGCCTAGTTCAGCTGTTCTGTAAACTAGTTCATACTTTGGTTTTACTTCTGTAACCAGGCTTTGCTGAAAATGGCTACTGAGGTCCAGCATACCTACCTTGAAAAATAAAAAAACAGCTTTCAGACAGGTGAAGAAGTCACTGTGCACACAAGTTTCACAGTTTTCTGTTTATACATCCAGCAGCACCTCCAGGCTTTGTATAGAACAGAAACATGACACTACATAAGGATCTCTTCTGTCTAACACCCACCAGGTACATCACAATGATGTATTTCTGCAAGAATACTCTACACTCTACCTCTTAAGTGCATGACACTTAATATGCGATGACTTCTCATTTCTAACTTTGTAAAATCCTTCTAATTTTGTATCTGATATAAGTGTCATCACTTGTTGAATTAATTGTAATATTTGTTTATTTGTCTACTTAAAGTTTTACAATGTATAATCATCTTTAATAACCTACTGTAACCTCAATTGTTTGGAGCTTTTCTCCCCAGGACTCCACTGAAAACGGGTTCATCTTGGCCCAATGGACTATCCTGGTAACCAACTGCAAATAAATAAATAAATAAATAAATAAATAAAGTATACGTCATCATCTACTACTGGTAGACGTAGTAACTCTGCCATTTCAGTGCACAGAAGACAGGCAAATATGTAAAAGGATCGGAGTGACATTCATCAGACTTCCTATGCACTTCAGCATGAAACAAGAAGCATGGCATATAGGTTCATAGGTTCATACTAGGCTATCTGCCCTGGGGCACTTACAAGCCTAGCCTGATTTTGTTTGGCTTATGCCACCCCTTGATTTGAGTATAATGTGCCCTTTTTAAGGTTTAGTTTACTGTGCTTCTGTCTAATAGTGACACGGAAGTAATCCCCAGGACAAACCTACGATCCCCCATCCACTCATCAAGATTCTTCTTGAAGAGATTCAGTGAGGTGCTTTGCCTAACATGAATTGGAATTCTATTCCAGAGCGAAGGGAGCCTCTGGGTTATGAATCTGTCCCTCCAGCAAGTTCTATTTATTTCTGTGCTGAGGTTCAAGTCCCTCGAGCGTGTGGCTCTAGGGGATTTAGATTTACTGAGGTGGAGCATGTCCATTAATTCTGGATTGGACATAGCTTTATATGTCAGGCATAGATTGCCTCGAAGTAGGCGGTATGCAACTGAGTAGAGCTGGAGTTTTTTTAACCGAGCAGCATATGGCATCTGCTTGAGTCCCTTGATCCTCTTGGTGAAGTACTTTTGGGGTCTTTCTAATTGCTGCAGGTGTTGGGTAAGGTACATCCCAAAAGGGGCATTATATTCTATGATAGGTCTGATGAGGGATGAATAAAGGGGCACGATTACCTCTCTTGATCTAGATGTGAATCCTTTCATGATGAGGTGGGCTATGTAGAAGGTCTTTCTAACCACTTTGACAATGTGGTTGTCAAAGGAGAGATTGCTATCAACTTGGGTCCCCAGATCCCTAATTACTTTCTCTGTACTTAATGGGTTACCGCCTATGTATTAATTTGTGGGCACATTGTTTTTGCCAAAGAGTATGACTATACACTTTTTGGCATTTAGCTTTAGACCATGGCTCTGGCACCAGTTATCCGTCTCTGTGAGACCTTTTTGAAGGATGTTTGCGTTAGCTGGAGAGTCGATTATGGCAGCCAGTTTGCAGTCATCTGCGAACTTGGTGAGCCATAGTCCTCCCATGTTGGCCTGTACCTCGGAAAAGTATATACCGAACAAGAGCGGTCCCAGGACAGAACCTTGCAGGACGCCACTTGTGACCGGTTTCGAGTCTGACATGGCTCCAGCAACTCTCACTCTGTGGGTTCTGTCTTTGAGCCTGTTTGCAACCCATCTTGTGACATAGGGGTTTATATTTAAGCTGGATAGCTTATTTATGATGCCCGAGTGGGGTATTGTGTCAAATGCCTTTGCTAGGTCCAGATAGGCTGTGTGGACTACCTTCCCTTCATCTATGGCTTTGGTGACTGTTTCGAAGAAGTCGACCAGGTTCAAAAGGCAGGATTTGCCCTTGTCGAAGCCAAACTGGGTATGATCTAGTGTCTGTAGGTCCCCAATGTCTTTGTTTATGAGCTCCATGATGATCCTCTCCATAGCCTTGCAGACTAGGCTAGTCAGGCTTATGGGGCGATAGTTTCCAGGGTCCATAGAGGCTCCACCTTTGTAGAGTGGGGCCACTGTTGCTGTACGCCATTCTGTGGGCACATATCCTGTAGTGAGGCTGAGATTGTACAGCTGTTTTATTTGAGGGGTTAGTTCTTCTTGGAGTTCATGTAGGATGCAACCCAGGACGCCATCTGGTTCAATGGAAGCAGTGTTTTTTGCTTTGGAGAGGGCAGCCTTCACCTGAGCATCAGAGATGTTTGAGAGGCAGCCCTCTGCCGGGATAGATACTTGCTCTTTTGGGGGGGAGGGGGGGGAGAAGTTTGCACTGAACATGTCTGCCAGGATATTGGCGATGTCTGTGGGTTCAGTGTATTTTTTGTCATTTAGAATCAACTCAGAACAAGTCTGGGAGTTGCATCCCAGGTTCCTAACATAACTGAAAAAAGTCTTATGATTGTCTTTAGTGTCCTGTGCAATTTTTCTCTCGAAGCTGGCCTTGGAGGATTTTATGAGGGATCATAATTTTTTGCTAGTACTGATCAGAGCTGCCTTCCCTATTAGGGATTTTGCTCTATCATGTAGTGGCTTCCTCCTTCTGTTGTCCAGTTTATTTATGGCTGGGGTCCACCAGACTGGATGCCTGCCTTTGGATGATTGGGTCTTGGTTTTGTTTGGGATAGCATGATCCATGCATTCCTGGAGATGTCCGCAGAATGCGTTTATATAGGATTCTGCAGTTTGGGCCGTAGTTTCCACTGGCCCTGGGGCCTTGAAGGATTCGACTTCAGTTTTGAGAAGTGAGAAGTTCGCTTTTGAGAAGTTTTTCACTGTGGTTTTCTGGGTTGGGGGTGGGGTCAGGATGTGGATATCCACTGAAATTAATTTATGGTCTGATCTTACCAATGAGGGATATACTTCTGGTATGGAGCATAGTGTACCCATGTTGGTAATCTTCAGGTCTAGTATGTTATCCCCTCTTGTGGGAGTGGTGACTAGTTGTTCCATAGCATTTGAGTTTATAATTTCCAGGAAGCTTTGGGCTAAGGTGCTGGGGCTTGAGTAGTGCTCCCAGTCTATGTTTGGGTAGTTGAAGTCGCCCAATATAATGGTGTTCGGAGAGATCTTCATGTTCTCCAATGTTTTCAGGAAAGCCGAGTGGGATTCCTGACTTTGAGAGGGTGGTCTGTAGGATGCTATAAACTGAAAAGCAGTCTTGCCCACTGTTAGTTGCACATGGATGATCTCCGATACTTCGTGCAATGCCACTAACCTGAAGGTGTGGATATCCTTGATAAATATGAAAACTCCCCCTCCTTTTGTGGTTCGGTCCGGGTTTTGGGGCCGAAAAGCAAGATATGAGGTATAACCTGGTAGTGCTGGGGTGCTCTCTGGAGCCTTGAACCAGGTTTCTGTCACTGGACAGATATCGATGTTCTCCATACTGAGGAGAGCTTCGAGTGCATGCATCTTGAGGTTAAGACTTCTGGCGTTTAGCAGCATTACCCTTAGTTTCTTGTTCCTTGTGCTGTCTATGGAGGTGGGTTTGACTTTTAAGCCTTGCCTAAAAAAAGCACTATGGGGGTGGCAAGAGCCTTTGCCAATATCCGAAAGCCCAGTGGTGACAGGTGCAAGCTGTCCCTAGCGAAGCAACGTGGCTTGTCGAGCATGTCATCCCAGGCTGACAGACACTGGATCCCCTTTGAATGACACCAAAATTTTAGCCAATTGTTAAAATCGATCATTTTGTCTTTGTACTGTGGTATCATTCTAGGTGAGGATAAGATGCTGCTCAAGGTCAGGGTCATACCGGCCTGGGCTACATGATCAGAGAGCTCCTCTATGTCTCTTTTCATGTAGTCCAGGGAGGTACGTCTCAGGTCATTCACACCAGCATGTACGATGACTGAGTCATATTTGTATTTGCTTTGGAGTGACCTGAGTGCTTATGTTATGTGGCGGATCCTAGCGCCCGACAGGCAGCTTACTGTGACCTTCTCTTTGTTCAGCCTGGTGAGCGGGACGTCAGTGTGTCTGACAATAGAGTCACCTATTACAAGAGTATCAGGTGTGTTATTCAGCCTTAAGGGCTGTGGCTGCTTGGCACACTGAGTTTGTGGGCTATGAGCTGTGCGTGTTTTGTTTTGGGGTAGCGTTTGCTTGGATGTCTGCTTTGGAGGTCTCTGTTGCTTAGGTAGATTTTTATTTAGAGCCTCTAAGTATGTTTTTGTGTATTTATGAGTTTGGTTCGCTGATGTGGTGGGACTATGTGATACTGGAATTGTGTTGTGTGAGGTTACCTTCTCCTCCTGACTGGTTTCACCAGTTTTGAGATTAGAGAGCTCAGCCTCCAGTTTGGCTATATGGTTGCATCTCTTACATATATTTGAACCTGTTTGGTGGAGGAGAGGATTGTCCGTGTACATGAGACAGTTGTAACATTGCCTCAAAATTCCCAGATTCACCAGCTGGACTGGAGAGGAAACCATTGACTGATCTTTGGACATGCTAGAGTAATATAGGGAAACTGAATTAAGACGGACCAATATGGATCAAGGTAATCGTAGAGAGTATAAGAGTAAGTAGTGCTTATGGTTTAATAGTGCTAACTTGTAAGATTACTTATTTGGACCAGTGAAGGGCCTTAGAATGAGAATATGGTGTTTAATTTCAGAGATAGAGCAGTTCTAAGGGAAAAAGTGAAGAGCAGACTTCGTGGAGCCAGGAATAGTTTAAACACAATTAGACGGCGCTGCCCGTTGTTGCTATGCACAAAAACGCCCAAAAGAGGGTTTTAAGAGAGGGGGATCAAGGAGTTTGGAATTGACCCAAAATGGCCAATAAAACTACGGTTTCAAGGCAGTAACCACTCCCACAGGGGCAGGCAGGCTGCTCAATGTTTATCACTGCCACTGATGAACAGAGACTTCCCTTTAGCCCAAACAAAAAATGGCACACATACACAAAGAGATACACACACACACACACACACACACACACACACACACACACACACACACGGACATATGCACAAACACACACACACACACACACACACACACACACACGCACATACAGACACACACACAAGCACAAATTAAAAATAAATGCACAGTCATTTTACTTCAAAAATGCTGCAACCCCACAGTCTGGTACCACAAGCAGCTCTTGCTTGTTGGTTGTCTGGAACAAGGAGCATATCCTTCAAGACCTGGGAAAGAGGACTGTTGTTGGACCTTCTGTTTTTGGCCTATGAACACTCAATTTTCTTCATATGTAAAAATCAAAAAAGAAGAAAAAAGTTTGCTTTTTTGTTGTTTTGACGCAACATGTTCAATACTCCTGATTGCCAGCATTTTTTGTAGTTCTTGCTCTGCAGTTGTTATGTCACTTAGTATTTTGATCATAGTAAGTTATACCAGAATGGCTGCAGGCAATCAGTGATCACTCATTACCTGTTGTTAGTTGTCTACAGTTACTACACCTGTGGCTTAATGTTACTGTGGAACTATGTGTTGTAGGTTAATCAAATTAAGTCTTGCT
>NC_056745.1:1498593965-1498671465 GCF_019279795.1 Protopterus annectens
ACTGTTGTGACCCACCACAGTGCATTTCACACTTTTATGCTTGCAAATTAAAAATGGAGTCATAGTTAAAGTATTTTAAATACCTTTATTGACTTAGCACTTATGACATGGGAAAACTTACATTTATATAAAAGTAATCAAACCATATTAACAAGCTCACATTTACAAACATTATACCACACATATATTCTTCTATGCAATATAATCAGTCCAATATTACATACATTGTTCATTTCCTGCCTTGTCTTAAACCTTATTCCTCTGCCAACCATTTTCTGCATGTATTGTTCCCTATGATTTCCATTCTTTCTATGTAATTTATTCCTACCATTTTCTAAAGATCCCAGTTCCTGTTCTTTTATCTCTGTTACAATATTCACTACTTCAGGTATGGTTGATTTAGACTTTGATTTCCATTTTCTAGTAATAGCTTTTAGGCAGCCACCAGAATTACACTTAACAAGGCCTTGCTATGTCTAGACAATTCAGATCCCATATCCCAGATCAAAATAATAAATCTGATGTTGTAAATTGATGTTGTAAATCTTTGTCTATTCATTACAGATAGGACCTTGGTTCCATCCTCGGAACCGATACGGCCATTTCCCAGCTCACGCAAGCCAAAAACTCTCAGCTAAGAACCTACCCACAATGCCCCTCTCCTAGCTACTCCAGATCTTGTTTGCTGTGTTCCTAGTCAGATGTGTTAGCCTTCTCTCTCAAAGCTAAGTAGACAATTGTTCATTTTATGACAGTTTTTCTTCAAAATTACAACATTTTTAGTCAAGTTAGCCTTTTCTCACTGTCGCCTATAACCTAAGCCTATTTCCTACCCTTTTCCTTGTTAATTTAATTTTTTACCTTTTTTGGTACTGTCCCTCTCTCCTGTCTTTGACAGGCCTTCCCTTTTTACTAGTGGTATTCTTTAAAATAACATCACTGGTATTTTCTCCCTTATTTTTTTTCTATAGGATAGCATTGTTACCTTACCATGTCAGTCAAAGGTAAGTTGGGATTTAAACAGTGTGACAAGTGTGGACGTAAGATGCCTAACTCAGGTACACATGTCCATTGTGTCTACTGTTTGGGCGTGGATCATATTAAAGCTGACTGTGACATTTGTGCTAGTTTTAGTAATTGGACACTAGCAGAATGCAAGAATAAACTTATTTTAAAAGGTTTGCTCAAGACACCTTTCTCGGAAGCTCTATCTGGGTCAGAGATCTCACCCTCTCCTAAGACCAAAAAACATAAGGAAAAATGGAGTCACTTGGTTCCTGCATCTCCGTCAGTTACAGAACCGAGTCGGCTCCGTGCTTCTCTGGCACCCTCGGTGCAGACCTCTTCAGCACTAGGCTCTGTGTCCTCTCCCTCTGTGTCGACCATGATATTCACTCCTATTTTGGTTCCAACCACGGCACCACTGACTTTGGTACCATCCTTGGTTCCCACATCAGCTCTAATGACTGTACATGCCTTGGCACTATCCCAAACCATGGTGCCAACAGTTTCTTCAGCTCCATGGGCTCCAATGACTGTACATGCCTCAGCACCATCCCCGGTCATGGTGCCTACAGTTTCTTCAGCTCCATCAGCTCCAAATCATGAATACCTGCCAAGGAGAAGGTATTCTCCAACTTACGACCCTTTTCTGGGGCAGAGGTTTAGTCCTTTTCTAGAAAGACCTGATTCCCCTTCAGCAGCCTCCTTTAGCTCAACTAGGAGTTTTTCTGATCTAGACTTAGTGCGGGTTGTGGACCAGCTTCTGGCAGCTAGGGGATTGCCCATTCCAGCTAGACCTTCCTTCCCTCCTAGCTTAGAATATTTTACCACATCTTCCCCTGTTTATCCTCTTCCAGCATCCACCCTGATCTCGGTACGATTGTCCACTTCGGTACATACTGTCTCAGCTCTGACAGCAGTGTGTCCCCTGTCAGCACCGACCACCCTTGCTGCATCGGCTCCAATGGAGCCGATGGTTTCCCGGAGCAGTGCTTGGAACGTCCATACCTTGGTACCTAGTCTGGCACCTATTTTCTCGCTGGCACCATCTATGTCCATGGTTCCAATGGCTTCCAGTTCTCTCAGAACCCCTCAACTGGAGGTGGGCTCTTCAGGCTGGGGTGTGACCCTGGTTCCGAGGTTACCCCTCCCAGTTCCAGGCTCCAATCCCTCCTCGAGTGGGCCTGCTGTACAGGTGATAGAAAGGGTCCTTCATTCTGAAGGCTCACAGTCAGCACCAATGACAATAATATATCAGAAACCTCCCCTAGCATGCACCTCTCCCAACCCGCTATGTTGGGTACCCAGGCACAGGAGACACAAGAACCCCCATTGAAGGGAATTCCTTCTCTGGAGTCCTCCTCAGAAGATCCCACTGGAGAGCCACCCCAGAAGAAATGGTGCAAGAGGAAGCACCTTGATTCCTTGGAGGAATCTATCAGAGAAGACACTGATTGTGATGAGGGGGAAGGGTCCCCACATTCTCCCCTAGATGACGTTTAATTCAGAGCCATTCTTGAAATCCTCACATAGCGGGGGGAATGGAAACCCTCTAACCCTTCTTCTGAGGATTCGGTGTTCCTGCAGGCCTTCCGTGTCCAGACATCTACTTCCTGGGTGACCCCACCAGCAGATGACCTTGTTAAACTAATTATGCAGCATGCCTGGAAGGCCCTGGACAATGTATATCCTGTTCCTCTGAGGCCAGACAAAATTTTATCTACACCTGAAGACCAGCCCCACTGGTCCAAGCAATTGACAGTTAATTCTATGGTTGTGGTGGTGGCCACCAAGAGGGAACTGGCAGAAGATAGTTCCTCTGTCCATCCTGCAAACAGGGAGTCCTGGACCATGGACAGACTAGGGAAGCAACCTATGCTTCAGCGACCTTTGCCATTCAGTCGCTGAACTATCTGGCACACTTTACTCGCCTCCAAAGAGACCTCATTTCTGAAATGTCTTCCTCTTTAGTGGGGGTACTGCCTGATGAGGTGCGTGACACTGTCGCCTCGCAGCTAGTTACCCTTGAATCCATCTCGAACTCCTCGATGCATTTGATATCTCACACCAGCGAGGGGGCAGCTCGAGCTGCCACATCTGGTGTTT
The DNA here is from genome assembly GCF_019279795.1 of Protopterus annectens. Classification (NCBI taxonomy): domain Eukaryota; kingdom Metazoa; phylum Chordata; order Ceratodontiformes; family Protopteridae; genus Protopterus; species Protopterus annectens. Next base: position 1,498,597,074 of record NC_056745.1, read on the forward strand.
TCATGAGACGTAATGCTTGGATGCGGTTGTGTGACTTCGCAGACCCCTTTAAATCTTCCTTTGTCAATGTACCTGTCAAGGAATCTGCACTTTTTGGACCCAAGGTATGAGACACACTTGCATGTAGTGAGAAAGAGGGAAAGACCTTGTCTGCTGTGGGCATACACTTTTCAACCCCCAGAGGTCCTACTCCAGTAACCAGAAGGGAGGAAAGATGTAGCTCAAGAAATCCCAAGGATCCTTTCATAACACTCATGGTGAACAATCCCCCCAGGGCAGAGGCAGCAACTCATACGGAAGATGCCCCTTTCGGGGTAGAGGGGGTCCATGTAACCAAGGCACCAGAGATTCTTTCTCTGGCAGACCCTACCAGTGCTCCTGAGCAGCAGCCTGATTGCTTTCCTCTGGAAGCAGTCGGGGGTCATTTTTCTCTGCATCTACCAGCCTGGCATCTTATTACTACCAATGTTTGGGTGCATAGAATAATATCCAGGGGCTACCAAATACCATTTGATTTAACTCCCAGACCCGTCAAATGAATCCCCGATGTACCACCCAATCAGATGTAATTAGCAGCCTTAGAAATAGAAAAGCTGCTAAGAAAAAGAGTCATCCAACCAGTCCCAACAAACCAGACAGGATCCAGGTTTTACTCGACATTTTTTTAATGCCAAAAAAGACAGGGGACTGGAGACCAATCCTGGATCTCAGCCTACTGAACAAATTTATCAAACCTCAAAAATTCCAGATGGTAACAGTACAGTCCATTCTTCCCCTCATAGGGAGGGACAATTGGATGTGCTTTATAGACCTCCAGGATGCGTACTACCACATAAAGATGGATTATCACTCCCAGAGGTTTCTCCGCTTCTGGCTGGGAGCCGATCACTACCAGTTCAGGGCACTGCCATTCGGTCTCTTGACAGCCCCCCGAGTGTTCACCAAATGTATGGCAGTTGTGGTAGCTCATCTTCGACTACAAGGATTCCAGGTGATTCCCTATCTAGGTGACTGGCTCCTTACTGCTCTGACCAGGAATCTCCTAGTCCACAGCTCTCTTACCCTCATGATCTCGCTCTCCACTTGGGATTACAATCAACAAAGACAAATCTCAGATGTCCCCACTGAAGACACTGGAATTTATTGGAGCGGTCTTCGACACAACATCCTGTCAAGTTTCTCTCCCACCTCACAGGCTTTTGGAAATAAGACACCAAATCCAAGACCTTCTTCCTCACACATATGTACCAGCATGTCTTGTACTGCAACTCTTGGACTCCATAGCAGCTACCATAACATTAGTACCACTGGCAAAACTGCACATGAGAATCCTGCAGTGGCTCCTTTCTGCACAATGGTCATTGTTAACCCACCCACTCAACCACATGATACACCTTACAAACTGTTGCAAGGAAGAAATGCTATGGTGGATGAAGCCACAAACGAATCTTTAGTGTCGACCATTCTGTCTTCCCCAACCCACAGCCACAATGACCAAGGATGCTTCACTGTTAGGGTGGTGGGGCTATTTCCAGGGAAAGACTGTCCAAGGCACCTGGCCCCCCATCAAGGTCAACTTGCACATAAATGTCCTGGAAGTGAGGGCAGTTCTCTTTGTGTTGTAAGCATTCCATGCATCCCTACCCTTGGGATGCATGGAATGCTTACATGCATTCCATGCATCCCTACCCTTGGGAACCATTGCAATTCAGTCAGACAACATGTCAGTCATCTGGTATATCAACAAGCAAGGCAAAACCAGATCTTACCTCCTGTGTCAGAAAGCCATGAGGATTTGGCACTGGGCAATAGCTTCCAATTGCTTTCTTATAGGAACGCACATTCCCGGGAGTTCCAACCTTATTGTGGACAATCTGAGCAGGAACATCCTGATGCCTCACGAGTGGTCCCTCAACCCTGTAATAGCAGATCGGATCTTCTAACATTGGGGCAAGCCTTGTTGTGACCTGTTTGCTTCCCCTCTAAACTACAAATGCAGAAGCTATTTTGCCTTGATCCCCCTCAGGGGGAACCACCGAGGGACGCTCTAATGCACAATTAGCCCCCAGGTCTTCTGTATGCCTTTCCCCTGTTTCCCCTCATTCCAAAATTTCTCCAGAAAGCTCAGAGGTTGAAAAGCAAAGTGATCCTCACTGCTCCCTACTGGCCACATCAAGTTTGGTTACTGTTTCTAAGGCCTCATCTGATTCACAGCCCATGGATCCTGGATCATTCCCAGGACCTGTTACCTCATCCTCAGGGACTGATTCATCCAAACCTGCACAGTCTCAAGCTCACAGCTTGGTTCCTCTACTTCCAGTGATTGCCAGGCTGCTTGACATCCCATCTCATGTTCGTGAAATTCTTCTGGCCTCACACAAACCTTCCACTAAAATGGTTTATTCTAGTAAATGGACTAGGTTCTCTTTTTGGGTGAAAGACCAGAACTTAGACTCTTTCTCTATGCCTATTCAAAAGATCCTACAATACCGGACTACTCTTTTACATGCAGGAGCCTCAGCTTCAATGATCACTGTACATTTAGCAGCTATCGCCAATTGTCATAATGGTCTTGATAATTCTTCAATTATGTCACATCACCTATGCAAGACCTTTTTGAAGGGAGTATTACATGTTAAACCTCCGGTCGAGCTTCCCTTAGAACCCTGGGACTTGACTCTGGTGCTTCAGTCTCTCACAGATTCTACTTTCGAGCCCTTTGATTCATGTGATTTGAAATTTTTGTCATGGAAAACCATACTTCTAGTAGCACTCACCTCAGTGAGAAGAGTATCTGAGCAGGCCTTGAGTGTCAAGAATCCTTACTTGATCTTCCACACAGATAGGGTGTCCCTTCATACTGACCCTTCTTTCTTGCCCAAGGTCATTTCTGGCTTTTCCATTAACCAATCTATGGACCTGCCTGTTTTCTTCCCTCATTCTAATAGAGGGGAGCACCTTTTGCAGACACTTGATGTGCCTCGGCAGCTTCGTTGTTATTTGGACAGGACTAAATCTTTCAGGAAAACAGACTAATTGTTTGTGGCCTTTGCAGGACCCAGATTGGGTAAACCTGTTTCCAAAGTGACTTTATCCTCTTGGCTTAGAAACATCATTACCTTTATCTACCAAAAGAATAAGCTATCCTTACCTTCCAGAATAAAGACTCATTCTACCAGATCTATAGCTACTTCTGTAGCATTTAATTCCAGAGCATCTATGGATGATATATGCACAGCAGCCACTTGGGCAAGAACTGACACCTTTATATCTCATTACAAATTGGATTTGGCCTCCAGGGAATGAGTATCTTTTGGTTCTATGGTTCTCAGGAATATCCTTCCTGAGGGGCACCCAGGACTCAAGTAGCTGGGGACTCAGTCCTATCTGTAATGAGTAAACAAAGATTTACAACATCAGATAAAGAGGTTATGTCTTACCATAATGTTCCATCCGTGTTGTAGATCTTTGTTCATTCATTACTTCCCGCCCTCCTTCCCCCTGCCTGGACTCCTGATGGACTTTAGGAACTGCTGGTTAGGGTATTTGCTCAGACAAAGCCTCCTACTACTTTTTCTATTACTACATCTTTTATCTAGGGTGGGCAAACTTGATCTGGAGTAACTAGGAGAGGAGCATTGTGGGTAGGTTCTTAGCTGAGAGTTTTTGGCTTGCGCGAGCTGGGTAATGGCCGTATCAGTTCCAAGGATGGAACCGAGGTCCTATCTGTAATGAATGAACAAAGATCTACAACACAGATGGAATGTTATGGTAAGACCTAACTTCTTTTTTCTTTAGTTACAGTCATTTCTCTCCCAGTATTCATGACAGAGTACTTTGTAGAGAATTTTTAAAGTCTGCCAATTCATTAAACTCTGAAAACATATGCTCCCAGGCAACTCATTCTTCCTTATTGCACCTCACACATTTGCCATCTACCTTAGGAAAAATTCTTTGGAGTCTGTCTGGGGTATAAAAGTATCTATGCAAACACTTCCAAACAAAAATTATAAATCTTCTAGAATTTGCTACACACCTGGAGCCATACATATCTCCTCACACTATTTCTTTGTGTCTTGCTTACCTAGTAGCTCTTCCCAGTCATTTCTGGCCTGCTCTGATTGATTCCTATAGTTATTGTGCAATATTATATAGGCCAATCAGCATGCAGGTTTTGGAATATTAATGGGGGGTCATGGTATAATGTGCAATATTATATAGGCCCTACTAATTATCTCTTTAAGAGCAGCTTCTTTTCTACATCAACTAAAAACTCAACCAGTACAGGTCTTTCACTTAGGATTCCCCTATCCCTTTGCCTGTACTCTGATATCAATCCCTGAGAGGGAAGACAATCTCTAGCCTGCAATCCAAATCTCTTCTTGACCTCTTCCCATGCTATTATCTTTCCCTCTCTAATTATTTGTTCCCCAAACCTTGGACCCTTTGCCAGCTTCCTCCAGTAACTTCCAGCCCCCTCTTGCCTACTCCATGTTGGCTTAGTTTTTAGTATACTTTCTGCTACTTATGAATATAATATTATGTATATAATAGACGCGGAGAGGCGTCGCGGATACTAAGCTGTAGTTTGCTTTTTGTGAACTATCTGAGGTGGCTCCCTTGATTCGCAGCCCTAATGATCCCCTGTATGTGAGGATACATTTAAATCCCCTGACAGAAACTGGAGTGAGTACGCCACCTTCTAGTATCTAACTAAACAGGTGGCTCCCTTGATTCGCAGCCCTAATGATCCCCTGTATGTGAGGATACATTTAAATCCCCTGACAGAAACTGGAGCGAGTACGCCGCCTTCTAGTATCTAACTAAACAGGTGGCTCCCTTGATTCGCAGCCCTAATGATCCCCTGTATGTGAGGATACATTTAAATCCCCTGACAGAAACTGGAGCGAGTACGCCTTCTAGTATCTAACTAAACAGGTGGCTCCCTTGATTCGCAGCCCTAATGATCCCCTGTATGTGAGGATACATTTAAATCCCCTGACAGAAACTGGAGCGAGTACGCCGCCTTCTAGTATCTAACTAAACAGGTGGTTAAACTAGTACCGTTTACCTTCAGCTGATCTCTGCCTATAGGATCCAAGGTTATATTAGTTCTAGTCCTTAAAATATCACCTAAATCTAATTTGGACACGGGCAACTAACTTAGAATTTGGTGCCTGAAAGTATAATCAAATTCAGAAACAGGCTGTAAATTGGTATATGAATTTAATATTAAAAGCAAAAAAGGCTGTAAATTGTACCTGAATCTAATATTAACAGCAGAAAAAGGCTGTATAGCATGCAGAGTCTCTCAGAAAAATAAAAGCTAACCATCTCGCTGTGTGTGTTCGCGCTAAACCCGCGAATCTCTGCTATATTTAATAACTCCTCCCCCACAAGCGAGGTTTCAAATAATACTGTAGTTCCCCGCCATTTCTAAAACTTAGGAATACCTGGATCCTACAGGTAGCGTTCCCATCCAAAGTGGTATGTCTTTTTTGAAATAATGTAACTAAAGTCTCTTATTGCAGTCTACTCTGAACATCTTGCCTGTAATAGGTATATGTACTTTGCTACTCCTTGAACGAGTGTCTTAATGTCGCTATAGCGCTAACTACGCTAGAATTTGATGCAATAGTTTTTCATGTGTATGTTTCTTACTCCGAATGCATTAACTGAATGTCGCTAGAGCGTATGTTACGCCTCTGAACTTAATGTCATGAATGTTTAACAAAATATTGCTAGTGTTCAACTTTAATCTGTTAGCTACTTTCAATTAGAGTGGAGGAACAATTTGTTTACTGCCTCAGGCTGTAATAGTGCTAGTGTTCAACCACAAATGTGAATATCTGTTAGCGACTTTAGTTAGAGTGGAGGAACAATTGTGTACTGCCTCAGGCTGTAATAGTGCTAGTGTTCAACTATAAATGTGAATATCTGTTAGCGACTTTAGTTAGAGTGTATAAAGCTTTCATTTATTGTATTCTTTGCTGCCTTCTAACCCTTGTTCCTGGCCTCCCTCTCTCATCCTAGGTGGCTCCCTTGATTCGCAGCCCTAATGATCCCCTGTATGTGAGGATACATTTAAATCCCCTGACAGAAACTGGAGCGAGTACGCCTTCTAGTATCTAACTAAACAGGTGGTTAAACTAGTACCGTTTACCTTCAGCTGATCTCTGCCTATAGGATCCAAGGTTATATTAGTTCTAGTCCTTAAAATATCACCTAAATCTAATCTGGACACGGGCAACTAACTTAGAATTTGGTGCCTGAAAGTATAATCAAATTCAGAAACAGGCTGTAAATTGATATATGAATTTAATATTAAAAGCAAAAAAGGCTGTAAATTGTACCTGAATCTAATATTAACAGCAGAAAAAGGCTGTATAGCATGCAGAGTCTCTCAGAAAAATAAAAGCTAACCATCTCGCTGTGTGTGTTGCCTTCGTTAAGCCTACTGGCTCTCTTCGCTCCCCTCCCTGCCCCCAATTCCCACCCGCCCCCACTACCTCTACATTTATAGCCAGAAAACCACTCCCTCTAAAAACGGGTCCAATCCCTGCTGCTACCAAACAATTCCCCACCCAATCCCTGAAACTCCACCTACCTAGCATTCTACCCACTCCCGCTCTTCTCCCCCTCCCTCTCATTCTATAAATTATCCATTCTTTCCATCTATCATTCGGTAATTAGCATTTTTTACAGCCCATTATCACAAGTATTTAAACATGTGGTATTTCTTTCTTCTTCCATTGCTATTAACCTCTTATTTCACAACATTGTATGAAACCCAAAATCTGGTATTACTCTCTACTACTACATCAGAGACCAATACTATTGGAATTAAATTCACTAACTATTATCATGTTTATGGTACTTGGGAAGAAGCAACCTCCTGCTCACTCCTACCTTATCCAATTACAAATAGAAATAAAAGCCCCAAACTGAAACAAACTTATAAAATTTTAGATAAATTCCTAAAACTCATCTCCAAAATTAGACTTAATCTGCTTCCTCATGGCGATATACACCCCAACCCTGGTCCTACCAGTCTTGACCAGCAGTCCTCTCCTAGCATTGCCCTTAACTCCAACCCCATCACTGCCCGCCCTACTAACTCTCTTCTAACCTGTCATCTGAACATCAGAAGCATAAACAACAAGGTACATGAACTTCACGCAGTTCTAGTAGACCTTTCCCCAGATATCATGTGTCTAACCGAAACTTGGTTAAAACCCACAACTACCAACAATGAAATACTAATCCCAGGTTACAATATATATCGGAGAGACCGAGTCCCTAGGAAAGGAGGTGGGGTAGCCATACTCTATAAATCTGATCTAGTTGTGTCAATTGATGTTATGCAACCACCTCAATTTAACAATGCAGAAATACTAATTTCCAAGCTTCAGATTAACAGCAATAAATTTATCTATATTATTTGTATGTACATTCCCCCAGGAAATAATATAGAAACCCTCGAATCCACCCTTCACTGGATATCTACTCATTTCCCTCAAGAGACCTTAGTTCTCGGAGACTTCAACATAGATTGGAATACCTGTGCCCCCTCAGCTCCTTCTACACATATTAACCTCTACTCTTTCAAGCAAATTATTAATACTCCCACCAGGCTAGGGAAATCTAACCAGAAAGACAGTATACTTGACTGGGTGCTAATAAATAGTCACCCTGATCACTATACACCTGGTACTTTCCCCGATAGTTTAAGTGACCACCACCTTACTTACATCATTAAGCATAAGATAGCCATTCCTAAGCAACCCACACTCAGAGCTGTTAGAAACAAAAAGAAATTTGACTTAACTAAACTTCAACTAGAACTATCTTCTTGTAACTGGACAATACTAAAATATCTATCCCTAGAAGAAGCAGTGCTATACTTTAACAAAAAATTCCTAGAAATTCTTAATTTTCATGCTCCCATCCGTTCAAAGAAAACCAAAACTGTAGATGTTCCTTGGCTCTCAAAAGAAACAAGGCAGAAAATTAATCTCAGAAACAAAGCGTGGTCTGCCTGGCATTACTAAACTCCCCTGGACCAAAGTAAATACAGACAACTTAGGAATGAAACTAAAAGGCAAATATTACTAGATAAAAGACAATACTATTGTAAATTGCAAACTGACCACCAAAACTGTCCACAAAAATTCTGGGCTGGACTAAATCAACTTCTTCACCCTGGTTGTACTACTACCCCTGTCCCTGCCACACTCATTGATAAATCCCCTGACGATGTCTCTAATAGTTTTAACCACTTCTTTACTGAGACAATTCAAACTCTATCTAATCAATTACCACCCAGCCCTCATACCTTTGACTCTCGAACACTCAAAAATATTCCCCTACTTACCTTTCAACCTGTACCAACTTCATTTATTTGTAAATTAATTAAAAAACTAAAACCCTCCACACTCTCTGCTGACCAACTCCCAGCTGAATATTTGCAAAAAACAGCTGATGTAATTGCTTACCCAGTGTCTATCCTCATCAACCGCTCCTTAGCAGAGGCCAAAATCCCCGAGATCTGGAAGATATCATATGTAATTCCTCTCCACAAGGGAGGCACTTCCACTGATCTCTCAAACTACAGGCCCATATCCATACTTTCCCCTCTAGCAAAAATAATGGAAAAATGTGTTCAGAAACAGTTTATGCAACACCTAATTGTCAACCAACTACTGGCTGATACTCAACATGGTTTTAGACCTCTCCATAGTACTACCTCAGCCCTCCTTGTCTTTTCAAACACCATAAACTCCCATCGTAATAATAATAATATCTCATCTGCACTATTTCTGGATCTGTCGAAGGCCTTCGATATGGTGGATCATAAACTTCTAATCAATACATTGCCTTCACTTGGTCTGGACACCATTGCTGTACAATGGTTTAGTTCCTATCTATCTGGCAGAAAACAAGCAGTTTTATGGCAGACCAAACTTTCTAAGTTACTACCTAATACATTGGGAGTCCCACAAGGATCTATTTTAGGACCGTTATTATTTTCCATCTTTATCAATGATCTGCATAGTTATTCCTAATGCCAGTTGTATACAATATGCAGACGATTCTACGTTAATTTGCTCTGGTACTACCCCTTCAGATTTACAATTGTTAACCCAGTCTACTTTCAGCAAAATAGAACACTGGCTCTCCAGTCGTCGCCTGATTCTTAATCCTAAAAAAACTAAAATGTTGTTGTTTCTTCCAACTAATAGGTCCTGCTCCATCAACTTTACTATCCAAGCTAAGGATGGGACCATAATTTCTCCGGACCTCTCTACAAAATTACTAGGGGTAACCATAGACAACAAACTAAAATTTGATATACATGTAAACCAAATGATCAAGACCATTAACAAGAAGCTAGGCTCTTTATATAGAATAAATAGCTTCTTGACCCCCCAAGCTAAAATGGCCATTGCCCAGACTCACCTTCTCTCATCACTCCTGTACTCGTCCCCTTACTTCACAATATAAGTAAAACTGTCATGAACAAACTCTCCAATTGCTACAATCATATTGCTAGGTTTGTTACTGGGTCACCATATAGGACCCATCATTGTACCAACTTAGCCAAGCTCAACTGGTCTGAGCTTCCTAACCTCATTTCTTTCAACCTACTAGTCCTTACCCACAAAATTATATACAACCCTGAATATGCTCCTTCCCTCAAAATGCTGCTTCCCCTTTGTAACAATCCACGTCCATTGAGGTCATCCAACCGCCTCCTAATCCAAACATTCAAAACTAATAACTCTGCTGGTGACTCCCTTCTCACCAACGCTGCAGGTAAAATTTGGAACAAACTTCCCCATGATATTATATCCATCTCTACTTTAAGTCAATTTAAAGCTAAGCTAAAACACATCTGGGTTCAATGCGAAGTTGTCACTGCCTAAACCCGGGATAGTCTACCTTAGGCTGGACTAACATCCATTACAATTGAATCTCCTACATCTCCTTTCTATCCTAATCCTCTCACATTTTAGATAAATTAGAAAGAATAACATATGTTCTAATTTTGAATGTAAAATTTGCTTCACTGTTATTTAATTGCTTTTTGATACCTGTGTTTGGAGCTTTTCTCCCCGGGCCTCCGCTGAAAATGGACATGCATCCAGTCGGATCCTCCCGGTCAACAAATGTAAAATAAATAAAATAAATAAATAAAATAATGCAAATAACAAAGGGGAAAGAGGACACCCATGCCTGGTTCCTATATTCATTCACAAGTTATCAAAGAGTAACCCTTACACTTTGGTTTTTACCACCAATCCATAATATATCATCCTAATTAACCTTATTATTGTATCAGGGAATGCAAATGCTTCTATTGCCCTACTCATAAAATCCCAGCTTACTCTGTCGCATGCTTTCTCTGAATCAAGACCCACCAAAAGCAGCAGTATTATCTTATATTCTGCTTCCATCTTTGTTCTGTTAATGTTGCCAAATGTTTGCCTCCTCTCCACAAAACCACAGTGATCCATATCTATCAATTTTGTCAACACCTTTGACATTTTTGTAGGCATTATAGAGATAAACACTTTATAAAATTGAAATGGGCTTATATGAAGCTGGATCTTTTAGTCTTATTGTCTTTAGGTATTGTAGCCACCACAGCTTTTTTTCCAGGAGGTTTGTGTTTCCACTCCTTTTAAAATACTGTTAAACAAAACTTTCCAGATTGTTATCACTTCCTTCCCTCCTAGCTTCCAAACTTCCACTGGATCACTGGAATACCATCTATTCCTGGAGACTTTCCTGCAGATTGGTTATACATCACTGTTTTTATTTCATCTCCTCCTATTTTAACTGTTAATTGTTGAGTCTCATCTACCTCTAACCATGGCATAAAGTCTTCCTCAAACATTTCATTTGTGTTTTTTTTTAATTTCCCAATTTATTTACTTTATATAAATTTGCATAAAATTTCCAAAATATTTATAATACCTCTACAGAATAACTGGTTATTTTTCTTGTTATACGTTCACTAAGTTTGGTAACTACCCTTTCTACTTTCTGTTGCCTAATTCGTTGTGTCAAAAGCTTTTGTGCTCTAGAGTTATTTTCAGAAAATAGTTGCTTAAGAGCAATCTTTCTAAACTCATGCATATTATCCAGACACACTTATTTTCTATTTAACACTCTGTATTTGCACCTCTTCTTGTTCTGTGAAATCCCAGTTATTCTGAAATACTTTAAACTTTGTCAGCCCTTATAAATGATTCTTGTTTTTCTTTAACCACATCTCTTTTTCTTTTCTTTCAACCCTATTTTTAAACTCCACTTTCATTTTATCCTATTCACTAGCTACAACTTCTGGAGTATTTTTCTATCTTTCCTAATAACTTCCAACACCCATTCCTTAAATTCCCCCTCTTTTTAACAGGTAGGTGGGAAAGGGCTAGTGTCTCATTTTTACTTCATTACCTTGCATTTCTATCTTAGCTAGTATTGATGCATGATCTGAAAAGTGTTTGGATGTGTGTGTGTGTGTCAAAGTTCTCAATTAAATGTATTTGTTCCTGTGAAATATAAATTCTGTCTAGGCTAGCCTAATTATTGTACCTTGTAGAATAATATGTAAATTCTTACTGACTTCCAGCTGTTAAATTCACATCTAACACACCAAATGATTTCATTAATTTCTTCATAAATCTACAGTCTTTTGTTATATTTTCCCTTCTAGGCCCCCAGATACATCCGCATTATTGTAAGTCAAATACTAGTCCCACCTATGATTAATATTCCCTGTTAAAACTGACTATTTCTCACAATTTTTTAAATCTCTATAATAGCAGTTTTGGGTAGAATATAAATATATGCCACTGTAATCCTTATCCCTTGCCAGCAGCCCCTTACTACCACAAATCTGCCATAATTATCTTTTCCCCCTCTTCTATCACTTTTGGAGCTCCTCTAGCAATAATATAAATATTCCTCTTTTCCTTTGTTCCTGATATTCTACTGAATATCCATTCTGAAATCCTTTCTTTATCAAATTCACATGCTTAGTTTTTTTCCAAATGTGTTTCCTGTAGCATTGCTATTTGCATTCTGCATTTCTTCTTCTTCTTCTTCTTTCGGCTTTTCCCGGTTAGAGGTCACCACAGTGGATCACCTGTCCGATCATGATTGGCAGTGGAGTTTTATGATGTTGAGTTGCCAGCCCTGAGCCCAACTGTCCACAGAAGGCATACACACACACACACACACACACACACACACACACACACTCACACCTAGGGCCAATTTAGAGTGTCCAATCCACCTACAGCATGCCTTTGGAATGTGGGAGGAAACTGGAGCACGCAGAGGAAACCTACATGACCACAGGGAGGACATACAGACTCCGCACAGAAGGCACCCCAGCTGAGGATTGAGCTGGAGAACCTCTTGCTGTGAGGCAGCAAAGCTAACCACTGCACCACCATGGCCGCCCCTTGCACTCTGCATTTCTTAATATAATTAAATATTCTTTCATTTTTTTTCTATACCTGTGAGACTATTCACATTCCAAGATAATACGGAAAGTGTTGCCATTATAATGTCATTAATCCACTTACTATATATATATATATATATATATATATATATATATATATACACATATATATATATATATATATATATATATATATATTACAGCTTTTTAAATGTCTGTTTCCAGATTTTGTGATACATTGCCAGGTTAATCATTTATACAGTTTTTTCTTATCATCAGCATTTGAACCTACATCACACTTTACAAAACTTTTTGTTTTAATGAAAACCCTCACACAAAAAACAAACACACCCCATTATAACCTGTTAACTTAATACGCACACACAAAACTATACACATCTGCAAATAATTAAGTTTAACCCTCCTAATACGAACAATTGTCCCAAAAAACAGCTGCAAACACTGGCCTTAACTAAGCTAAAATTTAGGTTATTCATGCATGATACTGTCTGTACTTGTACTTACACTAAATAGTGTCTGTTTTATATCTTTATTCCCTTCCCAGATATGAAGAACAACTTGCATGCTTTCAGAAAATGTTAACATTTAGCCTTAAAGAAACCAGTGTTTTTGCTTTTTTATTGCCATATAATCAGCTTGTCTCCATGGAAACACAGGAAAGAAAATGTAGCTCTCAGCTGCATGCTTCTAAACACAAGCTGAAACATTTATTGCTAAATGAAAGCTTTTCTTTACATTCAGTTTCCTCTTATTTACTTGTTTCCACTTAAAACTTATTTGATTAAGCCAAGGGTCTTAATCCAGACATTCACCTATGCAAATGTAAGAGAAGACCTATCTGATCTACTTATATTATGATCTGTGTACTTTTGCACCCCCCCCACTTCAACATCCCAAGATTACAGCCTATTATTTTAAGCACACTTTTGTCTAGCATTTTTTCTCTTTTTTGCATAATACCCAAATTTCTTAATACTAAAAAAGAAAGAAAGAAAAATATGCATCTGTTTACTTTAATATCTTTATCACATACAACTTAAAATGCTTTACTATAACACATGCAGTTTATATGATGAAAAGTTTTATAGAAATATTATTAAGAACAGAAATTATTTTACTTACAGTTACATTTTTCCTACCCTTTTCCCAGTGTCCTTTCAAACATTGAAGACAAGAAGTTAGGCAAATGCCTTTCAGTTCCCCAGAAGATTAACAAAGTCAGCAAAAGTCCTCTCTTAATACTTTTTCTTGTACAACTGTATTTTACAAATGAGATTGATGCTTTGCAGTCCCACATTTGTTTATTAATTTCTATGTTGCTGGTCTTCTTCCTGTTCATCTCCATCTCCCAACTGCAAACTCCAGTTCAATTCCAGGATATTCCAGGATATTCTAGTAAACTCTTGTGCTTTTCTCTGTCTCTGAAGCATTTTTCCTTTTGAACAATGCAAAATGTTTCACTGACAAAGTCTCTCCACATGCTTTATTATCAGAAGAATGAGAAGCAGAATCCCCTTCTGCTTGATGGCTCATGTTTTGCTGGACAAACTGCATTTCCTCTGTAGCCTGACCTGCATCAAAATGTGACTTTGATCTTCCAAGAAAATAATATTCTGAAAACAACTGAATACAGCAGCTTGAAACTCACACATACCTTGCAACATTCTCTTATTGCTGGAAAACATTTGCTTCTGTTCTGCCTACTGTACAGTGAAAAATCATTTGCCACAAACAGTCTACTGTCTCTAACTTTTAATACTTTACCCTTCTGCCACAGTTTTGTCAGGATCAACTCTTTCTACTGGTAGGTTTCCATCTTTACTACTACAGGCCTTGGCTGCTTTCACATAGCCAGGTTTGGAGCATACACATGATGTGCCCTTTCAATGAACCATTCTTGCTGTGAAATACCAGTCCATTTGCTTATTTTTGCATTCATAAATTTAATACAGTCTGTTCCTTCTAGTTTCTCTGATACAACAGAAAATCACAGATTTTCTCTATGTGCTATGTCCTCTAATTCTACCACTGTTTGAAACATTTCTTCTTGAACAGTGTTAGACAGCCTTTTCTTCATTTTGATATTTGATTTTTGCAGTTTTATCAACTCATCTGAACATCTGTTTAAATCTTCTTCCATTTTTCCAGCCTTTTATTTTACTTGATCTTTTCCTTCAGTGTTTCATTTATTTGAATCAGCTCTGAGCACATTTGACTTATTTTTCCCTCTAGATTACTAACAGTCATGTCTTGCAACAAAGCTGGACCTGAATAGGTTTACTGACAGCCACATAATAAATACATGTCAACAGTCAAGAAAACAAGGAAACCAAGGATTAAACCACAAAAAAACATGGTTCATATGACAATACTCCTGTTTACTACAACCAATTCTTTCCTTCCTTTACACCATAACTATTGCGGGTTATAGGAACTAAGTTCTTACACACACACACACACACACACACACACACACACACACACACATACATTCACATGCACAAGCCAACATACTCCCACATATGCTCACACACATGTTTATGCAAACACATGCTGATACACATACACAAAACACACACATAAATGCACACATGCTCACACACACACACACACACACACACACACACACACACACACACACACACACACTCACATACACAGAAACACAAACATCCTCGTGCACACACACACACACACACACACACACACTCATATACACATCCCAACACACCCCCACACATGTTCACATATGTGTTCATGCAAACACATGTTGATACATATACACATACACATACACACAAATGCCCACATGCTCACACTCACACACATGCACACACACACACACACACACACACACACACACACACACACACACACACACACACATACATTCACATGCACAAGCCAACATACTCCCACATATGCTCACACACATGTTTATGCAAACACATGCTGATACACATACACAAAACACACACATAAATGCACACATGCTCATACACACACACACACACACACACACACACACACACACACACACTCACATACACAGAAACACAAACATCCTCGTGCACACACACACACACACACACACACACACACACTCATATACACATCCCAACACACCCCCACACATGTTCACATATGTGTTCATGCAAACACATGTTGATACATATACACATACACATACACACAAATGCCCACATGCTCACACTCACACACATGCACACACATGCACACACACACACACACGCACACACACACACCCACATACTCATGTACACGCCTGCTTACACACAAATGCTCACACACAAAGACACACACACTTTACAGACTCTTGTACTTAGAGATCAAATGAATAAATGCACTAATTATAATGGGCCATAAAACTATCTCAGTTCGGTGCTGTCAGAACCATAAGGTGGAAACTCCATGCAACAGCGCCACTGCCCACTTAACTTCTTAACTCACAAATTAGAGACAAAGATCCAGAAAGAAGGACTTGATCTTAAACATTTCCCTTATATACTTAAAAAGTCATGAGAATAACATGCTTTTTATTAGCAATCATTCATTTTCTGATGGACATATCTCTGTCATTATTTAATGGTTGCAATCCACAACAAATTAACAGAAAGCAACAAAAAATGAACAAAAAATCTTCTCTGTGTCTTTGTTCAAGAATTCTGCATAAAGCCAAAATAATAAGCATTATTTGCTTTTATCTATTTGCTAACCAGATAAACTCACTGGACAAAGTGTCCCTTTTCAGGAGTGACCCAGAAACACTGTTTGAGTCACTTGCTCAAAACTCACGGAGTAGGCAAAGAAGGTAGAAGGATTCAAACTCTATACATTTGACTTCAGAAAGCAGTTCATTAACACCTCAGAGACGTAAGTGCTAAACAACCTTCCTTCACTTGAAAAGATAACAGAACAATAGGTGTTGCATCAACATGCAATTTATGAGCAACAATAGCTATGAAACTCTAATGACTGGCATTATTGACTGACTATAATCCTTGGTGATTTATCAGAAAATGAAGATAATGAAGGTTTGGTAGATAGTGCAGACGATTAATGTTCTAACATTGTCATGCACTGCTTCCTGTAGTCAATGCAAGGGTACATGGTTTGATTATTTCTAGCTCCTTTTTCCTACTGTGTCACTCTTAGCAAGTCACTAAACCAGATGACAAAGCTCTTAACCTCCCATCTCCAGAGTGTAGAACACGACCACTGATAATGTGGAACAAACGGCAAATGTAGCACACTTAGTAACAGCTTGCAAGCATCTCAACAAGGTCATATAATGGTTAAAATCTGTTACTTTATATTTCTAAAACATTATTTTGATTAATAGTATGATTCAGTATTATTTACCATGGATATCAAGTAAACATACACACACACAATCTGCTTAATACACATTGCCTCTATATCACTAGAAAAAAAGACAGATCTGGTCAGCAAAGAGTCCCATCAATATGGCAGTAATGCCACAATTAGGGCAACTAGGTATGGTCTGATCTCTATAGCAGCAAACAGTTCCTTCAGTATGGCAGCAACATCATAGGAAGGACAGTTAGCTATGGTCCAGTCTCTAGGCCAAAACTTACCATAGCTGTAAAATAAAAAGATTGCATGTGCTTCTCAGATTTGAGCTCTTGGAATCTCACTGGCTCAAATGAAGTCTTAGAAGCATTTCTTTGTTGTAGAGACTGGTGCTACATATAGCTGACAATGGCACATAGAACAGCGGAGTGGGTAATCAGGATTTTTTTTTCAGATTGCCTTGTGCTGGATCCGGCCCTGCACACAGTGGCCCAACATTGTCAGTTCTGACAATCACTGATTAACAGAAATCTGTGAATGTGACCTTTTCGGTAAGAAAAGCAACAGTCACCTAGCACTTTCAGATACTGCCTGCTGCAATCTGATCTGCCACTTTTATAAATGGGCTTAGCGCAGAGGTGTGCTCTGAATGCAAGGACCCATGCTTTCAATAATTAACCAACCAAGAAACTTCACAGTAAGTGAATATAAATGAATGGGAATGATGTTCACAGGGAATAACAGGTAAATTGCTAAGTCTATTCACCACAACATGCTTCCAATTCAGCTGGTGACCCTAACAAGGCATTCAGATCCCTGTCTGTCTGTTTTCATTTCCAGGATCCCACTATGCTAAATGCTTCAGAGCTGATACAAAATTTAGTAAAATGTGTAGGACAGTTTCTCATGTCTTCTATCATGCCAGTACTATTTTCACCTTTTTTTGCAAAATTTGAAGATTTCTGATTCTTAAAATAGATCAGAGTGTCTTGTGATCCTTTTTCAACTTAAATGTAAACTGTGTGCTGGTAATTCTCAAAGAGAGAGTGCCCAAAAGTTTAAATGCCTTCACAGTCTCTGGTATACCATGATAGACTACTGAAATTCAAAGAACTGAATTGTAGTACTTCCTTAAGACACAGCATCACTTCCATTTTCTTAAATGGCACACAGGAGCATCTGATACAGTAATGCAACCAAGTGCCCCTGCATTCGGGACTACAGGTAGCTATGTATAGTCTGACAGTGCTACGCAGTACTACTGTATAAGGCAGCTACTCAGTGCATAGCTTGCCCTACCAAGTAGCTACAATAGATACTTATAACTGCAAGCTGTATGGTACTCAGGTGTACTTAGCTGCCTTATATAGTAGCGCTTATATGCCACCAGCATGGCTGACCACAGTTCAGGAAGTGCTGGGGGTCATACCATTTTATAGCAATGAGGGGATCTGTTGCTGTACAGGTAACCACTGTGAAAGCTCACTTACATCACAAAGGGTACAAACTGTAGTGTATGGTAGCAGGTTTTCCTTTGCTGTATAGGACTCTGTTGCTGGTAGGATTTTCCTACCATAAGATGAAGGTATGGGGGGGGGGGGTTATATTGTATCAGTAGCAGCATGTTGCTCAGTCTTCCTGGCTGAGCATTATGTTAGCGGGGGTGATGGGAGATTGGTGCAGCCATGGCTGTAACACCAGTGGATTCCATGTCATTGCAGTACTATAGCTTATGCCATGTGATTCTGTGCATACAGTACTGTTACCAGGATTATCTATGGCACCTGAATTAGGAATTGGATTCATTAGCATAGGGAGTAAGTTGTTGGGACACAATGCAGCAAAATCACACATGGGGCCTGCTCAAGGCGGTTAATGGGGTTTGAGGATCACACAGGGTTTTTGCATTATTCTAAGGCAGTCAAAAAACTGTGCAATAAGAGATGCCTTTTATGGATCTATCTTAAAAACTTTACATACGTACTTTTTCACCTGCAATCACTTTTGCTTTCTGGTACAGTAACAAAAAGATTGTAAACTCAAATATTTCTGCAGTGTAAGTAAATTAAATTATTAAATAGCAGAACATCATGGTGCTTGATCATTGCTGAGGCTGTAAATATCATGATTAAACAAATGGATAGTAAAATCACTAAATACAAAAGTACCTGTGTTATGACCTGCCTTCAGCATTACTCATTCTGTTGTAAACCTGCATGGAAAATAGAATAAATTAAGTAATGTTACAGCACATAACCTTTGGGGTGTGCTGATCTCCTTGTCACTGTCTTCAAGAACCTGATCATAGACTGCTGATAGAGAATGGTTAAGAACACAGTATGGTGCAAAAAGACCATCATAAAAAGGTTGTATATCCTGTAGTATTTATCAACCACATGTGGGTGCTCTTATTTTAAAATGCTTTCAAAATGAAACAATAGCTTATCAATCTATGTCTGACATTTGTAATGTGATAATGAATTACTCAGATCTTATAAACTTATGAGGTTTTGGATAGTAGAGATTCAAGTGCTTACAACATGTTTCCATAACATAGAATGTATAATTTCAAGGTTATGTATCTTAGAATCACATTTGACATCTATATAACATTTTGCTTTTCTTCTAACAATTATTTTATCTCACTAGTGCATCTGGTTTCAGTCTAAACTGTGACATTAAACGTATGTTGTTATTGTTATAGGTGTTATTAAACAAGGATTGCTATGGAAATTGTCATTGAAGGATGGACTTCTGTATCCCCCTTGCATACTGTAAATGTCTTTGTTCCAAGGAATGTCTCTTTGTTTACAATTTTGATAACCTTTTCGATGGTAATCTTGAACAATTCTGTTCTACAACTAGCTTGTGATTATAGTTGATTTAGCTCTATGATAAAGGGGTAAGTTATTGCAGAATTACTTTAACTGGATACAATTAAAATATGGCCCATTTCCTGAGTCGAATGGCTTGAGAATATTGAGAAGATTTTTGTCTACTATTTTTCTTAATATTTTTTGCTGACATGGAAGGCATTGCTTCTACTATAGGATATCTATTGCATTCATTAGTCACAACTTGAAAATACTGTTTTAAAATGGCAAATACAAATTAGTTATAGTATCTGTAAACATGGCTTCTAGCAGTTGTTTATAAGTTTGCTGGAGGTTACTAGGCTAACATCCCTAGAGCCCTTACAAGCCTAGCCATATTTATCCTGAGTTGTCCCAATTGTTGATGGTTAGGTGAGTGAAGCTCACAGAGGTAAGGATCTATGAAGTGCTGTAAAGATGTTTCGATTTGGGTTATTTATGTACCCTTAATAATTGTTCATCATATTTCTGTCATGCTATTCATACCAGGGGACCAGACCTTTGCCTAATAAGTGATTTAATTTGTATAACATCCAGAGTAGATGTTGTTCTATCTGTAGGGATATCTTTTACAAAGAAGCAGAGACAATCAACCTATTACCATTGAAAATGTGCTTTCTTAATATGTAAATAGTAACATAATCATTGCAATGTTTCAAGTTCTTAAAAGTGGGGGCACCTGCGTCAGACTGGCACAAAAGTGCTTCAGTGTTAGTAACAGTGCATCCCTTTCATTCCAATTCTACCAATGTAAATGCTGTCGGATTGCACATTTTACCATTGTATTTGTATATTTTACTTCTAACTCACTGCACTTTGTGCACCGTTGTGTACTTTAAAATAGGTGCCTAGATAAGAAACTTGCAACACTTCTCTTTTTCTTTATTTGGCCATGAAATTATATGGTGCTTTCCTCAGTTACTATGTTTATAATGGGCTTTCTAAAGCATCTTGCAAACTGCTATTACAATGGATGCTTCTCCAAGGTGGTAGATGTGGAAGTGTTCACTTAACCACATAATTGCAAGTACTTCTTTTTGACTTGGGAATACAGTCATACTTCTCTGTGCTTCTATAAGCTATGAATTTCATTGCTCTGTTTTGTGTCTGACTTAGTACTGTCTCTAGTACACCTGAACTATCATCAGCTTCAAATGTTGTCACACATTTTGGATCAAAGCAGGTGATTGGCAATACTATCTGATACCGGTCAGTCCAAAGTCTGAACCTTCTAAACAAGCTTTCTTATTTGAGGGTGACAACTGTGCTTATGATTTTTATGATACATAAACTGTAGTTTGTCATCCCCATTAAGCTTGTAATTTCGTTATATTATTTGGAAGTATTATTTCTCCTAATGCTTTTACCTTACTGAGATCATGAAACATGCACTTACCTGAGAAAATTGACTTGTGGAGTTCTAGTGCAGACTTCTCAGGTTCCTACTTTTTTTTATTTAAGACGAGACAACTCTATAGTCATCTGACAAATACTCGTTTAATGTGATGTCATGTTTCTGAATTATCCTCCCATAGATTATTATGTCATCACATTTGGGATCCCCTTATATTACTAGTTTTATTAGATTTTGAAATATTTCATCGGCCAAATGTATTTCAGTTTAAGTCTCCTGCAGTGTATGATATTTTAGCTTTCACTATGCAGTCCCAGTTTTGAGTACCCAGACTTTAAATGCATCTTTGCAGATACTGTTGCTACAGTCAGTTCTGCTATGATGCCGCTTGTTATTATTTGTATACGTCTCCCCTTGGGCTATGTTGTTAGATCGACTCATGTCTATACATATTCTGACCTAATCTCATTGTTTGGGTCCCATTACAACTGAGATTGCTCGTGGCTATCATCCTATATCACCTTTTTCTAGTTTGTTAAGTTTTAGTTCTTTAAATGGTTCCTCAGTTCTTTTCCTCAAAAGGAATGATGTTCCCTAGTGCCACAGAATGCTGTGTGTATACTTCTGGGATCACATGTGCGACAATAGACCTTGGCTTTGTCTATAAACTCATTCATCCACTTATTTACTGAGGCACCAGAGTCAATAAGCATGTTTCTCTCTGCTTCTTGTGTAGGTTTTGTGTCTGGCTTACTATTTTTTCTTGTTCTTGTGTGTTACTGACTTTATCTGTGGCTTAGCTTTAATTGTTTCTTCTTTTGATCTGAAATTGAAGTAATTTTTTCTATATTTGCTGTCTCGTAAATTGTTTCTTGTCTCAGTGTTATCATTCTGTGATGTTTTTGCTTGCTTTTCTGCAATTTCAAATGATGTAATGACCTTCTATAGTCTCTAAAGGTTATACAGTATCACTCAGATTACTTGTGTCAGGTGGTCATTTTCATCTAGACTTTCCCAAGTAACATTTCTGCACAATCTGTACTTTCATTTCTGAGTTGGCAAACTTAAAATGACTTTCCCCTACTGGTCATACTTTTCTTGGTCCTTATATAGTTTTTCTATAAACTTAAACACATCATAAAGTACATTTGATTGTGACTAGAAGTATCCTGTTAACTTATCTTCAACTGATGCACACATATGATCATTTTGCGACAATGTTCAGTACGTATCAAGTACCTTGTCAACAGCTTTCAAGAGACATTCAGGTTCATTCAGAGCTACAGCAGACCTCAGACTTGATGGTAAAATGCATACATAGAGAAGTTAGTAGGTTGGTATTAGGCTAACTGCCTCATAGGTCAGTTTAAGCCTAGCCAGTTATCCAATGTGAGAATCAAAACCTACATCTTGTATTTGCAAGGTAAACACCTTAACCATTCTGCCAACCTTCTAGTCAGTGCTAATTGTATCCATTCAGTTTACTAACATGGAAGCAACTGTTGAAGCAGGAAGATCCCTCTGATACCCTACATGCATGTTAATCTTGTATGTAATAAGTGTTAAGATGGTCTTCTACTTTATACATTATGTCCCTCCCCTTAAGCTAAAGGCTAATATACAAAGGACAGATAGTTACATCAGTGCTACGCTGTCCTGTACTGGAGTTAGTATGTGATATACCTTTCACAGATTACAGTCATGCAGCAGGTTATATGGCACTATATAACATGCAGATGGCATGCATATATATAGTTATACATAACAAATCAATATTAATCATAACATATTCACAGTTATATGTAACAAATCTATATTAATTATAACATATATACTGTTATAAGTAACAAATCTATATTAATCATAAGATATACATAGTTATATGAAACAAATCTACATTAATTATAACATATACATAGTTATACGTAACAAATCAATATTAATCATAACATATTCACAGTTATATGTAACAAATCTACATTAATTATAACATATATACAGTTATAAGTAACACATCTATATTAATCATAACATATACATAGTTATACGTAACAAATCAATATTAATCATAACATAGATACAGTGATATGTAACAAATCTACATTAATTAGAACATATATACTGTTATACGAAACAAATCTATATTAATCATAACATACACATCGTTACAAGTAACAAATCTTTTTAATCATAACAAGAAGTATACTCTCTCCAGGTTTCCATAACTCTTAGTAGAATTTCTTGATTTTTGACACTGCATTCACTATTGGTAGATAAAATGATTACCAGTACTGTAGACATATCTGTTACTTCAAAGTCACAGTTTGGTATATCAGTAACACCAGAGAGTAGAAGGCACTCATAGAATGGGACCATATCATGTTTTAAAAAAGTTTTGTAAATCAGGAATGGTTCCTGTGGAAAGTACTTGTGTCATTTCCTGGTTTAGAATCTCCAAGTCAGGAAATCACCTTGGCAATTCACATAGCTGAGTTGAAACCCTTTCTTTTTTCTTGTATAGATGTTTCCTATCATGACTTAACAACTGCCCATCTGTTGTTTTGACTGTGCAGGATCTTGGGATATCTACCTGCTCTTTCAACTGTGCAGGATCTTAGGATGTCTACCTGTTGTTTCGACTTTGTAGGATCTTGGGATATCCACCTGTTGTTTCAACTTGTAGGATCTTGGGATGTCTACCTGTTGTTTCGACTGTGCAGGATCTTAGGATGTCTACCTGTTGCTTCGACTTTGTAGGATCTTGGGATGTCTACCTGTTGCTTCAACTGTGCAGGATCTTGGGATATCTACCTGTTGTTTCGACTTTGTAGGATCTTGGGATATCTACCTGTTTTTTTCGACTTTGTAGGATCTTGGGATATCTACCTGTTGTTTCGACTGTGCAGAATCTTAGGATGTCTACCTGTTGTTTCGACTGTGCAGGATCTTGGAATATCTACCTGTTGTTTCGACTTTGTAGGATCTTGGGATGTCTACCTGTTGTTTCGACTTTGTAGGATCTTGGGATGTCTACCTGTTGTTTCGACTTTGTAGGCTCTTGGGATGTCTACCTGTTGTTTCGACTGTACAGGATCTTGGGATGTCTACCTGTTGTTTCGACTGTGTAGGATCTTGGGATATCTATCTGTTGTTTTGACTTTGTAGGATCTTGGGATGTCTACCTGTTGTTTCAACTGTGTAAGATCTTGGGATATCTACCTGTTGTTTTGACTTTGTAGGATCTTGGGATATCTATCTGTTGTTTCGACTTTGTAGGATCTTTGGATATCTAGCTGTTGTTTCTACTGTGTAGGATCTTGGGATATCTACCTGTTGTTTCGACTGTGCAGGATCTTGGGATATCTACCTGTTGTTTCGACTTTGTAGGATCTTGGGATGTTTACCTGTTGATTTGACTGTGCAGGATCTTGTGATGTCTACCTGTTGTTTCGACTGTGTAGGATCTTGGGATATCTACCTGTTGTTTCAACTGTGTAGGATCTTGGGATATCTACCTATTGTTTTGACTGTGCAGGAACTTGGGATATATACCTGTTTCAACTTTGTAGGATCTTGGGATATCTACCTGTTGTTTTGACTTTGTAGGATCTTGGGATATCTACCTGTTGTTTTGACTGTGCAAGATCTTGGGATATCTACCTTTGTTTCGATTTTGTAGGATCTTGGGATACCTACCTGTTGTTTTGACTTTGTAGGATCTTGGGATATCTAGCTGTTGTTTCGACTGTGCAGGATCTTGGGATATCTACCTGTTGTTTAAACTTTGTAGGATCTTAGGATATCTACCTGTTGTTTCGACTTTGTAGGATCTTGGAATATCTACCTGTTGTTTCGACTGTGCAGGATCTTGGGATATCTACCTGTTGTTTTGACTGTGTAGGATCTTGGGATATCTACCTGTTGTTTCGACTGTGCAGGATCTTGGGATATCTACCTGTTGTTTCGACTGTGCAGGATCATGGGATGTCTACCTGTTGTTTCGACTGTGCAGGATCTTGGGATATCCACCTGTTGCTTCGACTGTGTAGGATCTTGGGATATCTACCTGTTGTTTCGACTGTGTAGGATCTTGGGATATCTACCTGTTGTTTTGACTGTGCAGGATCTTGGGATATATACCTGTTGTTTCAACTGTGCAGGATCTTGGGATATCTACCTGTTGTTACGACTGTGCAGGATCTTGGGATATCTACCTGTTGTTTCAACTGTGCAGGATCTTGGGATATCTACCTGTTGTTTCGACTGTGCAGGATCTTGGGATATCTACCTGTTGTTTCAACTGTGCAGGATCTTGGGATATCTACCTGATTGATGGCGGTATCTTTTTTTACTCTCAGTGCTTGTCATGAGCATTTTGAATTATGACAACAGCTCCCATTTAAAATACAGACACTGTACTAGTTTATCTCTCATATTAGGATTTCTGCTTTCTGTCAAACCATTTTTTGCATTTCATATGTGCTTTGGTTGCAGCAATATTAACAAAGTAGGAATCATAATCCCCAACCTCCTTAGTAAGGCCTTGCTATGTCTAATTATGATGGCTGCCTAAAAAGCAATTACTAGAAAATTGAAATCAAAGTCTAAACCAACTGTACTAGAAGTAATGAATGTAGCAACAGATAAAACAACTGGAATTAGGATATTTAGAAAAGGGTAGGAGGAAATTACATAGAAAAAATGGGAATTGTGGGAATAATACATACAGGGGAGGAATGAGTTTTAAAAGAAGGCAGGATTTGAATGAGCTATGTAATATTTGACTGACAATGACTGGGTAGATTATAAGTGATATATAATGTTTGCAACTAAAATTATGTCTATATGGTTGGTGATGTAAAACGCTTGCAACAAAGATTATGTCAATATGGTTTGTTTTCATTAATATAAATGCATGATTGGCACAGTATATGTATTGATGGTGCACTGGTGCATTGGTAGCGTTGTCGCCTCACAGCAAAAGGTTCTCTGGTTTGATTCTTGGCTGGGGTGCCTTCTGTGCAGAGTCTGCATGTCCTCCCTGTGTTCATGTGGGTTTGCTCTGGTTTCCTCCCACATTACAAAGACATGCATCTGGAGCCTTTCTCACTAGGCTTCTGCTGAAAATTGGCTTTGTTCCAAGTCAGGCTTTCACAGTTAAAATAAAAAATGATTGTCTATGTCATAAGAGATAATTTAATAAAGATGTTTCTTGTTTAAAATAAAAAAAAATGAGAAGGTGACAACCCAGCTAGTTGCAGTTAAGTGTTTCTGTATTTAAGCAAAGCTAAGCAATGGCCTTGCTTTGTGCTTGGCAACACGTTTTTTCATTATGTTTTAACTTTATAACTCTTTATGAATGTTCAGATGATGACATATATCTCAGACTGTTTGCTATATACTGAAATTTGCATTCTTCTTAAAATATATGAAATTTCTAACTTGCAAATTCAGGGCCATTGTCAGATATAAGGATATCCAGAATTGTATTACATCAAATCATTGCTTTGGGAAGCATAAAGGTTTAACCTGATGATGTGGCACGTATCTTTAAGATGGTAGGATACTGTGAACGATAACCATCTAAAGGCATCACATCACAACTAAAAAGATACAAGAACCAATACTGTGGTGTGGAATGGAGTGAAAACAGCACCCAGAACCAATAACGCCACTACACAATGAACAAAAACACTATTTTATTAATAAACAATACTTTGTCACTCTACTTGCTTATTTCTGCTTGTGCTTTACTGAAATCTTTCTTTAACAGTGTCTAGTTCTTGTAGTTTGTGTAGCAGATTTCTGGAAATGAACTTTTTGACTTTAAAATAATAAAGACGGCTGCTGAGTGGTGCAATATGCACCTACAACAGGTTAGTTAGCAGCAGGTGGCTTAAAGCAGTTTTCTTATTAGTAGAATATATTCCTTCCTGGCAAGAGAGGGACTTATGCCATTACCAAGCAATACAGCATGGGAGCAGCTGAACAAAGTTAACAAACGGTTACTTGGCCACATGACGGATGCAGATACCTTTAGAGACACTATAGTGGATAATGCAAAGTACATGACTATATACAACTGGTCAAATTATCTAGATCATGAAAAGGCATGAGAATGTAAGCCAGGTCACATAGAAGGGATGGTGGAGATTTGGGTGCTGAAAACAAAGGTGTAAGCACTGAGAATTAATACTGATGACTTGAAGAATAGAAACCGGCAAATCACTGTGAGAGAGAGAGGTGTAGATCTGTTGGATAATGTAGGGGGTTCGATTTCATCCATTAACCTGAAGCCAACTTAAATAAAGTGTCTGACCACCCATAAGACTTCTGTATCAGATCAGATAAAACATGGAAGTTTGGATGTGGAGACACATGGGGTGTGGTCTGAAAAAGTGTTATCCAAATTCCATCAGTTCTTGGTTGTAGTAAAGAGGCAAAGAAAGAGAAGTGGGAGTGTGCTGTGTGCCCACAAAGCTTACTTGCTAGAAGACACCTTTTCCACATGCAGGAGGCATAAGACATTTGAGGACATGATGTAGTATGTATGACAGGTAGAAACAAGAATCTGATTAAATTTTACAGCGCTGTTAGTATCACTGTGCAATGACAGGTGTGGGGTATGAAGGGTACCTAACCACTATGCAGTCTATATTCACACCAAACTCTCTGTAGAGAAAGTCTACATCATAGCATGCAGCTTCTAATAGCCGGCGTGTTGAGATTTAAAGATACTTACCCTGTATTTTATGTTCCGCCCCATATATTATATGTCTAGTAGCATAAAGTAATGGGTCTCACGAAGAGGCATGTCATAAGGAAGTAAAACTGACAACAAATAAAATGAATATAGGATTTTGCTGTTCTTCCAGCACAGGAACTGCAGAGGGCACCTGTTGGGCAGTTATGATGACCCAGTAAGGAAACACTATGTGTGGCATGAACTTGTGCAAATGCTGACAAAGGCCATTGGCATCACCCTTTCTAGTATTAAATGCCAGGATCAGTGACATTAAGAGCTGCCACTCTAACTTGATTCACCAATGGCAGGCAGGTGTTCTGGACAGGGAGCTAGAAATGCATTGTGAAAATTTTTTTACAGTTCTGTTGTCCTTCTGTTACCGTAACTGTTATACACATTTATGTAACAGTACATACTTTGTTTTCTAGTGGCAGAGGACTGACAACTGAACATGGTTTGCTCAACAGAAGGCAGAAGCACCTATGCAGGCAGCAGGGTGTGTGTGTGTGTGTGGGGGGGGGGGGTTGTGGCAGTCCAGTTCACATCTTCACTGCTGTTATTTACAGATGTGCATCTGACAACCTGTTCCCATTCTACTGATATTTATGCAGACCCATTTGTGGAGAAGGCTGAGTGATCCAGACAACCTCAGCATCTAACATCTGCTGCTGTTTGAGCAGTCACCACCAGATCTGCAGAGGAATGGAGGTTCTTCTCATGGAAATGACCTGGAGGAGTCTCTGGTGCTTCTGTGTTTGTTGCTAAGGAGAGGGATGAAGGCTCATCTCCTGAAATTGGTGGCAGGGTCTGCAGACAGCAGTAGTGGGGCATGGTTGTTGTTTAGGATTGGAGACTTACCAGAAAGGCTCATCCAGACTCTGCTACACTTTGCTGTGAAGGAAAGGTTAGTTTGCTTTTATTTTTTGTATTTTGCATATTTTAAATACTGTAGTTTGTTTTCTTTACCTTGTGTTTTACCTGCATTCTGCTTTAACAGCATATTAAAACTTCAAAAGAGACCACAGCTCTCTCTCTCTTCTGAGTCAGGCAGAATTTTTTTCCTGCCCTCCCACCCAGTCATAGTTGTCTTGTTAAATACCACTGTCTTTCTAGTTGCCTGCCTCTTATGTTAATCTGACCATATATCTAATTTCCTCTCTCCTTTCAGTGGCTTGTGTGAGTAATCACCAAATCAAAAACCCCTCCCCTTCAACTATTTAAATTTATTGGCCATCCTACTGTATTCCATAGTACCAGAATACAAAAGTGACCACCCCTTTCAACCCATCTTGCCGTTTTAAAAATAGTAACTCTCCACTAAACCTTAACTTTTTAAACAGGTAAAAAAAGAAGTTATGTCCTTACCATAACGTTCCATGTGGAGTGTTCATCTCGCCTTGGTTATTACACATGGGTTCGGAGCCGATCCTCGGCTCCGTGCCGGCCGACTGCAAGCTCTGCATCGAGAAGAAGCTCGAGGACATCTAATACCCACAATCCCCCTCTGCCTTTACCTCAGATCTAGTTTGCAAGCAAACCAGACATAAAGCACGCACACATGCCAACTATATACATAAAATACATATATACAAACATACCCAGTGTATGATAGTAACAGTAATACTGCAACAGCAGAAGGAGAATACTCCAGACCAGGCACCAAATCGAACGCTCTTCCTAAGGGTGGGAAGGGTGGGAGTGTAATAAGCGAGATGAACACTCCACATGGAACGTTATGGTAAGGACATAACTTCTTTATGTGAGAGTGTTCAATCTCGCCTTTGTTCTTACACATGGGTAGCGCCCTAGCTCCATGATCCTGAGGAACTCAAGGGAGAACGTTCTTGAGCACAGTGGAACCAAAGGTTGCCCTATCCCTAGAAACCCTGTCCACTTTGTAATGAGATATAAATGTATGTGGTTTAGCCCAAGTAGCAGCCGCACAAATAGTGTCTAAAGGTAAACGAGCTGCGTGAGCCAAAGATGTAGAAATTGATCTGGTAGAATGTCCTCTGGGTTTTGCTGATAATGTTTGATCAGAAGCTTCATAAACATAAATGATACAGTCAGTTAGCCACTTCGAAAGAGTTCGTTTCGTGACTGCAAGACCCTTTCTGCTGTCAGCAAAAGCTACAAATAGTTGATCAGATTTCCTGTGATCTTTTGTTCTATCCAAATAAAATCTGAGTTGTCTATGGACGTCTAGTTTGTGCAACATATACTCTAATTTATTAGAGTGGTCTTTAAAGAAGGTGGGTAATTCGATGGATTGATTAATATTATTAGTAGAACAAACTTTGGGAAGAAAGGATGGATTAGTGCGTAGGGATACTCTGTCAGAATGAAAAATTAAATAAGGATGTTTGACCGAAAGGGCCTGCAGCTCAGACACCCGTCTAGCAGATGTAATAGCCACTAGAAATAATGTTTTCCATGACAAAATTTCAAAGTGCAACTTGAAGCTGGTTCAAAGGGTGGTAACATCAATTTAGAGAGTAATAAATTTAAATTCCACGGTGATGTCGGACATCTGACTGGTGGTCTGATATGAAAGGAACCCTTTAAAAGGCTTTACAAAGTCTGTGAGCCATAATAGGTGCACCACTTTCCTCTACATGATAGTTAGAAATGGCAGCTAACTGTACTCTTAAGGTAGCCGGGAAACTCCTTCCTGAAATAATTCTGTCAAAAATTCTAAAATCTTATTCAACGGAGCTGTAACAGGGTCCAACTGATGTGACTCCCAGAAGACAAAACGTTTCCACTTACTGGTGTAAGTCTTTGTAGTGGAAACTTTATGAGAAGCTACCAAAATATCTTGAACCGCCGATGTAAGGGGAATTGACCTGGCTAGAAAGGAAGGAGCAGCCAAGCTGCTAGATGGAGAGATTCCAGGGATGGGTGAGGAACTCCTGACGAGTGAGTCAGTAGATCTGGCTCTGGGTCCAGCATCCAAGGTCCCCGAATGCGGTGATGCAATAGAAAGGGGAACCAAATTTGACGAGGCCAGAACGGAGCAATGAGAATTATAGTCCTCTGAAGGTTGTTTGCTTTCTGTAGAAACTTTGCAATCACTGGAAATGGAGGAAAAGCATATAGGAGACCCGGGGGCCAATCGTGCACCAGCGCGTCCCTGGGGACTTCCCCTGGAGGGGGTAATAGGGCAAAGTAGCTCCTGCATTTGGCGTTCATTGGAGATGCAAACAGATCGCAGGTAGGCTGGCCCCATTTGCGAAAAATCCTTCCCGCAACTGACTGTTTGAGGGACCACTCATGAGGCAATAGTATTGCTCTGCTCAGCCTGTCGGCTATGACGTTGGATGACCCCGGGATGTGCGTTGCGATCAGAAAGCGACCGGTGGACTCTGCCCATTGCCAAATTCTCATGGCCTCTCTGCATAGTTGGTAAGACCTGGTTCCCCCTTGCTTGTTTATGTACCAGACTACGGACATGTTGTCTGTCTGAACTGCAATGGTCCCTGGAGGAAGAAGGGGAGCAAAGTGTTGCAACGCTAAAAACACTGCCCTCAACTCCAGAACATTGATGTGCAGATTGTACTCCAGATTGGTCCATTCGCCTTGGACTGTCTGTCCCTGAAAGATGCCCCCCCACCCTATCAGGGAAGCGTCCGTGGTTATCGTCGCTGACGGTGTGGGTAGCACAAATGGTCTTCCGCCGGATAGGTTGCAAGTCTGTAACCACCACCTTAGGTGTGATTTGCATGTTTTCGTTATCAATATTTCGTGAGTCAGTGGAAGTTGTTGGAATGACCATTGTGCAAATAGAAGCCATTGTAGCACTCTCATGTGCAGTCTTCCCAATGGTATCGCAATGAGAGAAGCTGCCATGAGACCCAAAACTTTCAGAACAATTTTTGCTGGGGATTTTCTGGACGACAGAAGAAGGGAAATGTTGAATTGAAGTGCTACTATCCTTTCTGTAGGAAGTTTTAGAACTAACTGACGCGTATCTAATTCCGCTCCTATGAATAAGATATGCTGTGATGGCTGTAGCAACGATTTTTCGAAATTTACTAAAATGCCAAGGTGTGTACAAAGTTGTAGGGTGTAATCCCTGGCTTGTATCAGTTGACGCCTGGTGGTGGCAGACAGGAGCCAGTCGTCCAGATACGGAAACACCTGGAATCCTAGGCGCCTCAGATGAGACGCTACCACTGCCATGCATTTGGTGAAGACCCTGGGGGCTGTGGTCAGGCCAAAGGGCAGGGCTCGAAACTGATAGTGACTGGCTCCTAGCCGGAAGCGCAAATGATCCCTGGACGCCCTGGCCATTTTGATGTGGTAGTATGCGTTCTTCAGATCTATTGAGCACATCCAGTCATCCTTCTGTAAGAATGGAAGGATCGATTGAAGCGTGACCATTCGGAACTTTTCCTTCTTGACAAAGGTGTTGAGATGGCTTAGGTCCAGAATTGGCCTCCAGTCCCCTGTTTTCTTTGGAACTAAAAAGAACCTTGAGTAAGTTCCGAATCCTATTTGGTCCGCTGGGACTGGTTGGATGACTCTTTTTTCTAGCAGCTTTGAAATTTCTGTAGCTGCTGGCTCTCGCAGATGGGGTGGTACATCTGGGA
This sequence comes from Protopterus annectens, assembly GCF_019279795.1. Classification (NCBI taxonomy): domain Eukaryota; kingdom Metazoa; phylum Chordata; order Ceratodontiformes; family Protopteridae; genus Protopterus; species Protopterus annectens. The sequence continues at coordinate 1,498,629,469 of NC_056745.1, forward strand.
GCTTTCTTTTTGGAATGGGGGTGGATAGAAATGGGATTTTGTAACCTCTGGTAACAACGCTTTTTACCCAATTGTCTGAGGAAAGGTTTAGCCAGGCCTGAGGGTATAAAGCTAAGCGACCCCCGACTGCCTCCAGAGCAGGACAGTCGGGCCTCCTCTCAGGAGTGCTGAAAAGGTTTGCCAGGGAGGTTATCCCTGTCACCTTGGTTTTGCGGACCCCCTCTGCCGCCAGAGCGGCGTCTTCCACCTCTGCCCCCCCCTCTGCCTCTAGAGGGGGCATCACCCTGTGTGTTTGGGAAAGATCCTTGGGGTTTTCGAAACCACATTTTCCCACCACGTTGCCCTTTGGGGTACGGTCTGGAAGGGTGGAAAACGGACTCCGACAGCAGACAGAGTCTTTCCCTCCTGTTCACACCGGGTAAGGGTCTCCTTTACTTTAGGGCCAAAAAGTGTGGCTCCGTCAAATGGGGCGTTAGTAAAGGAAGACTTGAAGGCTTCCGCAAATGAACATAAGCGCATCCAGGATTGTCTACGAAGAGCAATCGCTGAAGCCGCTGCCCTACTCGATCCTTCGGCTGCATAGGATATCAGCCTCATGGACGAGTTCACAATGGACGTAAGGGTGTTGAGATGCACTGTAACTTTCTCTGAGACAGCGGCATCTGTAGCACCTTGGAGGGTATCTCCCAACTCTTTGACTAGATCCCTCTGTAAACGTGTAAAATGAGTCAAATAGTTCAGGGAACGCATAGAGAAAGCCGCTGAACTGAAAATGCGCTTCCCGTATCTGTCCATGGTCCTAGAATCTTTGTTAGGCGGATGGACAGATGAGGAAGACTCCGACATCTCCTTTTTCGTGGCCGCTGCCACCACCATGGCGTCTACTGGAACTCCTTTGGTGAGGTAAGCTTTGTCCTGTGGTGCCGTGATGTACTTATTTGGCTTCCTAGGGACTGGTTCCACCGTGTCAGGAGTCTCCCACGCCCTTCGAGCAATCAATTCCATTAACTCATCAAAGGGCGGAGTGACCCAGGAGGAGGAAGGACGGGCACCAAATGCCTTCAGCAAAACTGACTCATCCTCAGAAGGGGGGAGGGCTTGCCAGTCACCTCTCTGTTTAAGGATCTCCAAGATGTCAGAAAAGAGACATCCTCTGAAGGTGACTTAGGGGACCCTTCTGACTCATCTAAGTCAGTATCAGATGTCAAGGATTCTTGTGGAGAATCCAAGTGTCTCCTCTTACACAGTCTTTTCCTAGGAACTTCTTCGTGGGGAGCATCCGAAGAAGCCTCCGAGGAAGAGGGGGCACCCTCCAGGGGTGGCTGAGACACTGGTGCCCGATGCTTGGACGTGGCCGTGGGTGCAGAGGAAGATAACGGTCCTTTGTGGGGAGGAGAAGCTGTACCTGCTGATGTGGTTGTCTGGGTAGACAACACCTTCCTCATGAGGTCGAAGGCCCCCGGGTCCCGAGTCGAGGTATCTCCCGGTTCCGAAGAAATGGGAAGAATCCCCGAAACAGGAGCCGAAGGCACCGACCCCGAGGACGGAACCGAATCGATCCGTGCCGAGGCCCCGAGAGGGAGCGTCGGAACCGAAACATCGGTCCGACTCTCGGTCCCGGAACCAAGGACGGATCTTCGGCCCCGAGACTCCGGTACCGGATCGGATGGAGTCGAGGTGAACGGTGCCGACCGAGAAAAAGACGGTTCTGGCACCGAGGGCTCCACAATCATCAGGTCAGCTTCTTCCGGCTCCAAAGACTGGACAGGTCTCGGAGGAGGAACAGGTGGAGATAGTGGTAGGCCTTCAAGTCTCGACATCAACTGAGAGGAGACCGAGATAAGCTTGGATAGGGCCGTATGCTCCATCAGTTTCTGCACCACACGGTCCACATCGGTGTCGGAAAGGGTCTAGAAGAACGAGTCGAAGGGATCGAAGACGGAGCCGACCTCAGCAGAGTCGGTGGAGGGAGCTCCGTCACCGGTTCCAAGACTCGAGGCTCGAAACTGCCAACAGTTGAACACTCGGCCCCAAGTCTGTGGAACCGGTGATCTAACTAGACCAAGAGCTTGGAGCCGATGACTTTGGCTCCGACGCCTTGACCCTTCAAGACTTGGATGCCTGGTCTGAAGCATCCAGAGCCTCCTGGAAAGAGGGTTTCAGCAATCCTCTGTCCATCAGTTTCCTGCCTATCTGTTATGACCCTCCCACTAAAAGAGTGACAAATAGAGCAGTCCTCTTGTAAGTGGAGAGGGCCAAGACAGTAGACACAGGAACTGTGGTTGTCTGTGACCGACATCTTTTGGCCACACTGACAACGCTTTGAAGCCAGATTTTAATTTTTCTAACAAAAAAACAAGAAAGAAAGAAAGTCAAGTAAGTAAAAGTCACTTCCAAGGAAAAAAAGTCAAATCCGTAATAAGTGTCAATTCCTGTAATAAAGCAGACTACAACAAATACTTAGTCAAAGTTATTCAAGTAGGGGTGGTAGGCCCCGAAAAACTCTGTACCCTTTAGTTAAACTAAGTAACTAATCTAAGGAACCGAGATATCTAAGTCCACTCACACACCTACTCTAACTTTTCATTGACTAGATTTAAAGTAATTTTTTTGAAAAAGTTTAAACAGAAAGATAAATTCTTATCTGTAAAAGCCTCGAGCTAGTCCCCAGCGATGCGTATGCAGCAGCGGCAAACTAGATCTAAGGTAAAGGCAGAGGCGGATTGTGGGTATTAGATGTCCTCGAGCTTCTTCTCGATGCAGAGCTTGCAGTCGGCCGGCACGGAGCCGAGGATCGGCTCCGAACCCATGTGTAAGAACAAAGGCGAGATTGAACACTCTCACATCTTAAGTTACCTACTTTCACGTCTACCTTCTCTAGTGCACACTGTAGTGTGCATTTTTTTCATCTTACTTTTAAGCATCCCTTTGATTAACACTTTCTCTAATACCTGCTGGAAAGCACTAGGAAGCCTTAAACTGATACAAGCACTCACCTCTCCTTGTTAATAAGGAGAAATTGATAGTAGGCACTAAACAGCCTATAATTGCAAAGTACCTTGCTAAGGTAAGGGAAAACAGCTCCTGTACTTTACAAAAAAAAAAAGCATCAAACCAGGCATGTCCAAGGGTCAGCTTCCGGTGATTTCTCCTGTCCATCTGGTGAATCTGGGCATACTGGGGCAATGCAGCAATTGCCTCATGTACACAGACAACCCTCTCCTCCTACCACCCAACACTACAACCTGTGAGAGATGCACTTACATAGCCAAAATAGAAGCAAAGCTCTCTCCACCCAAGATTGTGCTAGACAGTCAAGAGGAGAAGGTTAACACCCACACTACACCTCAAGCAACACATAGCCCTTCAAAACCCACACCTCTAACACCCACATATAGCAACACTAAATCCACATATGCAGAGGCCCTTAACTGTAACCTGCCCAAGCAACAAGGACCTCTGAAGCTGAAACGCAAACAAACACCAATCACAACCAAAGTGTCACATAGTTCAAAACACCGGTGTGCCACCCAGCAACAGCCCCTAAGGCAAGACAATGTACCTAACACTTTAGTTATAGGTGACTCTATAGTCCGGCACACTGATGTCACTCTTACCAGGTTGAACAAGGAGAAAATTACAGTCAGCTGCCTGTCGGGTGCCAGGATCTGCCACATAACGCATGCACTCAAGTCACTCCACAACAAGTACAAATATGACTCTGTCATTGTCCATGTTGGAGTGAATGACTTGAGACGTACCTCCCTGGACTACATGAAAAGAGACATGAAAGAGCTCTTGGATCATGTGGCCCACGCAGGTATGACCCTAGCCCTGAGTAGCATCCTGCCTTCGCCCAGAATGATACCACAATATAAGGACAAAATGATTGACTTCAACAATTGGCTAAGCTTCTGGTGTCATTCAAAGGGGATCCAGTATCTGTCTGCCTGGGACGACATGATTGACAGACCACGATGCTTTGCCAGAGATGGTCTGCACCTGTCGCCTCTGGGATTCAGGTTACTGGCTAAGGCTCTTGCCACCCCTATAGTGCCTTTTTAGGCAAAGTTCAAAGAACAAAATCACCACCGTAACAGGTACAAGCATACAAAATCGGAAGGTAATGCTACTCAATGCTAGAAGTCTAAACCTCAAAATGCACTCTCTCGAGGCACTCCTAAAAATGGAGAACATCGATATCTGTGCAGTAACTGAGACCTGGTTCAAGGCTCCAGAGAGCACCCCTCCAATACCAGGCTACAACTCTTACCACACTTTTCGGCCACCAAAGTAGGACCGAAACACTAAAGGTGGAGGAGTGTCAATATTCACCAAGGATATTCACACCACCAGGCTAGTTGCCCAACACAATGCATCTGAAATTCTCCAGGTGCAACTAACACTAGGTAAGACTGCAATCCAAATTGTAGCTTGCTACAGATCCCCACCATACCCCAAGATTCTCACTACACCTTTCTAAACATACTGGAAAATATTAAGATAGAACCAAACACCCTAATACTGGGTGATTTTAACTACCCTGCCATTAACTGGGAAAGCTACTCATGTACCAACACCTTTGCCCAACGGTTCTTGGAATTCATAAATTCCAACGCCCTGGATCAACTAATCCATAGTCCCACCAGGGGCTCCAATATCCTAGACCTGGTCATTACCAACATGGGAAATCGATGCTCCATACCTATGGTCACCCCCTCGTTAGTCACGTCTGACCATAAGCTAATCACCCTTAACATCCACATCCCACCCCACCCCCCAGTAAGGAAACCTCCATAAAAAACTTCTCCAAAGCCAACTTCATGCTACTCATGTCAGAAGTGACAAACTTCATGACACCCATGCAGACGGGAGCTGAAAGTTCAACTGCTGAATCCTACACTAAGGCACTGTACGAGCACATCCACGCATGCATAAATCGTGCCATCCCAAATAGAACCAAGATGCTCTCATCCAAAAAAAAGAAGCCAATCTGGTGGTCCCCTGCCATAAACAAACTTTACAACAAAAGGAAGAAACTGTTGCAGAAAAGAGGAACATTCCAGGATGCAAAAACTTCCTTACCAGCCTCAGTAAAAAACTGAGATCCCTCATAAAATCCTCCAAAGCTATTTACGAAAATAAAATTGCCAAAGATTCCAAAGACAACAACAAGGCATTCTATAACTATGTCAAGAATCTAAATGGCAATGCTCAGATCTGCTCTGAGCTAAAACAGAATGGCATTAAATATACTGATCCCAAGGATATTGCCAATATCCTGGCAGATCGATTCAGTACCAACTTCACCCCCCTCTCACCCCCTAAATGGCCCATCTCAGTACCGGACGATTGCCAAATTCTGGTAATAACGGCCACACAGGTAAAAAACACACTTTCCAAAGCTAAGAATACAGCATCCATGGGACCAGATGACATCCCGGGCTGTGTACTACATGAACTACAATATGAACTGGCACCTCACCTAAGTGTCATGTTTAATCATAGCCTCACCTCAGGTTTCGTGCCCACTGAGCGACGCACAGCTACAGTTACCCCACTCCACAAGGGGGGATCCACCTTGGATCCCGGAAACTACCGTCCCATCAGTCTGACAAGCCTTATCTGCAAGGCCATGGAGCGTATTATTATGGAACTTATAAACGAAGACATTGGCAACCTTCAAACACTCGACCCCACCCAGTTTGGGTTCATGAAGGGCTGATCTTGTCTCCTGAACTTGACTGACTTCTTCGAATCAGTCTCCAGAGCCATGGACAAGGGTAAGGTGGTCCACACAGCCTATCTAGACCTTGCCAAGGCCTTTGACACCATTCCCCACTCTGGAATCATAGATAAACTTACTAAGCTGGGCATTAATCCCTACGTCACCCAATGGGTTGCTAACTGGCTTACTGATAGAACCCACACTGTAAACGTAGCCGACTCCAAATCCAGCTCCAGACAAGTGACAAGTGCAGTACCTCAGGGTTCAGTCCTGGGACCGCTCTTGTTTGGCATCTACTTCTCTGAAGTACAGGCCAACACTAGGGGACTCTGGATAACAAAGTTTGCAGATGACTGCTAACTGGGAGCCATTATTGAATCCTCAAATGATGTGGATACTCTACAAAAGGGCCTTACAGAAACAGATGCTTGGTGCCACAGCCATGGGCTCAAGCTCAATGCCAAGAAATATATAGTTATCCCCTTTGGGAAAAAACATGTATTCATGAATTACCATATAGGTGGCAGTACACTAAACACCGAAAGTTTGATAAGAGACTTAGGGACACAGGTGGACAGTGGTCCCACCTTCGATAACCACATCGCCACAACAGTCAGGAAATCCTTCTATGTGGCACACCTCATCACTAAGGGCTTTTCATCCAGAAAAAAGGAGGTCATTGTTCCACTGTACTCATCCCTCATTAGACCCATTATAGAATACAATGCCCCGTTTGGTATGTACCTCTCAAGACATCTGCAACAACTGGAAAGGCCACAGAAATACCTCACTAAAAGAATCACAGGCCTAAAGCAGATGCCCTACGCTGACCGCCTTAAAAAACTCCAGCTATACTCTGTCGCATATCGTCTACTCAGAGGCGATCTTTGCTTAACATACAAGGCCATGTCAAACCCAGAGCTGTTGGACATGCTACACTTAAAGAAATCCCAATCTCTCAGAGCCACACACTCCAGGGATCTAAACCTTGTCATCACAATAAACAAAACATGCTGGAGGGATAGGTTCCTGACCCAGAGACTCCCCAGACTCTGGAACAGATTGCCCATACATGTCAAGCAGAGTGCCTCTTTGGTCCTCTTCAAAAGGAACCTTGACGATTGGATGGGAGAAAGGAAATTCACCCCGGAGATCACGTCAGTCGCCCTGCTAGACAGGGGTCCAGGGAAGTAAACAGTGTGGGAAGAAATAGCCAGGGAATTGTTATGGCTAGGCTTGTATAGGCCCTAGGGCTGATAGCCTAGTACAAACCTATGAACCTATGAGACCCATACTAGAAACATCAAGCACCTTCTTGTGTTACTAGTTGAGGTTCTCCACCTTTAGGCCCTGGTCATTAGTCCACCAGGGGAGTAACCAGCCCATGCCATTAGTCACCCAGCTGCATAATGCCTGGTTTTGCTGCTGCCTGAGCTGGTCTAGCAGGTTACTATGCCAGAACCCTCCCCTTCTCCCATCTTGGAGTGCTCTCTTCCTTCTGTGTCAGTTCCCATTTTTTATTTATTGCTCAACCCTCCTCATCACTACTTGCCTACCATCTGTATTTATGTGTCCATCTATTCTCCTGTCCTCATTCTGCATATATGCCAGACATGTCCATTTGTCTGTACACTGCGTTTGTCTGTCTGTCTGTGACACCTGCCCTTCTCCCTCTGTCTGATCCCAAGCTATTTCTTAGCACCTTCTCCTCCTACCCTGTTTGTGTGAAGCTTATAAAAGGGTTATTCTTTCATAAAAATTGCACCCCTTCCTTCCTTCCTTCCTCCCTCTTCCTTCCTCCCTCCCTCTTCCTTCCTACCTCCCTCTTCCTTCCTTCCTTCCTTCCTCTTCCTTCCTCCCTCCCTTCCTTCCTTCCTTCCTCCCTCTTCCTTTCTTCCTTCCTTCCTTTCTTCCTCCCTCCCTCTTCCTTCCTTCCTTCCTTCTTTCTGTCTTTCATACCTTATCGGTAACCTTCTGTGTTTATCTCTGCTTGCAGGTCTCCCTTTTTTACTTTCCTATCCTTTTGTATGGAGTCCTAGTTCAGTATGCAAGCACTATCCACCGCCGAATATGTGTTTGATAATCTCTGCAGCACTTTGTGCAGTGTTGTTTGAAAGTTTATGAATCCCAGGCCTTAGTCTTCTCTTTGTAAGTCAAATGGATTAACTTTTCTGAACTGCTGAAGGAGCAGAAAAATACATTTTTTTGTTTAAAGAAAAACATGTCTATTTAAAGTAAGGAAAACAAATCAAGGTTTGTAACAGGAAAGGCTCGTTTAACTTTTCCATCCTGTCCTTTTGTGTTGTCAAGCCATGTGGCTCTTGAGTTATGTTTCCCTAGTTTTGGTTAAGCCATAAGAATTTGAGTTATGCTTCTTCAAATATTCAGTTTTGAAAAGCATTACTCAAAAAACAGAAAAAAAAAACAGAACTAGAAAAATCTGACCCTATACATCCTGTAACTTATATATTCCAACTTCAGAGTTGCACTACAGTGGTGAAAAAGGGAAAAAACACCAAAAATACACTGGCAGTTTACACCAATCCAATCCACTGCAGTAATGCAAACCACAATATTCAAACTAGGACATAAAGATCAGTAATTGCACCCAAATGAACAAAGTGCGTGAATGCCCTTCAGTTACTCACCCTTATGTAAAGCTGAGAACAGAAGCACCTATTGCTCTTACATGTACTAGTCATATAAGCTTCAGTTGCATTTCCTTTCATACACTCCCAACCGCTAATTGTACTCCGCATTATCTACACCTTTAACCACCTCTTCTGGTTTATTTTTAAAAGCATTGACTACCAACAGTACCCAAAGTTGTCCTAACTGGTAGCTGAAAAACTATAAAATAAAACACACATTTTATCAGTGTCTGTAGTTTATAGATTAGTACTAGACTAACTGCCCTTGTGGGCCATTTTAAGCCTAGCCAATTACCCCCTGTGAGAATCAAACCCTGCACCTTGTGTCTGTAAGGTAAACACCTTAACCATTATGCCAGCCTCCCACACAGTAGGTAGCACATTTGCCTTTGATGTAGAAGGTTGTGGGTTCTATTTGCCCCCCAGGCAGATGGCTTGCTGATATTGCAGTCTTGTATAAGGGGGGACTGCTGCACTTCTGAGTGTGTCGTCCTTCAGAGGAGACATTTAATGGACGTTCCATCTGTTTCTGTTGGTGGTAGCTCAGGTAGATGTTAAAGATAAAAAAAACTAGGGAAGTTCCCCGATGTCCTGGCCAAACTTCCTCTTGTAGTATAAAACACCATCATGCCCCCCCCCCCCCTTGAAAAGAGGCCACTAGCTTAGCGGCACTAAGCTGGTCAACAATACAAATGTGTTTAAAAATGAACCTTATTACAAAACTTACAACTTTAATGGCTTTTTAACATTGCAACTAGATATTTACCTAAATTATAATATTACATAGGAGGAATTTTAGTTTAGGTATGGAGACACTTCATGAGATCACTTTCAAACAACTTGATAGACAGCAGTTACCTCAAGCAGTATAAGAAGTGCCCCATACTCAAAGAAAATACCCCCCTTTTCTGACATGACCTTGAACATCTATGTGGTGTGTCAGTAAATCTGAAACACTGAGGCTAAACTCTCAGCAGAAATCCCAACCGATAAGCACACACAGACACACACACACACACACACACACACACACACACACACACACAGACACACACAGACACACACAGACACAGAGACACACACACAGAGACACACACACAGAGACACACACACAGAGACACACACACACACACATACACAGAGACACACACACGCAGACACATACAGAGACACACAGAGACACAAACAGACACACACACACACACACACACACACACACACACACACATTCAGACACATGCACATGCACACATACACACACACACACACACACACACACACACACACACACATTTGCAGCCATACACATTGACCACTGCATATACACAGATAAAGACTGCACCCACAAAAAAGCTGTAACTCAAGAAGCCATATGCTTAATAAATCAAATATCACAAATTTAATATTTAGGTAAACCTCTCACTGATCTCAATAAATCAAACATAAGATTCACCACACCATGAGACATGGGAGAGTCTGCAATGATAAAATATCTAGCATTAAAACTTTGAAAAGCCTGATATCCCTACTTACATGCTTGGTTCCCAAGAAGAGGACAAACAATGGGCTGGCCATACTGGTTGCCCCTCATGTCTACAAGGTGTGTTGCCAGAAAGCAGCCATGTCTTCCCATCCTTGGGTACAAGTGGTGGTATTCATTGGTGTTCAAGGACAGGTGACCTTGCCAAGTGTCTTCACTTTTCTGCCTCGCTGCCCAGCTCTTCCAGTGCAAGGGCTGGTAATGAAATCCCAGTCACCTGAGATTCAGTCACGGCCCCCCGCCTCTGTGCTTTGTATTACTGCATGTTAGTGTATGAGGTGTGCACATGATGTCATCAGCTATATGACTTAGACAATATAGACCAGGCATCATATGAGCATGGGGCAATGTACAAAGCCTTTGTCATTGCATTTTTACAAAGTCAGACCTGCTGCAAACAATGAATGCAAATGCTAGAAATAACACACAACAACAGTGCACGTATATAACATTAAAATGAATATGCGGAAATGATATGAAGTGAATACTCTGACATCGTTTCTCTAATAGCAAGGGTGACAAAACATGACTATAATGTGATCCTCTTCAACTGCATCACAGTAATCCACAGTTTTGGTTCAAACCATGTTAGTATTGTACAGAATCAATGTTTCAGAATTTCATCTGAATTTTATCTTAAGTTAGCATGATAGGATACCTGTGGCTGACACAATTTAGAGCCATGCAGTGATTTCATTTCAACCTCCCAGAAATAAAAAAATGTTTATCCTAGGTACAGTCATCCTACAAGCTGTAGTCCTAGTTCCCACCAGGTTATTTATTTATCTCCCTTTATAGCATAAGTAAACCAGATAAGACTATGGCAATTTACCATACAAAACCAGAAATGGTGGCATAAGTAAGAAGACAAGTACTGCGGACTATACATGTGCTCACAAGATAAGTCTAATCACTGTCAATCCCTTAAATGGCCTACAGAAGAAATAATGAGACGTAATTTCCTCAATATGATTTTGAATGGAATGTGAAATGTTGACCATAAATTGTCACAGCCATTTTATTTACATATGCTAGCATTTTTGAATACGTCTTTTCCCACATATCCCCAAATTTGAGCAATTTGAGAATCACTATATCAAGATGCAGGGATGTTTGAGGTGCACCCCAAACTGGGGAGAGCTTACCTACCCTGCAAAAGCACTTTAGATAATTCTTTGGGTAATTTATTTTTCATATTGTTTTCCACGTTCAGTTATGGTAAGTCTAATATCACTAAACCTTATTATTACATCTGATGAGATCAGGAAGCACCATGCCTTCATGCAGCATTATGCAATCATGTCAGGAAACTTAATGCAAAGAGCACACTGAAAATGTACAGAGAAAATGCAAAAATGACAGGGGGGTACACATAAATTAAATGAATATTTCATAAGTACACACAAGACTCCCCTGACCACCTGAGCAGCACAGTACTTAGTCCAATTATTGGACAGAGTCTATGCTTTTTTTAAATGTGAATGAAACTTAAGAGTGTCCAAAGCACATCTTAGATGTGTGTGAGCACGATCAATTTTAGTTGCATGTTTTGCAAAACCCATGCAATTTCAGTAAATGGCTCATTTCATGCCTATGTGATAAAGCAAGCAGATTCCATCATAGACTTAAAATAAAAAAGAATAGTTTTGTAAAATCTTACCATAACCATAGATGTCCTTCTATTCCATGTTGCAGTATTCTTACTGTGGGATCCTAGAATAGCTGTGTAAAATCGTACCATAACCATAGATGTCCTTCTATTCCATGTTGCAGTATTCTTACTGTGGGATCCTAGAATAGCTGTGTAAAATCGTACCATAACCATAGATGTCCTTCTATTCCATGTTGCAGTATTCTTACTGTGGGATCCTAGAATAGCTGTGTAAAATCGTACCATAACCATAGATGTCCTTCTATTCCATGTTGCAGTATTCTTACTGTGGGATACTGGAATAGCTGTATAAAATCGTACCACAACCATAGATGTCCTTCTATTCCATATTGCAGTATTCTTACTGTGGGATACTGGAATAGCTGTGTAAAATCGTACCATAACCATAGATGTCCTTCTATTCCATGTTGCAGTATTCTTACTGTGGGATCCTAGAATAGCTGTATAAAATCGTACCATAACCATAGATGTCCTTCTATTCCATGTTGCAGTATTCTTACTGTGGGATCCTAGAATAGCTGTGTAAAATCGTACCATAACCATAGATGTCCTTCAATTCCATGTTGCAGTATTCTTACTGTGGGATCCTAGAATAGCTGTGTAAAATTGTACCATAACCATAGATGTCCTTCTATTCCATGTTGCAGTATTCTTACTGTGGGATACTGGAATAGCTGTATAAAATCGTACCATAACCATAGATGTCCTTCTATTCCATGTTGCAGTATTCTTACTGTGGGATCCTAGAATAGCTGTGTAAAATCTTACCATAACCATAGATGTCCTTCTATTCCATGTTGCAGTATTCTTACTGTGGGATCCTAGAATAGCTGTGTAAAATCGTACCATAACCATAGATGTCCTTCTATTCCATGTTGCAGTATTCTTACTGTGGGATCCTAGAATAGCTGTGTAAAATCGTACCATAACCATAGATGTCCTTCTATTCCATGTTGCAGTATTCTTACTGTGGGATCCTAGAATAGCTGTATAAAATCGTACCATAACCATAAATGTCCTTCTATTCCATGTTGCAGTATTCTTACTGTGGGATCCTAGAATAGCTGTGTAAAATCTTACCATAACCATAAATGTCCTTCTGTTCCATGTTGCAGTATTCTTACTGTGGGATCCTAGAATAGCTGTATAAAATTGTACCATAACCATAGATGTCCTTCTATTCCATGTTGCAGTATTCTTACTGTGGGATCCTAGAATAGCTGTGTAAAATCGTACCATAACCATAGATGTCCTTCTATTCCATGTTGCAGTATTCTTACTGTGGGATTCTAGAATAGCTGTGTAAAATCGTACCATAACCATAAATGTCCTTCTGTTCCATGCTGCAGTATTCTTACTGTGGGATACAGGAATAGCTGTGTAAAATCGTATCATAACCATAGATGTCCTTCTATTCCATGTTGCAGTATTCTTACTGTGGGATCCTAGAATAGCTGTGTAAAATCGTACCATAACCATAGATGTCCTTCTATTCCATGTTGCAGTATTCTTACTGTGGGATCCTAGAATAGCTGTGTAAAATCGTACCATAACCATAGATGTCCTTCTGTTCCATGTTGCAGTATTCTTACTGTGGGATCCTAGAATAGCTGTGTAAAATCGTACCATAACCATAGATGTCCTTCTATTCCATGTTGCAGTATTCTTACTGTGGGATCCTAGAATAGCTGTGTAAAATCTTACCATAACCATAGATGTCCGTCTATTCCATGTTGCAGTATTCTTACTGTGGGATCCTAGAATAGCTGTGTAAAATCGTACCACAACCATAGATGTCCTTCTGTTCCATGTTGCAGTATTCTTACTGTGGGATCCTAGAATAGCTGTGTAAAATCGTACCATAACCATAGATGTCCTTCTATTCCATGTTGCAGTATTCTTACTGTGGGATCCTAGAATAGCTGTGTAAAATTGTACCATAACCATAAATGTCCTTCTGTTCCATGTTGCAGTATTCTTACTGTGGGATACTGGAATAGCTGTGTAAAATCGTACCATAACCATAGATGTCCTTCTATTCCATGTTGCAGTATTCTTACTGTGGGATCCTAGAATAGCTGTGTAAAATCGTACCATAACCATAGATGTCCTTCTGTTCCATGTTGCAGTATTCTTACTGTGGGATCCTAGAATAGCTGTGTAAAATTGTACCATAACCATAAATGTCCTTCTGTTCCATGTTGCAGTATTCTTACTGTGGGATACCGGAATAGCTGTGTAAAATCGTACCATAACCATAAATGTCCTTCTATTCCATGTTGCAGTATTCTTACTGTGGGATCCTAGAATAGCTGTGTAAAATCGTACCATAACCATAGATGTCCTTCTATTCCATGTTGCAGTATTCTTACTGTGGGATACTGGAATAGCTGTGTAAAATTGTACCATAACCATAGATGTCCTTCTGTTCCATGTTGCAGTATTCTTACTGTGGGATCCTAGAATAGCTGTGTAAAATCATACCATAACCATAGATGTCCTTCTATTCCATGTTGCAGTATTCTTACTGTGGGATCCTAGAATAGCTGTGTAAAATCGTACCATAACCATAGATGTCCTTCTATTCCATGTTGCAGTATTCTTACTGTGGGATCCTAGAATAGCTGTGTAAAATCGTACCATAACCATAGATGTCCTTCTATTCCATACTGCAGTATTCTTACTGTGGGATCCTAGAATAGCTGTGTAAAATCTTACCATAACCATAGATGTCCTTCTATTCCATGTTGCAGTATTCTTACTGTGGGATCCTAGAATAGCTGTGTAAAATCTTACCATAACCATAGATGTCCTTCCATTCCATGTTGCAGTATTCTTACTGTGGGATCCTAGAATAGCTGTATAAAATCGTACCATAACCATAGATGTCCTTCTATTCCATGTTGCAGTATTCTTACTGTGGGATCCTAGAATAGCTGTGTAAAATTGTACCATAACCATAGATGTCCTTCTATTCCATGTTGCAGTATTCTTACTGTGGGATCCTAGAATAGCTGTGTAAAATCGTACCATAACCATAGATGTCCTTCTGTTCCATGTTGCAGTATTCTTACTGTGGGATCCTAGAATAGCTGTGTAAAATCGTACCATAACCATAGATGTCCTTCTATTCCATGTTGCAGTATTCTTACTGTGGGTACAGGAATAGCTGTGTAAAATCGTACCATAACCATAGATGTCCTTCTATTCCATATTGCAGTATTCTTACTGTGGGATCCTAGAATAGCTGTGTAAAATCGTACCACAACCATAGATGTCCTTCTGTTCCATGTTGTAGTATTCTTACTGTGGGATCCTAGAATAGCTGTGTAAAATCTTACCATAACCATAGATGTCCTTCTATTCCATGTTGCAGTATTCTTACTGTGGGATCCTAGAATAGCTGTGTAAAATCTTACCATAACCATAGATGTCCTTCTATTCCATATTGCAGTATTCTTACTGTGGGATCCTAGAATAGCTGTGTAAAATCTTACCACAACCATAGATGTCCTTCTGTTCCATGTTGCAGTATTCTTACTGTGGGATCCTAGAATAGCTGTGTAAAATCTTACCATAACCATAGATGTCCTTCTATTCCATGTTGCAGTATTCTTACTGTGAGATCCTAGAATAGCTGTGTAAAATCGTACCATAACCATAGATGTCCTTCTATTCCATGTTGCAGTATTCTTACTGTGGGATCCTAGAATAGCTGTGTAAAATCGTACCATAACCATAGATGTCCTTCTATTCCATGTTGCAGTATTCTTACTGTGGGATCCTAGAATAGCTGTGTAAAATTGTACCATAACCATAAATGTCCTTCTGTTCCATGTTGCAGTATTCTTACTGTGGGATACTGGAATAGCTGTGTAAAATCGTACCATAACCATAGATGTCCTTCTATTCCATGTTGCAGTATTCTTACTGTGGGATCCTAGAATAGCTGTGGAAAATCGTACCATAACCATAGATGTCCTTCTGTTCCATGTTGCAGTATTCTTACTGTGGGATCCTAGAATAGCTGTGTAAAATTGTACCATAACCATAAATGTCCTTCTGTTCCATGTTGCAGTATTCTTACTGTGGGATACTGGAATAGCTGTGTAAAATCGTACCATAACCATAGATGTCCTTCTATTCCATGTTGCAGTATTCTTACTGTGGGATCCTAGAATAGCTGTGTAAAATCGTACCATAACCATAGATGTCCTTCTATTCCATGTTGCAGTATTCTTACTGTGGGATACTGGAATAGCTGTATAAAATCGTACCATAACCACAGATGTCCTTCTGTTCCATGATGCAGTATTCTTACTGTGGGATCCTAGAATAGCTGTGTAAAATCGTACCATAACCATAAATGTCCTTCTGTTCCATGTTGCAGTACTCTTACTGTGGGATCCTAGAACAGCTGTGTAAAATTGTACCACAACCATAGATGTCCTTCTATTCCATGTTGCAGTATTCTTACTGTGGGATACTGGAATAGCTGTGTAAAATCGTACCATAACCATAGATGTCCTTCTGTTCCATGTTGCAGTATTCTTACTGTGGGATCCTAGAATAGCTGTGTAAAATCATACCATAACCATAGATGTCCTTCTATTCCATGTTGCAGTATTCTTACTGTGGGATCCTAGAATAGCTGTGTAAAATCGTACCATAACCATAGATGTCCTTCTATTCCATGTTGCAGTATTCTTACTGTGGGATCCTAGAATAGCTGTGTAAAATCGTACCATAACCATAGATGTCCTTCTATTCCATATTGCAGTATTCTTACTGTGGGATCCTAGAATAGCTGTGTAAAATCTTACCATAACCATAGATGCCCTTCTATTCCATGTTGCAGTATTCTTACTGTGGGATCCTAGAATAGCTGTGTAAAATCTTACCATAACCATAGATGTCCTTCTATTCCATATTGCAGTATTCTTACTGTGGGATCCTAGAATAGCTGTGTAAAATCATACCATAACCATGGATGTCCTTCTATTCCATGTTGCAGTATTCTTATTGTGGGATCCTAGAATAGCTGTGTAAAATCGTACCATGACCATAGATGCCCTTCTATTCCATGTTGCAGTATTCTTACTGTGGGATCCTAGAATAGCTGTGTAAAATCGTACCATAACCATAGATATCCTTCTATTCCATGTTGCAGTATTCTTACTGTGGGATCCTAGAATAGCTGTGTAAAATCTTACCATAACCATAGATGTCCTTCTATTCCATATTGCAGTATTCTTACTGTGGGATCCTAGAATAGCTATGTAAAATCTTACCATAACCATAGATGTCCTTCTATTCCATGTTGCAGTATTCTTACTGTGGGATCCTAGAATAGCTGTGTAAAATCGTACCATAACCATAGATGTCCTTCTATTCCATATTGCAGTATTCTTACTGTGGGATACTGGAATAGCTGTGTAAAATCTTACCATAGCCATAGATGCAGAGAAAATGATCTGCTGAGAGCATCCGCTTGGTGGTTGTCCTGGGATGGGATATAGACTGCCTGTAGAGATAAGTTGTTCTGTGAGGCTAATTCCCAAATCTGTATTGCCAACCTGCAGAGGAGGTAAGACCTGCCCCCCCCCCCCGTTTGTTGATGTACCACATGACAGTAGTGTTGTCTGTGAAGATTTGCAGGGGACCTGTCTGTAGGATAGGGAGGAAAGCTTACATGGCTAAATGAACAGCAGTCATTTCCCTTACACTGATGTGTTTTTTCAGGAGGTGTGCCTGCCAGAGTGCTTACACCTTGAGGCCGTTCATGGTAGCCCCCAAGCCCAGATCTGAGGCATCTGTGTTGAGCTGGTGTGGAGGGTATGAGGGGTAAGCCTTGGTTCAATTGCATCTGTTGAATCCACCACTTTAGTTCTGTTTTTAGGCAAGGTAGGAAGGGTATTTCAAAGTTGAGAGGGTGGCTGTGTTGGGACTACACATTCTTTAGATACCACTGTAACTTCCTTATGTGCATCCTGGCTTGTGGTAGTATGGGAATGATGGCTGCCATAAGGCCCAAAAATCGCATGAACTGTCTGGCTGACAGTTGGCGACATGTAGAAGGTCCTGGAAGTGGCTGATCAGGGAAGCCACTTTGTCCTGAGGAAGGAAGGCCTTCATCAGGTCTGTCCAAATCCTGCATCCCAGGAAGATTTTGTCCTGCTCTGGGAAAAGGGATGATTTGTCGAAACTGAGTGTGAACCCCAACCCTTGTAGCAGAGACATGGAGAAATGCAGATGTTTTTTGAGGGTATTTTCCTTTTCTCCAAGAATAAGAATATCATCCAGGTAGAGGTAGATTTGAATGCCCATGGTCCTGCAGTAGGCTATGGTGGGAGCTAGGCATTTGGTGAAGACCCCTGGTGTAGTGGATAAACCAAAGTGCAAAACAGTAAATTGAAAATGAAAACAGGGCCCAGAAAAATGCAAGTGTTTTCTGTGGTTTAGCTGTATGCGGATGTGTAGATAAGCCTCCTTCAGGTCCAAAGTGGCCATAAATGCTTTGGGTGGCAATAGTGGAAGCAGAGTTTGGAGGGACAGCATTCTGAAGAAAGGGACTTTCAGAAAAAAATTTAGAAAGGATAAATCCAGGATTGGCCTCCATGGGCTGCCCTTTTTTGGTACTAGGAATAGCCTGGAGTAGAAACCCTTTCCTTCTTGGTCTGGTGGAACAGGTTCTATGGTTCCCTGAGCCAATAGGTACTGGATAATGTGTGGAATTTGTTGAATTTGGTTCTTGGGTGGGAAGGGAATGCCCTGGGATGTGGGCCTTTCCTGCTAAGATAGGAAATATCCCTTTATCACTATTGCCAGAACCCAGCAGTCTGAGGTGATTTCTTTCCAAAGGGGCAGACAGTGAGAGAGGAGGGATGAGAGGGGGAGGTGGGTGAGGCATTCACGCATTGTTGCTGTTGTTTCTTTCCTGAAAAGACTGTCTGTGGGTAGGCTGAGATGAGGCAGGCCTAGAAGACAGTTGCTTCCTGGTTCCTTTCCTATGCTGAAAGATGAAGGGGTGGCAGTTGAGTGGGCTTTTCTGACATAGGAGGTCTTAGCAGGGTGATTTCTATAGAATTTTGGTATTGGAGAGACCCATAGGTGTTTAATGTCTTGGAGTTCTTTGCTCTTCTCCTGTAGGTTCTTAAACAGTTCTACAGACTGTTTACCAAACAGAAGGTTCTGATCTAGCGGGGCATCTAGGATTTTGGATTTAAAGTCTTCAGGCAAAGGCTGAAGCCTGAGCCATGAATATCTGCAAAGCACAGATGCAGATACAGTGGATCTGGCAGAGATCTCTCCTGCATCATAACTGCATCTAATTGAGTGCCAGAGACAGTTTGGATGCTACTTCTATTTTGTTTGGAGTATCAGGCAAGGAGGACAGCAGAGCTATATCCTGGGATATCAAATGCAAGGCATATTTAAGTGTATGGGTTTGGTGATGAATTGCCCTAAAGGCCAGGTGGAAGACGTATAAATCGTCTTGCCCAGCCTGTCCATAATCTTGCTATTCTTGTCTGTAGGCAGACGTGACGAGGATGGAATCAGTCTAGATTGTTTATCTGGGGTCACAGCTATCACTGCAGGGTCCACTGGGGGGTTTCACTAGAAATGTGTGGTCATCAGGCACCTTGTAGAAATAATTAGGTCTCTTTGGAGCAGGTGGCTGAGAGTCAGGAAGGAATTTTTGAGGCTGATTCAACTGCATCTAGGTATGCAGGGATCATTGGGGGGATGGTTGACGGGGAGGGTGCTTCAACCTGCAGTAGCTGAAAATATCTGTTCTGATTCTCTGTCATTTGGGTAGTATCCCATTTAAAATATTCCTTCATTTTTGTAATGGTCTTTCCAAATGTAATGTCCTCTGGAGGGGAATCTCCATCTATGGAATCCTCATCTTGGGAGTAATATTCCAGGGGGGAGGCTGTCTGGGATGAGTATGTTATAGACTCATCTGAGGAAGAGGAGAAGGCCTCTTATTCTTCCTGAGAAATGGAAGGGAGTACAGAAGTTGCTGAAGCAGGCCTAGGGCTAAGCACTGGAATAGTGGGAGCTGAGTAAACCAAGGGCCTGAGGGACATGAAGGCCTGCATCAAAGACTGTGTAAAGATTGCCAGTCAGGTTGTCCCTCAGGAGAGGTAAATAAATGTTTGGTCTTTTGTTTTCTTTTTAAAGGAGTAGTTTTGTGAGAGGCGGTAGGCCTAGATTCTGGGGCCTGACATGAAGAAGGAGATTCGGATTCCTGTATCACAGATGGGCATCTGGTGAAGCCTGGTTCCCCCTCAACTTCAGTAATAACCGACATCTAACTGATCTCCACAGACGTGTCGGCCGGCACTCCAGAAGTGACTTCCCTGAGGGGAGATGCCGAAGTAGATGGCTCTAACAGATGTCCCTTAACCCCTATATTGGTGGTTGGCAGGGTGTCCGAAGATGGAAGGGCAGAGGTAGTAGGCCATGAAACTTTGGCCTTTTTCCTTGGTGGTTCCACCTGGGCAGCCAACTCCGGATCCATCCTTAATGCTAATTTTTTAAGCCTCTGATTTTCCAAATATAAATTAAGGGCAGTCAGATGGCTTCTAAGCGTTTTGGGGATGAAAAATTGGCAGATGGCACAGGACGTAGAGTCATGTTCTCAGCTTAATCAGAAGATGCAACGGTAATGGGAGTCCTTATGCAGAATTTGGGGTCTGCATCAACATTTACCCTTCTTAGCGGATATAAGCTAAGAACAAACAAGCAAACGATAGAAAATAAGAATTCCCCAATGGGGTACTTAGCTTCAGGCGTCCTGAAGGAGAGGAGTGATGCGATCGATCAGATGTTCAACTGCAGCAGAAAAGTTCTGAGGTCTGTCCATGCAGACATCACATTTAAGGTCCCTGGTTTATGACCCTATGTGTGACGTCCCACACACCAACAGCAACCAGGCTTAAGCTTTTGTATAGGAGCCGACTTTCTGGTCGCCTGAGGTGGAGGATCCCACAGTAAGAATACTGCAACATGAGAATAGGAGGACATATTTCATTATTATTATTAACTGAACTGTGTCTCATTTCAAACATTACAGAAAAACTATTATCAGCGATGATCAGCTTCAAAGCCATTTTACAACTACATCTTACATTGTTTCCCATTATATTTTTGTATTTTGCAAAATCGTCTGAGGTATATGTCAACCATCTCCATTTATGAGGACACATGCATGTGATAAAGAACTGCAGTAAAATATTACTGCTGTTGGCCAGCTGGTGCCATCAGTAAAATATTTCCTTGCATACAATGGAAAAGAAACAGTTGCAACTTTCTTCAACTTCATTCAGCAAAAATTACAGTGAATTAAATAAATAATAATTTCTGATGAATATGAAAATCCTAATTTTAGGTAAACTTTGATGATTTTATCAGCCAATAGGGAGGTTCATGCCGTATCTCTTGTTTACAGAGATTTCTCCTGTATTTTTGTTGAGATAGGTTTTTACAGCAGATCTTTGGAGGAACAGCTTAGTTTAATCTGTCTCTTCCCGGTTAGGGGTCGCCACAGCAGAATTCCAGTCCGCTAATGATTGGTAGTCGATTTTTATGGTGTGAAGTTGCCAGCCCAATGCCCAACCTTCAGCAAAGGCACACCCATTCACGCATGTCTTTCGGAGGCCACTCGACCGTGGGGAGGACATGCAGACTCCGCACAGAAGGCACTCCAGCCAAGAATCGAACAGGAGAACCTCTTCCTGTAAGGCAACAATGCTACCACTGTACCACCGCGATTAATACAGCTTAGTTTATTGCTTTATCTAGCAAAATAGCCAGTGTGTCTTAGGAATTTGATTTTGTTTCCTTAGAACTGCTTAGTTTAATCTAAGGTAAGAAAATCAAATTCCCAAGACACACTGCCTATTTTGCTAGCTAAAGCAATACAGAAGACCTTCCTAAGTTAAGTTGCATACAGAATATATTTAACAAGGTTTAGGCAACTAGAATAGCTCAGATGCACTTTGAGATCACCCTCCTAACCTCTTTGTCTCCATACGTTCCTGTCAAATAAAAAACAATAGCAGGCTTGCAACAAATACATGCAAAGAGAAAGAATAAAATAAAATTCTTACTAAAATTAATTAAAGTAATTTGAAGAGATTTTCAGCATTGCATTTTAAACAATAACCTTCTGAACACTAATAACAAATAAAACAAATTACTATGTTCCTAAGAGGACCAGTGTGAATTAGAGTCTTCTGAATGATCTGGGAATTCTATTGTTAGGAATGAAATGTGTAAAAGTGGTGTTAAGCTTTCACTGATGTCAGGTTTTGATCTCCCATTGTTTCAGTAGTCCTGTAGACTAATCCTTGCTTTATTAGCCTCTCCGTTTTTAAGCCAGTAAGGGTTTTGACAGTTTTTGTGCTATTCCCGTTAGCTAGAGATATGTGCCTGCATACTTATTTCTGCTTTTGATTCTTGGAAAAGATAAACAAATTAAAAGTAGTATTGCTACTGTCTGTGTCCTCCTTGAGATTTATGGATATTCAAAGTACTTTCTAGGTAGAAACATCAGCTTCTGTCAAAGACAGCAAAAAAAAAAAGAGCTTTATTCCAGAAAAGTGTACAAGAAGCTTTATATTGGATGGTTCTGAGGTTGTCTGTCACTTCCTCAGAAATCCCATTTTCACCTCTTATAATATCTTGTGGGTGACCTAATGCTGGGACGTTTTCTGAAGAATGTTAGAATATTTGTTCATAAAAATAGATATACATGGGAAAGGAATACATAAAGAACAAAGTCAGAAATCACTTCTTTCAACAAGTCAGTTATTTGAGCATAATCCAAGAAAACTGTTTAATAAAGTATTCCCTTTTAATTATTACTAAACAGCAGTTTTATATCACACAAGCAAAAAAAAAAAAAAAAATTTGACTGCATTCATTTCTGTAGTCTACTGATGTCAATACCAAATTTGGCCAACAGGTGTCAGTCTTGTATAGCCCAGTAAACCCCCATAGCTGTGATTTAAGTCTGTTCTGCAATAAAATGTAACCCAAAGGCATGACATTTATTACAGCAATGTATCATACTCAGAGAAATACATTTCACAGAAAGAAAATAGAAATCATTCCCCTGTTCATTACACTACATAAGGAAGATGCCCTAACTAAACATAAATAACCATGTTAATTACTCTGAGTAACAACACCCAATGAAGCTATTCTAACTCAGGAATTAAAATTATAAGTAGTAAGAGTAAATACAACTGTAAAATCATTTCTGACCATTGTCCAGTACAACATAATTATGCACGTTCTGAAATGAACAGATTAAAATTAATAATGGTTTTTAAAAGCCAAATTTCTGTAAGGACATCATACATTTTCTTTATGTTCTATTGTTTTAAATGCATCAAAACATGCATGCACACTTGCATTTATGCACATTTAATTGTCTGGTACTTCCTAGTAATATATTTCATTTTCTAATTCCAGCTTTCCATTCCATTAAAATGCACAAGAATCATTGCTAATATAACGATCTCTCAGTTTGGAGCATTCAACATTGTGTTTCCTTTTGTCTGCAGACTCTTAAGAGTACCAACTACTTCTTTACAATAGAAACCACTCAAAATCTTTCTTAAGAATCCCAGAGGAGCAAGGCCAACATAAAAGAAACATTTCATACTGCCATATTGAACCTGCATCGTGTTGACTGCAGCGTTTCTAATGCTACTTCTGTGTTTAAGGAGCACACAATATATTTAACAGGTGCTAGAATTTGTCATTGTTTCAGTAATATGGATAGCGGTGCAGGAAGCAGTCACGAGCTCAAGCAAGCTGTAACTCTTATTTCCTTCAAGTGACTTACTGCTAGGCAGGATAGGAGAAGTTAATCTCAGTTTAAACACAAATAAATGCACTTTGAAGTTTAAGTCAGCTTACATTTGTTAAGTAGGCTTGAAAAAGGGTTAAAATATTCAGAATGAGTGATATAATTCATACAAGGCACTAACTCAGTGATGGCAAACCTTTTGGGCTCATTGTGTCAAAAATTCGGCAAATGCCTATCTTGACTCTGCTGGTGTGTCACCCACCCCCACCCCCACACACACACACACACAACAACAAAAGAGAAAAAATTGTTTACATATTCATTTATTTAAAAAATACAGCCAGTCATGTGTGCTGCTATGTATTATAAAAGTAAAATCAGTGACTTACAATAGAGAAAACAATACGCGCACTGATAATTGGGCTTAAAACAGTGCACCAAAAAATGACCCTACTTTTAATAGTAATTTTGAATTGAATTGAAAAAAATATGAAACACATTGCATTTGATTTGATTAACATCAATTAATGACTTTTTTGTTGCTGAGTTTTAGTAGATAAGTGCAGGGTCAC
This sequence comes from Protopterus annectens, assembly GCF_019279795.1. Classification (NCBI taxonomy): domain Eukaryota; kingdom Metazoa; phylum Chordata; order Ceratodontiformes; family Protopteridae; genus Protopterus; species Protopterus annectens. Next base: position 1,498,653,459 of record NC_056745.1, read on the forward strand.
ATATTTCTTGTATTTTTGTTCATTCAGTTTTTTTGGTAACTCAGGTGTTGGTGAACACTAGTATGTCACCCAAAACATTGTGGCATGTCAGCTTTGATAAGTGTGTCATAGGTTCACCATCACTGCACTAACTAATAAATGAATAATTTTTGTAAACTTAAAATGTAGAAGCTGTACTTAAAAAAACGCAGTTGCCAGTTCTAGCCCATTGAAAGAGGCCTGTTATTATAACATATTGTATTATCAACATACAATCAAAAACAAGTGTGTGAAGTGTACAGCTGTATTCGAGGCTAAGGTACATTCTCTCATTGTGTATCATAAACTATTTGGGCAAAAATGTATTTATTTATTTGTTTGTTTAGTTATTCATTCATTACTATTTGGTAACTGGGTAAGTAGGCTGGTCAGTTGGCCTTTTTCACCCATGACATGCACTAATAGAGCAGTACAAAAACTTTACAGCAGTACTTAACTAGTTTAAAATAAAATAAAAGCACAAAGGAAGTATATACATCACCTTACAAAAGCATTGGCCCATAAGCAGCTGATTAAATACAAATACCACATAAATTGGACACAACAGTGGAGAAGGTATACTTCAGTACTAATTTGTAGAGTCTAACCTGGACATGAAGTGCCTTTAACCATTATCTGAGTTTCACTTGTAAGTGGATTCTGCATGTAGATGTTCTTTGAGTGCCTCGTTAAAGCACGTAATGCTTTCTTTTATTTTTAGCACCAGTGGTCAGGTGGCTCCCTTTGCACGCCCCCATCTGGAGAAAGCTATTTTGCCTAACGCAGCTTTGAACTCTGGGTGAGTAAGGCAGAAATAGTTGTCCTACGTGATTTTCGAGTTACATGCATTGTCTTGCAAAGTCAGTTTCACTTTCGGGGGGGCAGTAATGTTGTTTTAAAAACCTTGAAAATTAGAGTGTTTAAAAGAAAAATATCCTTAATAGACACAAAACTCCAGTTTGTCATGGTGGAGTAACTAGTCAGCTATTAAGATAAGTCTACAGATTTTGTTTTCAGCGAGTTTGTATTCTATGCATATTATATGCAGAGTGCGATATGAGAAAAGGGAGACCATAATCCAATTTAGGTATTAATATTGAAGTTGGATATGTGAGCTTTGGAGAGAAAAGGTGAGTTTTTTTTAACAGAGTTTAAGCTGAGCTAGGACTTTATTAGCAATCATATCTGTGTGTGTTGTAAAGGATCGAAAAGGGTCCAGTATGAGGACTTGGTATCTTTGTTCAGTTACATAGAAATATGTTACCTTTTTATCTGTTACGTGAATGGGAGGGATAGTCGGTAATACTTTATCAGTAAAGAAGACCATAACATTAGATTTCTTGGGAGTAATTAGATATTTGTTGGACATAGACCAGTTGCATCACTGAATGAAGATTTGCTGCAGTTCATTTTGCATGGCATTGTGTGGGTAGTACTGGATAGTAAGATCGCCTAGATCCTTAACTAGTTTGAGATTTGGGAGCTCAAAGGGTCAGTCATTGACAAAGAGGGATTAAAGGAGAGGGCCTAGCCGAGATTCTTGTGGGACTCCTGTGTTAAGAAGCCACCACCAATGATAGGGGGTTGTTGTATTAAACTTTGAAGGATCTATCTTGCAAATAACTCTGAAACCAGGCAATGATGTTTTGCCCAAAGTTTAGTCTGAATACTTTATTCAGAAGAATACTGTAGTTGACATTTTCAAAGGCCATAGTCATATCAGTAGAAAGACTGCAGGAATGTGTCCTTCATTCAGACTGGAATAAACAGTAGCTGTGGCCATGAAAAGGGCTGTAAAAGTGCAGAAGGCTTTAAGAAAACAATGTTGCACATCAACATGAAGGCCCTGGCTGTTAATATGCTTTAACAGCTGATTATAAAGGTTTCTTTTTTCAAATAATTTTGTTAAGGAGGACATATTAGAGATGGACTTGTAATTGTTCAGTTTTTTTATATGATGTGATTTTGGACAGTGGAAAAATGAATGCATACTTGAATGCTGAAGGGACAGAGGCCAAGGTGAAAGTGAGATTAAAGATGTGAATACCACTATGGCCCAGTATGGCTAGACTGGATTAATGTTGGTATGACTGAATAAAGCCATCAAAATTAGAAACATGCAGCTCATAGTAACCAGCAGCCATTGCACATCCAACAACCAGCCATGTGTTGGGCCTGTCTAATGCAGTACTGTGAAATTTCAAACATGAAGCATTTTTTTCCCCTTTCCCCATCACCACTTTGAGTTTCTTACCTCTTCTACCCAACTGATCCATTTGTTGCATCTTGAGGGGAAACAGCCAGGCCCATTTTTTCCTCAAACAGGATAAGAACCATAAGTCCCATTCATTCGATGCTTGAGTTGGAAAGCTCTGGGAATCTGCTCCCCAAGATGATGAGCACTAGCTAGTCAGAAGTAACCTTTAATGATCCTGTGGACTCTCCAGCAGCTAAAGCCTTGCTCAAAGTCAGCTTGCAACTTCCTCAATCACTGCTCATAGAGGGTGCATGTGTGCAACCACATATGCTAACTCTCTTCTAATCTTCTAATGCAATACTCATCAGCGTGTAGCACTGTGCCATGCTTGTCCATACAGGACAGCCATACATGTGTCCCCTGTATGTGTCAGTGAAGCAGCAAGCTCATCTACTGCCCCATAACCTCACCCACCCCCACCTTCCCATGGGACAGCTGGAATTAGTCAGTCACTGCCATTCTTCTCCATCAGACTTCTCCAGGGTTCCATAATGCTACGTGAATACAGGCCATCTGGGTTGTAGTCAGGTCTTTACCCCTCTACACCCATAAATCACAGTCAGATGCTCTTGTACTTGACAGATAACGATGCGCAGCTCTAGACTAATATAAACAAGCAGTGACAACTAATACAAATGACTACAATAGACGAGATGCACAGCAGTCACCTACCTCAGATGACTACAATAGAAGAGTTGCACAGCAGCTGCCTACCTTCTGGATGACAATGGTTCCTGATGTTGACTCCTGTATGCAGTTGTGGAACTGAATGCAGCTGCTCAGTCAATGTAGACTGCAGAGACAACAATATTTCTATTTTTTTTTGTATCTCATTACTGTGTAGGTCTTCCAGTTGCTTCAAATACATTATAGTGGCATTGCCTAGTGAATCTCGATGTGAAATGTTTAACATAATAAAAATTAAGAACTGTTTTACTTTTCAGGATTGGAGAACTGCTGTGGCCTTCCCTCTCCACAAGGAAGGACCCACCACTGTCTTTGTTGTGGTATACGGACTGCCTTATAGCACTTTTTCTTGTCTTGGTTTCCTAGAGACTCTTAAGGGATGACTTATGCCTCATCTGCAAAGTCTCAAAGAAAGCAGTCCTGCGTGATCTCCCATACATTGACAAAACAAACACCCTAAAAGCCTGGTAAAAGAAACTAAACTTCCACTATAGCATAAATAGCACCTGCTGGCAAGACCTCCCTTAGTTATAAAGCAAAGTAGCTTCCTGACCCTCTTTAAATGTAACCTCAGTAAACAGAAGGGAATCTGTAAATTCACCCTTTGTCTGATCCCCCAAACCCTAACTGAATGGAGATGAAATAAGAAAGTAGTGATTCATGTCATAGTTTACTGACAAGTTAGGGTTTTGCGGCCAGAGGCTACAAATGCTATGCCTGATTAACAGCCGTGTATGAGTCTATGAACCTATGGCAGTCTGTTTTGCAGGAGGTGCAAGACATTTCTTGGTTTGTATAGAAGGACCCTAGCAGATCAGTGCATTCCGTGTTCAAACATCATAAATGAAAGTTAGCACAGTAATTGTGACTGTGAGAAATGGCAGGTGACCAACTTTTTATTTTTCACTTTTCCCTGTTCACAGAATTGGCCCACTGGCTCCATCTTGCTGCATACATTTGGCCCATTTGTTCCTCCTTTGAGATAATAGCCAGGCTCACCAAGTGGAGTGAAAGTTCTGCCCACCCCCCCATTCATTCCCCTTTGGAGGTTAGAGTCAGGTATTAGGGTGCAGGTCTGTCTGCTGATTCGCTAGGATCCCTAACTCTGTCTCTGTTGTTGAACTGTATGCTCCACAGCTACTTTCCAGAGGGTCCTGCATGGTAACTCACAAGCTGTCCCTCCTGCCTTAGCAGGGCACCAGTCAGTAGTAGGAGCCTGTCTCATTGTTGGGGGTCACAAATTTACATCCCTGCAGGTATCTCCAACACAGTGAGCTGAACTACCTCACCCACCCCCCAGGATGGGTAAGCACACATTGATTCCCCCACTCACATCCTGTCCTGTCAAGCTTCTCCATCGTCCATGCTGGTAACTGAACATGGGTCATCTGGGGCACAGTTGGGATATATCCCCATATGCCATGAGGCCAGGGCCATGCTCAGTACTTTTGGTGGCCTAACTATAACTTACTGCAAGGCTGGCTGAACAAAGCACATATTTTGAAATTTGATTGCAGGCCATCCAATTGCTTGTACTAGTGTGTATTCCATCTTATACAGGGATCTACTGAGCCCAGGTCAAAGATGTGGTAACGTGGCTTTGAGCGTGGTAGCTGTAGTCATTTCTGTAACTGCAATCACCCAGTCTAGATAAGTGAATCAGCCATATCTTATGCTGGTGGAAGGAGGGGCCAAACCCTGCTAGTCTGAAGGAAATTACAAAATTAATCTCACCCCTGCTATGGACTACTCCTGTATTAACCCCATACTTGTAATAGTATTTATTAAAGTGCATGTAACACTTGTCTGCAAAAAATCCTTATTGCTAGATATTCCAAGAAAATGTTAACATTTTGTGTACCTGCTGTCTCCTGCACCCTGCACTTCACTGGCATCACTCCTGCCTTCCAGGTGGATTCTTTGTTGTTATTACGTAATGTAATATTTTCCTTTCGTTATGGTATGCTCCGTGCTCCAAGAATGGAATGCAGATTCTTTTGATCATCTCTAGCTTGACTATTCTTAGTCATCTGCCCCACGCTTTCCAATAATGTTTGTCTGTAGATTTTCACGTACTATGTCTGTGCATCTCTTTGGAATCTCCAATAAACTGTTAATAGAAGTTATGTTCTTACCATAACGTTCCATGTTAGTTGTCTTCTTCTCGCCTTCTTTCTTGCTGGATGGGTTCGGAGCCGACCTCGGCTCCGACTCGGCCACTCTAAAGCTCGAGAGTTGGTTCCACCGGCTCGAGGCCCCCCTCATATCCCACAATGCTAGGCGTGAATTACCTCAGATCTCGTTTGTGAGCTAGGCCCAGCTAATAATACAACCAGGAAAAAACTGGAAAAGAGTCCACCTCTATAAACAAAGGGAAGGAGAAAAGGTGACCTAAGCCTGATCTAGGAAAATATGCACAGCAGAGCATATACCTATCGCAAAGAGGTGGTAGAAAGAGAGGTCACAATCAAACTCCTCTAGGTCTGTCCAGGCCAGGGGGAAGGAGGGGGGCCAAGAAAGAAGGCGAGAAGAAGACAACTAACATGGAACGTTATGGTAAGAACATAACTTCTATATGTTAAGTTGTCTATCTCGCCTTCATTCTTGCTGGATGGGACCGCGTCCTAGCACCTTGTCCCGGTGGCCTAACGGAACAGACTCTTGAGAACAGTGGAACCAAAGTTAGCTCTATGCCTAGAAGCTAAATCCAACTTATAATGTGAAATGAAAGTGTGAGGAGTAGCCCAAGTAGCCGCTGCACAAATGGTGTCAATAGGCAGTCTGTCTTGGAAGGCTATAGAAGTAGCCAAAGCTCTGGTGGAATGGGCTTTAGGTTTGTTAGGCAGCTTTTGGTGTCTTATTTCATAGACAATGGAAATTAGAGATGTTAGCCATCTAGATAGTGATACCTTGGAAACAGAAAGTCCCTTTCTGCCTTCTGCATAAGAGACAAACAGCTGGTCAGATTTTCTGAATTGTTTGGTTCTATCCAAATAGTACCTTAACTGACGATGAACATCTAGCCAATGCAATTTTTGTTCAGACCTATTAGAATATTCTGGAAAAAACACAGGGAGGTCAATGCTTTGATTTAGGTTAGACGCCGAGGCTATTTTAGGTAAAAAGGACGGGTTGGTTCGTAAGGATACCCTGTCCTTATGGAACAACAGATAAGGAGGTCGACAGCTGAGTGCATGAAGTTCTGAAACTCTTCTAGCTGAAGTAATAGCTACCAGAGAGAGAGTCTTCCATGATAGCAGTTTTAAAGAACAGGAAGCTGCAGGTTCGAAAGGGGGGAGAATTAAGGAACCGAGAACTAAATTTAGGTCCCAAGGAGGAGGAGGATTTCTTATAGGAGGTCTGAGTAGAAAAACTCCCTTCAAAAAGGCTTTGCAAAGCTTGTGGGACATTATGGCAGACTCTGAAATGCCCACATGAAAGTTAGAAATAGCTGCCAATTGAACTTTAAGAGTAGAAGGAGATGAACCTGCATGGAAGAGTTCAGCTAGAAAATCAAGGACTATTTGGATGGAAGCCGTGAAAGGATCTATGTCCCTTCCTTCAGCCCAATAGGCGAAACGTTTCCACTTACTCAGATAAATCTTTCGAGTGGAAGATTTATGGGAAGCTATCAAAATATCTCGAACAGAGTGAGATATTTGAGGAAGCCTGGCTAAGGTTGGAATTGGAGGAACCAAGCAGTGAGGTTCAGAGAGGGAGGGAGCGATGAAACTGACCCGACTGATGGATCAAAAGATCTGGAACTAGGTCCAGATGCCAAGGTTGCTCCAACAGAAATTGATGTAGAAAGGGGAACCAAACCTGTCGAGGCCAGTAAGGAGCAATGAGGATCAATGAGGCCTTCTGAGCGATAGCTTTCTGTATCACTTGAGAGATTAGTGGGAAGGGAGGAAATGCATACAGAAGTCCCCGGGGCCAAACTTGGACTAGAGCGTCTCTGCTGGGCTGGCCTGGTAACGGGAATAGGGTGAAATAATCTCTGCACTTGCTGTTTTGGGGAGTAGCAAAAAGGTCGCAGCAAGGCTGACCCCACTTGAGAAAAATTTCTCTCACAACAGAGTCTTTCAGAGACCACTCGTGAGGCATGAGGATAGCTCTGCTCAACTTGTCCGCGATTTGATTGGATTTCCCGGGGATGTGCGTTGCTATCAGAAACCGCTGAGAAGAAATCGCCCATTGCCACAGTCTGAGTGCTTCTCGGCATACGGGATAGGACCTGGTTCCACCTTGTTTGTTGATATACCACACTACAGACATATTGTCCGTCTGGATTGCTATCGTTCCCAAGGGAAGAGAGTCTTGAAGGGCTTGCAACACTAAAAGCACTGCTCTCATCTCTAGAACATTTATGTGCAAGTGGCATTCGTCTGGTTGCCATGTGCCCTGGACAGTTCTGCCCTGATAATGCCCCCCCCCACCCGATCAGCGAGGCGTCCGTTGTCAGAGTAGCAACCGGAGGGGAAGGAAAAAAGGGTCTTCCCAAGAAGAGCTGAGGGGAAGACATCCACCACAGAAGATGATTCCTGCATGTTTGCGTAATCATAATGGTGTGGGACATCGGAAGTTGCTGGTATGACCATTGTGTGAAGAGCATCCATTGAAGGATTCTCATGTGGAATCTGGCTAATGGAAGCAGAGGTATGGCAGCCGCCATAATCCCCAATACTTTCAGAACTGACCAGGCTTTGACTCTGTTGCTGCTGAAGAGGAGCGAGACCAGTTTGTGTATGTCTGTTATTCTCTGATCTGTTAGTCTCGCAGACATGTTGACTGTGTCTAGATTTGCGCCTATGAAGGTAATAGTACGACAAGGCGACAAAACAGACTTTTCGCAATTTATTGAAATGCCTAAGTTTTGACAAATGCGAAAAGTGTAGTCCCTGGCCATTAGAAGAAGATGCTTGGTGGGAGCTGTGAGGAGCCAGTCGTCCAAATATTGAAACACCTGGAATCCTTGACGTCTCAGGTGAGAAGCTACCACTGCCATGCATTTGGTAAACACCCGGGGGGCAGTGGTGAGACCAAAGGGCAGGGCCCTGAATTGAAAATTACTGGTTCCAAGCCTGAAGCGGAGGAACCTTCTGGAGCGTCTGTTCATTTTTATGTGATAGTACGCATCCTGAAGGTCTATAGAGCACATCCAGTTTTCCTTTCCCAATAGGGGAAGGATGGACTGTAGCGTGACCATCCGAAATCTTGTTTTCTTGACCGACTTGTTCAAGATACTGAGATCCAAAATTGGTCTCCAGTCCCCTGTTTTCTTTGGAACTAAAAAGAACCTGGAGTAGATTCCGGATCCTTGCTGGTCTGCTGGAACTGGCTGAATTGCTCTTTTTGCAAGCAGCTTTGAAATTTCCAAAGCTGCAAGATCCCTTTGAGCGGGTGGAACATCTGGAAGGGATTTTTTTGATCGGTTTGGAATGCGAACGAAGGGAATGGAATAGCCTTCGGAAATGATGGACTGTACCCACTTGTCTTGAGTTAGGGATAGCCAGGCTTCTGGGTACAGTGACAATCTTCCCCGACTGCCTCTGAAGGTGGACAGTCGGGCAACACCTCAGGGATGCTGAAAGGGCTTATCGGAAAAGGTTTCTCGATTGCCCTGGTTCTGCGGACCCCCTCTGCCTCTGGGGCGACGTCTACCATTATTGTTCCCTCCTCTGCCTCTGGAGGGGAACCGACTCTGTGCGTCAGGCAAATTCCCTTGAGATTGTTTGCGGAACCACATTTTCCCACTTTTCTGGCCTTTGGGGTAAGGTCTAGAAGGAGTAGAAAAACGGACTCCGACGGCAGATAGAGTTTTGCCATCCGTCTCGCACCTAGTCAAGGTTTCTTTCACTTGAGGACCAAAGAGAGATGATCCATCAAACGGGGAATTAGTGAAAGACGTTTTAAAGGGGTCCGCAAAATTGCATAGTCGCATCCAGGCATGCCGGCGTAAGGCAACACCTGTCCCTGCGGCTCTACTCGCTCCATCAGCCGCATATGAAAGGAGGCGCATGGAGGAGTTAGCTATCGAATTCAGGGTAGTCAGCTGGGTGTTCATTTTGTCCTGAAAATCTGCAGCTGTAGGATCCTTTAACATCTTACTCGCTTCCTTGATCAAGTCTCTCTGGAGACGGGTGAAATGGCATAGGTAGTTCAGCGAACGCATTGCAAAGGTCGCTGACGAAAACATCCGCTTCCCATACCTGTCCATAGACCTAGATTCTTTGTTAGGGGGATGAACAGGCACTGAAGGATCAGCTAGTTCCTTCTTGGTGGCAGCAGCTACCACCATAGCATCCACAGTAACACCTTTGGTCAGAAATTGTTTGTCAGTTGGTGCTGTTATAAATTTAGAAGGTCTCCTGGGGGTAGGGTCCACTGAGTCAGGAGCCGTCCAGGCTTTCTTTGCCACCACCTGCATGAGGGGATCAAAGGGGGACACCCAGGAGGTGGAAGGGCGAGAGCCAAACGCCTCAAGATACACAGATTCATCCTCCGAAGGGTAAAGGGCTGGCCAATTTCCCCTCTGTTTCAGGATCTCTAGAATGTCCGCAAAGGAGACATCTTCAGAAGGGGAATGGGGGGAACCCTCGGAATCCTCTAAATCTGTGTCAGAGGTGACAGACTCAGGTGAGTCTATGTGCTTCCTCTTACACTTTCACTTCCTAGGGGGCTCCCCTGCCAATTCAGGGGAGGCCTCGGAAGAGGATGAGATCCCCACAGGGGATTCTTGAGGAGCTGGCTCTCTGCGGTCTGGGATGAGGGAGTGAGTAGACATAACCTGAGGCACCGAAGAGGGAGGGACGGACGGAGCCGACTGTGGAGTTGAACAAGGTTCCAACACTCTCCGCATGACCTCGAATGCACCCCTGTCAGGCAGAGCCAGAGGTACCCGCTCCGAAGCTGAGAACCTCCCTCGGCACCGACAGAGATGGCTCGAGGCCGATGTCGGAGCCGAACTCACCAGCGCCAAGCACCGAGAGGGATAGGGGGGACGGACAAGGGTCCGATGCCACTCACCCCCTCGGAGCCGACGAGGGAAGTCCGGCGCCGAGATTCTTCAAAAGAAGAAATCGGAGCCGGCGGAGCCGAAGACAAATGTATCGGCTCCGACGCTACCACACTCTCGGTTCCGAGGCGCCCGGCTCCGAGCTCAAAGGAGTCGGAGGAGGAATATTTACAGGAATAGGTTGAGGCATCGACTGATGAGTCGGGCTCTGAAGCATTTGGGCCAGTGCCTCGGACTTTAGAAGTCGACTCACTACCCTCTGGAGGTCATGATCCGAGAGCCTCGATGACCTGGAGGAGTGAGATCTGTGGCTCCGTTCAGACAGCAAGGGAGACGCTGGAGCCGAATGAACGGAGCCAAGGGATGATGACCTCGACCTCTTTCTAGATGTCGGCTCCGATGGTCTGATCGGAGCCGACCCAGGAATCTCCAATACCTCGGCTCCAGCCGGAGCCGAGGGAACCACAGAAACTGTAGTCAAAGACTCATCGGCTCCAGCCGGAGCCGATGTAGCAGTAGGCTTCGAAGCCTTAGGCCTCGACTCAGAAACTGGAGTCGAGGTCTTAGAAGCCTTGGAAGGTTTTCCCGATGAAGCAGTTAGGGAACATTCAGGCTTGAGCAAACCCCTTAGGATGAGTTTGTTCTTTCTTTCCTGCAGGACTCTGGGGCTGAAGCCATGGCATGTAGCACAAGAGTCCTGCAGGTGTAAAGGTCCCAGGCAGTACACACAAGAAGTGTGACCGTCTGTCAGAGACATTTTCTGACAGCACGAGTCACACTTCTTGAAGCCTGAGACCTTTGAATCCTTGGACATTTTCAAGGAACCGAAGTGTAATCACCACACAAAACACACACACACCGATTACACTATCAGAAAAAGGTAAATTAACTAAAAGCTAAAGAAATTAGTTATTTATATAAAATAAATCCCTACAAAACACATACACACCACTATTAGGGATAGAGGGCCCGAAGGCCTAAGGAAAGAACTTAACAGTTCTTGTGGGAAAGGGGATGGATAAGGGTAGAAAAGATAATATCCACTACACTATAGCTAAAGAAGAAAAAGCTAAGCTAAAAAGGGGTTTAAATAGTTTTTAAGACTGATCTAATACCACTGACCTGAGCCGGTAGAAAAACAACACCTCGATCGCTGTAGCGGCAAACGAGATCTGAGGTAATTCACGCCTAGCATTGTGGGATATAAGGGGGGCCTCGAGCCGGTGGAACCAACTCTCAAGCTTTAGAGTGGCCGAGTCGGAGCCGAGGTCGGCTCCGAACCCATCCAGCAAGAATGAAGGCGAGATAGACAACTTAACATTACACCTTAACTATTGTACTGCTTTGTTCCCTTCCCAAGGGGTCACTCTGGATCAGTTTAAGCAATCCATTTATTAGGGTAGCGTAGACATTCTACCTTCTTTACATAAAGTGCTTTGTGAACATTTTACCTCTGACCCAAACAGATCAGCCCTGCCATTTATGTTATTGTCACTGCTTTCCTGTGACCTAGGAGTGAAGATGAATGAGTAATGCATGTTCTGCTTATTGGAAAGCACTCAATGAAAAATTCATATAAATGTTACCTTAGGTGGAAAGGCGACATATGTGATGTAAGACACAATATGGCATTTTGCAGTCCAGTGAATAACAGCCATAGCCAACTGCAAAACTATCGATGTGTAAAGTGACCAGAAGGTTTAGCACAGTGGCCAGCTGTACTCCAGCTGTTTTCTGCAATGCAACTTTAAAGGAAAAGGGGATAGAACAGTTGCTACTCCCCAGTGCATCCCCAAAACAACCATTTCTACCCACTTCATCTTGTCCCTAGTACAATCCAGATGATAAGTACCTTTCATTTCTTTCTTGTAATACGTCTTGGAATGAATATGTGCTGCGAGGTTATTTTAGAACATTGTGGGAGAGTCTCCTACATCTTTAGGTAAGAACTCATCTAAGGTAGTACAGAAATGATTAAGCCATCCTGTCTCACTAGTCTCAAATAATTTAAGATAATGCTAATTTTCCGTAATAATTCAGCCAAGCTATTTCATCTTCAACAGGTTTTCATTCTAGTTTTATTTGTTTTGTTTATTTATCTAACAATTTCTTATGCTGGTAATTGAGTTGGTATATAAACCCCTTTTAGCCAGGACAAGTCACAAGGGCAAGGATGAATGTAATAGATTTAAAGATGTTTTGCAACTATCATGGTTGGGGAGGAAAGATAAGTTCCCAGTAAAACTGCAAAATCGGGCTGAATATGTGAACTCCACATAGAGAAAGTTGTAGCAGTGATCAGGCCGGAGTCTTTTTTTCCCAAAGCACAGAGCTCTTGCCAGTAATTCATCATGCAACATTCATTTTAGTTCATAAAACTGGAAATGAGCTAAGAGTTACCCTGCACCTGCAGTCAGAATAATGTGAATGTGTTGTGTACTGTATGAGACAAGTTTTTTTCCAGTCTCAAAGAGAAACAAAAGAAATATAAAATCAGCTAATCAAGAAATATTGTCAAAGTTTTTTAACTTATTTTATTTGTTCACTTTTTTATTTATTTTTTTGTTTTCCTAGGTAGTAGAACAATCCAAGTGGATCCATTTCTGCCACAGCCTAGGAGTAAAATTGCGCAGTTTATTACAGAAGTAAAACAGATTAAACTGACAATGCAAAAGTAAGGTGTACAAAACATTTGCATTTGAATAATATATACACCGAAAATAAATTACTATGCACTGCATGCATACCTCTCAACCTTAGTGCAAGAAATCTGGACAAAGCCAAAAATAATGGGGGGGGGGGGACAAAGGCCTAAAATAGGGATACATTTTAAATTTTGCTCTTATAAACTTAGAAAGGTGATAGAATAAAATATTTTGTGTTAGCATGCATTTTTTCTGATGGCCATGAAGTCTGAAACTCAAATGTGTGTCATTATTTAGTCCTCAATGATTTGCTAGAAAACCACAAATTTGATAAGGAACAGATCAAAAATATGAGGCAAAAATGTGCACATTCTGCAAAAATCTGGAAAGTTGAGAGCTGTGAACATGCAAACACAGCATGTTTGACTATGTATTTATCGGGCATATTTGAATACATATTCATCAGTGCGATATGGAGGGGGATATCGAAAGGAGGGATTGATAAGAAGAAAAACAGGAATAGCTTGCACTATCCTTAAGACAAGCAAGAAGGCTAACAGTGAAAGCTGGAAGTCTGTCAAAATTATTAATACTAAAGGACCCAAGGCCTTAGGACCTAATATGAAAAGGATACGGTTAGCATAGCTCTCAAACTCTTAGCACAACAATAATGGAGGACAAAGCACCAAAATTAGGGACACATTTTAAATATTGCTCTTATACATTTAGAAAGTTGTTAGAATAAATGGTCTTGTGTTACCATGCATTTTCTGGATAATATGAAGTCTGAAACTCAAATACCTGTCATTATATAGTGAACTGAATCCTCACTGATTTGCCACAAAAATTCAGAAAACCAAAAATGTTATGAGGAACAGACCAAAAATATGAGGCAAAAATCTGGACATTCTGCAAAAATCTGGACAATTGAGAGGTATGATGGTCAGAGTCACCAAGGTTATTAGAGGATCAATTTGCAATAAGGGCAAAGTCCACATGAGTTCTCAGTGAGCAAACAGAAAGTCTGGAGAATAATTTTTGATGTGAGTTGGGAAATAGTACAAAGTTTCTAGGGTTTAAAGATATGAGTCAGATGAACAGCGTTGGATCTTTCCCTGAATAATACCCAATCTGCATGAGAAAGAATAAGACATTCATGTTTGAATTGCTGAAGACAGCAAGATGCAGTGACATGTTTTGCTGGAAAGAGTTTGGAGGTTTCTAAGATTTTTCTAGAACACTTGGGAAGAATTTGGAGAATATATTCAAACTGGGTTTGAAGAATTCTGTTTACCACTGGTGGAGCAAACTTTAGAGATATTAGAGAACTACCAACATGCAGAGAGAGAGAGAGATAGTTTGCTTGATTTTAGTTTAAGTGGAATTAATATATGAAGTCTCTGGCAAGGCTGGGTCTAACTGAAGGGGTTGGTACCTGAAGCATACCTCTCAATCTCTTAGTGCAAGAAATGTGGGCAAAGCCTAAAATTATGCGGGGACAAAGAACCAAAAATAGAGACAGACTTTAAAAATTGCTCTTATAAATGTAGAAAGTTGCTAGAATAATAGGATTTGTGCATTTTCTGATGGATGTGAAGTCCACAACTCAAATGTATGCCATTATTTACTGACTTCAATCCTCAGTGGTTTGTCAAAAAAACACAAATTTTATAAGAAATAGACCAGAAATATCAGGCAAAAATCTGTACAGTCTGCAAAAACGTGGACAGTTGAGAGGTATGACCTGAAGGTAGGAAAAGGTTCAACTGCCTGATTTTGATAGGTGAGAAAAATGTTTGGACAGTGGATTTGAGTCTAGACCGAGTTCCAGAAAACACACCTTCATATGTCAAGTTTGTCTTCCAACCAAAACAAATGTCTGAAGATCCTGATGGAGTTCAGTTGTTATGTTAACTCAAGTGGCAGTTTTATTCACTTAGAAAACTCTTTGCTGTTTTTGTTGTAAGATAAGAAAAAACTGTATGTTCTGGGCATCTGCTTGCTGCAGGCTTAATACAAATGGTTTCCTGATTAGCTGTAGACTTTAAACTTGTAGTCTTATATTGTGCTGCACAGCATGGCCAAGTACTCTACTTGGCTGAGCGACTTAGAGCTGGCATTACTATTACAGTTGCACCAGAGCTGACTGCTTTTACTTGATTTGACCTTCTGCCAGTCCCAAAGAGCAGTGCTACCAACAGCAATGGAGTGCCATGCACACCAGAGTTGCTTCTGATTTAATATCATTTTTTTTGTCCCTTACCTACTCTTTAGACTCACTTTGGCCCCCACCTATTTTTTTGCATAATTACAAAACGTTATTACAGGTGGCACTACTGGGTTGGTGCTGTACTAGGCTGCTTACTGTTGCTGTTTACAGCAGCTTTGCTTATTGCTTTCTGTTAGCTTTATTTTCTGCAATGCTGCAGAGCTATACCATGGGATGTAAAGTGCAGGACCACACCAACTTATGATCAAAGTAGCTAGGGAGAACCCGTTCTTCTCTTACTAATGCAGGTCATCTGAAATCTAGTGTTTAATTACCTATGCTTAGAGAAGCAGCCTGCAACCCTGTGCAAATATCCTAGGCACCCATGCCTGTACCCCTCTGTTGCTGGTTTGATAGTTGTTGTTGTTGTGAACCAGTGCCTGTAATCTAAGTTATAACTGTCATACAAAACTTGCTAAATTTTATGGCAGTACTTTCTCTATCCACTTGTGAGAGATGCACAAATATCCCTCATGCACCCAGGTTATTGTCAGTGCCATCTATCCACTCGTGAGAGGTATACAGATATCTCTCATGCACCCAAGTTATTGCAGTGAGAGATGTACAAACATACCTCATGCACCCAGGTTACTGTCAGTACTCTCTCTATCCACTTGGGAGAGGTGCACAAACATCCCTCGTGCACCCAGGTTATTGTCAGTGCTCTATATCCACTTGTGAGAGGTGTACAAACATCCCTCATGCACCCAGGTTATTATCAGTGGTCTCTATCCACTTGTGAGAGGTGTACAAACATCCCTCATGCACCCAGGTTATTATCAGTGGTCTCTATCCACTTGTGAGAGGTGTACAAACATCCCTCATGCACCAAGGTTATTATCAGTGGTCTCTATCCACTTGTGAGATGTGTACAAACACCCTCATGCACCCAGGTTATTGCCAGTGCTCTCTATCCACTTGTGAGAGGTGCACATACATCCATCATGCATGCAGGTTATTGTCAGTGCTCTCTATCCACTTATGAGAGGTGCACAAAGATCCCTCATGCACCCAGGTTATTGTCAGTCCTCTCTACCCACTTGTGAGAGGTGTACAAACATCCCTCATGCACCCAGGTTATTATCAGTGTTCTCTATCCACTTGTGAGAGGTGCACAAAGATCCCTCATGCACCCAGATTATTGTCATCTTTCTCTACACACAAACAAGCACATTGCACTCCAAACTTCAAATCTACATCAGCTGAGGATCTAAAAAAGTTCCCTGAAGCATCCTAGGCATCCTAAAGAATGTACTAGAACTCAGCAGTGGAAACACACCTCAACCATCAAACATACCACTGTTTTACTCACAAGCAAGGGTTACCACAGTGGCATGCAGATAGCACTAAAGCAGTCGCAGTGTACTGCCGCAGATAAAAATATCCTGATCACAGGTGACTCAATAGTTAGGCTTATGGACTCTCTACTCACAAGGCTGAACAAAGATAGAGTGACAGGCAGCTGCATCTCAAGTGCCACCAAGGCTCTTAGACCCCTTCACCTCAAATATTGATGTGCCCTGGCCATTGCACATGTTGGGATGAACAGATATAGGACAATATGATGACAGGCATGGCTGAACATTCGGTATATATTTCTAAAACTGGTCATCAAGTAGCTAGCCCATGAATAGTATCCGTTTATCTCAAAAATAACGCCAAAATACAAACAAAAATAATAGCCTTCAAGAACTGGCTCTTTGGTTTATCCTAGGGGGTGGTCATGTGTGTTTTAACTTGAAGAGAGATAGTTGGCAGATCTACCAACTACATTAATGAAGCACTACTACTCTTTCTGGAAATTTTGCATATTGGCAAAGATGTTTTCTGTGCCCATAGTCCCTTTTTTGGCAAAGTCTGTCTATACCCACCAATGTAGAAGCTTAAATCCAGGTCTATGTTAACATAGAACTTCTCAAAACAAGAGGCCTAAACAAAATGCAGCACAACATTGAGGCCTTTTTAATCCTTGAACACGTCAACATCTGTATAATTACGTGACTATGGTTCCACTGCAGTGCCAGCACGTCTTCTCTACCTGGTTTTAATGCCTACTACCCATTTAGACCTACTCCTTAAGGTGGTGAGGGTGTGTCTGTTTTTATTCGAAATCCCATGACCTTGTATTCAATCTCGCAGGATAATGACATATAACTGAGAGCTACTAACAAGTACATATTCCATATCATGCCTGCAGCCCATGAATGCTCTCCCAGCAAATCAGAATTCCTAACAATTGAACCTAGCACAGTCATTGTGGATGATTTCAATTCTCAATATATAAATCAGTTGCCAGACAACACAAGTAGCAAGGCTATACAACACTAACTCTAGTGACCTTGTCTGCTAAACATTCAAACATGTTAGATTTTGCTAACATAAATATAGCTCCATTATGGACCATGAATGTAATTTTCCATCTTAGGTCAAATCTCACTACTATAGCCTAGTATTTCCCTTACGATCTCAGTTTAAGATGGCCTTAGCTCCCACTGTCTTCACAGACGTCTCCAGTGCTAACTTCCCAGCTTTAGCATCCAGCCTAAGGATTTTTAAAATCACCTTTCTATCGCAGAATGATCCACCCTACTAAAAAAGTTTATATACGTTATCCTTCTTACTCCCATGCTGAATAAAATTCAGCTGCAGTGCAAAACTTATCCGTTAAATCCTTGAACATGTGACCATTTTGGGTCTTCTACCCTAGGAAATATTTTTATCTGTTAATATTGGGCAGAATTCATAAGATAGCTGGAATATAGCACAAAGCCATGCAAGTGACATTATGTAGTTATGCAAGGGGCTTGCAATTCAGAAATCTCTCTCTGCTTTGTATAGGAAGGATGCTTTTAACAGCACTGTTAAGTTTCTGTCACCAGATGTAAATACAGTAGTCTGTGGGTAGGGTCTATGCCATTTAGGTCCTGCTCAGCCCACTGCACTGCAAGGATCCTGGCATGGTTCAGTTAAATATGTGTAAGCATTGCACCTGTCATCCTAAATGGGCAAATCTGCATAGGCCAAAGCACCTTTGCATCATCCTGCTGTGTAGGGCGGCAAAGCTCCATTGCATCATCCTGCTCCATAGGACAAAGCACTGCTGCATAGGGCAA
>NC_056745.1:1498673965-1498733965 GCF_019279795.1 Protopterus annectens
TTTATTTAGTATATCACACAGCCGTGGTGCTGCTGTAGCGTTGTCGCCTCACAGTAAGACATTGCCCTCTTCGATTCTCAGCTAAAGCGTCTTCTGTGTGGAGACATGCATGAATGGGCGTACCTTCGTTGAAGGTTGTGCGTCAGAGCTGGCAACTCGGTATGTAAAAATGTACTGCCAATCATTAGCGGACCGGAGTTCCGCTGTGGCGACCCTTAACCGAGAAAAGCTGAAAGATACAACAACAACACAGCCGCAGCATAACAGAGTTACATAAAACAAAGTCATAGAGAATCATGTAAGATCAAATAAACTGTCAAACAATGAAAATAAAAGGCAGATCGAAGATATAAAACTAACTACTCAGAGCAAATCCTTACTAAAATGCAATTAGATGACATGTCGCCAAACAGTGATTTACCAAATTGTGAAACACTAATCGTAAATGATTAAAACAGCATTTTGCTGTTTTGGAAGAGAAGTTGCACCATCGAGGGGGAGGGGGTACATTCCACATCCTCATACTGTTATAATTCTAATGGGGGGAATACTAGTCTGCTCTCACCCCGATACTGTGTGACCTCGGAGCTGTGTATGTGTTAAGGATGTGAGTCTACAACCTGCATCATGAGGATTCCAATTAGGTCAACAGAATAAATTTGACATAATGTTGTTCTGGTTAGTTATTTTTGCCAAAGTGAAGTATCATGAAATTATATTTAGTCACATGCCATATAAACCATGATAAGTATGTGTTATACCAAGTCTGAGAGGCCTTTACATTTTGGTATCATATGGTGAAATAAGGCAGAAAATCCCATAAAAGGAATATAGTAAAATTAAATATTATATGACAGAAAGCTGAAACCCCACTTTAGGGTTTCTTTATGTCCTTCAGTAGAAGAATAGGCAAGATAAGCTACCCTCTGTCAGTCAAATATCTTATGATTTGCAGCAAATCAGCCACCATTTTAATATGAAGGAGTAAGCTCGCTGCCCCATTTAGTAGTCTGCATTAGGAGTATTCGCTATCCAGACTAGCAGCCACAGAAAGCACTGTAAAAATCAAAATTAGGTTACAGATATATCTTATCTTGCCTTAAGAAATCAGATATTTAATTCAGGAAATATTCCTCAGGTGAAGAAAGGGCCATACCTATAACTGACCTCAGAACATTTTCTAACAGTCAGTGAAGGAAAGACAACTGTCTCAGATGGACATACCATTCAGGGATGAATACGTTTGTAAGATCCTTAGTATAACAATTTTAAATGCCTCTGGGAATTCTTATTAAGAAGGACAAATTAAAACAGGCAGAAGCCAACCTAGAATAATATGTCTTCTGAAGCCCACAGCACAGTTTTAAGTCCCAGTATAAATTCTATCAAGGCAGAAATAAGAAAACAGTAATAGGTTTAGGAGAATACATTTTGTGGGTTAACTTGCTTCCTTCTTATCTTAATGATGTGGTATCTGAAAATTCTAGCTAAACACACGTGTGCGCATGCACGCACACACACACACACACACACACACACACACACACACACACAAAACCTAGAGACTTTGGCTGGACTGAGTTACTATCTTAAGCAGAGAAATTCCTTCCATTTAACTGACAGCTCTGTTATCTCTTATGGAAAATGATGTTACTCAGTCCTCTGAATGCTTACTGGAGCTTTAACTAAAGGTATAATACATTACAGCTCTACAGAAACCATAGTGTAAACTCAGTGAGAGCTCAGTGACTCGGTATGTGCAATGAACAGATTGCTATGTGGAAATGCTCCATGCCAATGCTTTTGCCATTTTTTAAATATTAAGAAGAAGAATGAATGTCAAGTCTCTTATTTGCTAAAATGAATCACAATGAAGTTAAGACAGTAAATAATATTTTTTTCCCATGTTAGCATTTCCTTGCCTCATAACTGCTCATTCCCACAAACTTAATACCAAGAAATCATTCTGTACTACTTTTAAATGAGATGTAATGTGAGAGAAGTACTTAGCAATGTAACCGTCAGGACTTCCTAGAAAAAGCTGTCTTTTTTGCAGGTGGTTTTCTAATTACATGTCATGATATAAGATTGTTTCCCAAGTGAAGAAAGGGACATAAGTATAACTGCCCCCAGAACGCTTTCTAACAATCAGTAGGGGAAAGAAAACAGGTTTAGACTAACATATTATTCTGAGATAGTGAAAAGCTCATTTTTTTTCATTTTTTGTCTTTGCAGCAGCTCCGTTATCTCACATCCCTAGTAAATGTGAACATTATTTCTAACACTTCTGACGTAAGCATTAATCAAGAAAAATATTTTAACTCCCATACCTTTATTATCTTTTAGCTTCTGCTAATTGCAGAACTTTCTTGATGCTAAAGGTGACCAAGTCAGCAGCTGTACCTGTTTCTAAACACCGACACAGACTGTACCTGTACCTGTGTTCACCTGAACACAAGTTCGAACTCCTAAATATAGTAAACAACGCAAGTTCAAGAAAAGAGTCCACATGCTAGCCCACAAGGGGAGTAACAGCTGTAATATAAACATTTCTGTAATTCACTCTAGGCTAGTTACTGTGTGTTAATCGCAAAAGGCATGCCTAAGAACAAGTCTCACTGGCACATCTTTAACTGCAGTAGTGAGAACTGGATTGTGCAGCAACTAATACACACAGCTTAGAAATGTAACAGATATTACTGTACTGAAATCTCTCTCTCTCTCTCTCTCTCCAAAAACAGTATGAATATAATCCACAATTATTGCTCCAAATCTCTCTCTCTCCATAAACAGTATGAATATAATCCACAATTATTGCTCCAGTTCTGAGCACTGCCCTGATGTCAGATGTAAATGTCCAGACACATGCAACACCCTACAGAGATACCTTGCTACAAGGATACTAGGCCTAAACATGCATATCTACCTTTCAACTGCCCAGATTTTCATAGATGTCCAGATTTCTGACTCGCATTTTTATTCTGTTCTTCGTAAAATGTTGATTTTCTGCCAAATTATTGGCAATTCATTCAGGATTAAACACAGAAATTAATGACATGCATTTGAATTTCAGACTTCATGCCCTTCAGAAAATTTATGCCAATGCAAAACCTGTTTTTCTATCAACTTTCTAAGTTTTTAAGTGCAATATTTAAAAAATGTTCCTATTTCTGGGCCTGTGTTCCCCCCATTATTTAAGGCATTGTCCAGATTTCTTGCTCTGAAAGGTTGTGAGGTAGGTCAGCTGCCTGTCGGGTGCCAGGAGGTCAGCTGCCTGGCCTGTCGGGTGCCAAGAAACGCCACATAACGCATGCACTCAAGTCACTCCACAACAAGTACAAATATGACTCTGTCATTGTCCAAGTTTGAGTTAATGACTTGAGATGTACCTCCCTGGACTACATGAAAAGAGACATGGAAGAGCTCTTGGATCATGTGGCCTAGGCAGGTATGACCCTAGCCCTGAGTAGCATCCTGCCTTCGCCCAGAATGATACCACAATATAAGGACAAAATGATTGACTTCAACAATTGGCTAAGCTTCTGGTGTCATTCAGAGGGGATCCAGTATCTGTCTGCCTGGGACGACATGATTGACAGACCACGATGCTTTGCCAGAGATGGTCAGCACCTGTCGTACCTGGGATTCAGGTTACTGGCTAAGGCTCTTGCCACCCCATATAGTGCCTTTTTTAGGCAAAGTTCAAAGGACAAAACCACCACCGTAACAGGTACAAGCATGCAAAATCTGAAGGTAATGCTACTCAGTGCTAGAAGTCTAAACCTCAAAATGCACTCTCTCAAGGCACTCCTAAAAATGGAGAACATCGATATCTGTGCAGTAACTGAGACGTTGTTCAAGGCTCCACAGAGCACCCCTGCAATACCAGGCTACAACTCTTACCACACTTTTTGGCCACCAAACCAGGACCGAAACACTAAAGGTAGCGGAGTGTCCATATTCACCAAGGATATTCACACCACCAGGCTAGTTGCCCAACACAATGCGTCTGAAATTCTCCAGGTGCAACTAACACTAGGTAAGACTGCAATCCAAATTGTAGCTTGCTACAGATCCCACACCATGCCCCAAGATTCTCACTACACCTTTCTAAACATACTGGAAAATATTAAGATAGAACCAAACACCCAAATACTGGGTGATTTTAATGACCCTGCCATTAACTGGGAAAATTACTCATGTACCAACATCTTTGCCCAACGGTTCTTGGAATTCATAAATTCCAACGCCCTGGATCAGCTAATCCATAGTCCCACCAGGGGCAACAATATCCTAGACCTGGTCATTACCAACATGGGAAATCGATGCTCCACACCTATGGTCACCCCCTCGTTAGTCAGGTCTGACCATAAGCTAATCACCCTTAACATCCACATCCCACCCCCACCCCCCCAGTAAGGAAATCTCCATAAAAAACATTTCCAAAGCCAACTTCATGTTACTGAAGTCAGAAGTGACAAACTTCATGACACCCACGCAGACGGGAACTGAAAGTTTGACTGCTGAATCCTAAACTAAGGCACTGTACGAGCACATCCACTCATGCATGAATCGTGGCATCCCAAATAGAACCAAGATGCTCTCCTCCAAAAATAGGAAGCCAATCTGGTGGTCCCCTGCCATAAACAAACTTTACAACAAAAGGAAGAGACTGTTGCAGAAAAGAGGAAAATCCCAGGATGCAAAAAACTCCCTTACCAGCTTCAGTAAGAAACTGAGATCCCTCATAAAATCCTCCAAAGCTAGTTACGAAAATAAAATTGCCAACGATTCCAAAGACAACCACAAGGCATTCTATAACTATGGCAAGAATCTTAATGGCAATGCTCAGATCTGCTCTGAGCTAAAACAGAATGACATTAAATATACTGATCCCAAGGATATTGCCAATATACTGGTAGATCGATTCAGTGCCAACTTCGCCCCTCTCTCACCCCCTAAACGGCCCATCCCAATACCGGAAGATTGCCAAATTCCAGTAATAACAGCCACACAGGTAAAAAAACACACTCTCCAAAGCTAAGAATACAGCATCCATGGGACCAGATGACATCCCGGGCTGTGTACTACATGAACTACAATATGAACTGGCACCTCATCTAAGTGTCATGTTTAATCATAGCCTCACCTCAGGTTTTGTGCCCACTGAGTGGCGCAGAGCTATAGTTAGTCCACTCCACAAGGGGGGATCCACCTTGGATCCTGGAAACTACTGTCCCATCAGTCTGATGAGCTTTATCTGCAAGGCCATGGAGCGTATTATCATGGAACTTATAAACAAAGACATTGGCAACCTTCAAACACTGGACCCCACCCAGTTTGGGTTTGTGAAGGGCCGATCTTGTCTTCTGAACCTGATTGACTTCTTTGAATCAGTCTCCAGAGCCATGGACAAGGGTAAGGTGGTCCACACAGCCTATCTAGACCTTGCCAAGGCCTTTGACACCATCCCCCACTCTGGAATCATAGATAAACTTACTAAACTGGGCATCAATCCCTATGTCACCTAATGGGTTGCCAACAGGCTTACTGACAGAACCCACACTGTAAAAGTAGCCGACTCCAAATCCGGCTCCAGACAAGTGACAACTGGAGTACCTCAGGGTTCAGTCTTGGGAATGCTCTTGTTTGGCATCTACTTCTCTGAAGTACAGGCCAACACTAAGGGACTCTGGCTAACAAAGTTCACAGATGACTGCAAACTGGGAGCCATTACTGAATCCCCAAATGATGTGGATACTCTGCAAAAGGACCTTACAGAAACAGATGCTTGGTGCCAGAGCCATGGGCTCAAGCTCAATGCCAAGAAATGTATAGTTATCCCCTTTGGGAAAAAAACATGTACCCGTGAATTACTACATAGGTGGCAGTACACTAAACACTGAAAGTGTGATAATAGACTTAGGGACATAGGTGGACAGCGGTCTCACCTTCAATAACCACATCGCCACAACAGTCAGGAAATCCTTTTATGTGGCACACCTCATCACTAAGGGCTTTTCATCCAGAAAAAAGGAGGTCATTGTCCCACTGTACTCATCCCTCTTTAGACCCATTATAGAATACAATGCCTCATTTGGTATGTACCTCTCAAGACATCTGCAACAACTGGAAAGGCCACAGAAATACCTCACTAAAAGAATCACAGGCCTAAAGCAGATGCCCTACGCTGACCACCTTAAAAACTCCAGCTATACTCTGTCACATATCGTCTACTCAGAGGCGATCTCTGCTTAATATACAAGGCCATGTCAAACCCAGAGCTGTTGAGCATGCTACACTTAAAGAAATCCCAATCCCTTAGAGCCACACGCTCCAGGGATCTAAACCTTGTCATCACAATAAACAAAACATGCTGGAGGGATAGGTTCCTGACCCAGAGACTTCCCAGACTCCAGAATAGACTGCCCATACATGTCAAGCAGAGTGCTTCTTTGGCCCACTTCAAAAGGAACCTTGACGATTGGATGGGAGAAAGGAAATTCACCCCAGGGATCACGTCAGTTTCCCTGCTAGACAGGGGTCCAGGGAAGTAAATAGTGTGGGAAGAAATAGCTAGGGAATTGTTATGGCTAGGCTTGTATAGGCCCTAGGGCTGATAGCTTAGTACCAACCTATGAACCTATAAGCCCATGAACAACATGTCTGACATTGACTCAAAGCCCTGTCACTATACTTGGTATCCTACAGACTGCTAAGAGGTGACCTGCGTCTGGCATACACTGCATCCTCCTACCTAGTATTGATGGATTTATTGCACATCAGCAAGCCAGTTGGCATCAGAAATACTCAGTCTAGGGATCTAAACCTCTTCTGCAACATCAACAGAATAGTTTGGAGGGACAGCTAGATCTCACAGAGGATACCACTGCTCTGGAAAAGACTCCCCATCCACACAAAACAAAGTTCAGCCCTGCCCATATTCAAGAACAACTTAAATATATGAATGGGAAACAGAAAATTTACCCCAGCCTGCCCCCATAGTACTAATGAACAGAGTCAGCTCCTAAATGCTTTACCCCATGCATGGGTCCCTTCCGTAACTCCAAACCTCTTAGAGCAAAAAATCTGGACAAAGCAACGAAAAATTGGACAAAAGCCCAAAAATAGGGACAGTTTTTAAATATTGTTTTTACAATCTTATAAAGTTTTTAGAATAACAGGTTTTGCATTAGTGTGAATTTTCTGAAGGGTATAAAGTCTGAAACTCAAATGTCTATTATTTTCTAACTTCAGTCTTTAATAATTTGCCACTAATTTGCCAGAAAAACATAAATTTATGAAAAACAGACCAAAAATATGAGGCAAAAATCTGTACATTCTGTGAAAATCTGTACAGTTGAGAGGCATGGGGCCTCCCCTCAAATGATCTGTGGTATGATCTCATTTCATAGGTTCATAGGTTCATAGGTTGGTACTAGGCTATCAGCCCTAGGGCCTATACAAGCCTAGCCATAACAATTCCCTGGCTATTTCTTCCCACATTATTTACTTTCCTGGACCCCTGTCTCTCATTAGGGGTAATATATAATTACTGACCATAGGAATGCTAAGGCTAGTCTCTAACCAAATGAGAGAGATGAATTCAAACACAAAAAGGGAAATTAGCTAGGCTTAAAATGGCCTACAAGGCAACTAGCACAGTACCAACCTTTGGACCTTATACGAAAGCTGTTTAACAAAGTGTTGTTAAACACTTTTCTGTACCAGCATCCTGTAGCTTTGATCTAAAGTGCAATAGCGGCCAGTGCTGGCCCCCAAAGAACAACACTGGGAAGCAATTATATACTTCACTACTCCCCCCCACACACACACACACACATGCACACTCACTCACAAATGGTAGCAGATCAAAGTGTCGAACAACCTTATAATCCTTTTATTTATCCTTTGCTGATCCCTTTTCATGGATGACCCAAGATGGCATTTAGACTGCTACTGGAAATTTGGCCAGGCTAAAAGGGAAATCCCCTACTGTTTTTGGTAGGTACCCTGCTGAACTGCTGCCACTGTTTCCCGTCATTCCTGAGTGGGACACTTTACTTCTGTCTGTTGTCTATCTGGATGGCTGTCTGGCAGTGCTAAGTGCTTTACAAATTTCTAGGCCAAAGTGCTCTTGGTATGTATTGTAAGCATGACGGATTTATTACTGCCTTGTTATTTCCCTCGTAGTTAAATGAGCCTTTGCAGGACTTTTATTTGATGTCTGCTGTATTTCTTGTTCTTGTTTTTCAGCTCAGAAGGAAATACTGAAGGACGCGCTCCTGTACAGGATAAGAATGCAGCACATGTCCAGGTGCAGGCAGAGTTTGATTACTGTTGTGCTGTTGATTATTTAGTTGGTTATGTCACAGTAGCAAGGAAGTACCCATTAGTATGGCAGGTATTGTTACCTGTAATACACCTGTGTCTGGTATGGCATACCTGTGACATACCCATGCCAAAAGTTTTTTGTGTGGTCTGACAAAACCTGAAGATGTATGAAGTTTTGCACACCCATATGCACATCCTTCATGTTCAGGGGATATGCACCTTCTTTACTTGCAGGGCGATGACCTACTTTGTCTCCTAGTACAATATACGCACTACCTTATGGTGCCTGACATGCAGGGATGTTGCCATATTCCTGTGTTTTGGAGACTGTTCTACATCAGATGGACAAAGGACTGGCTTAAATGGGGGATTGCATACCAGCATATGGCCCAGGCATCATCCTACCATATGCCCATGTCAGTGTCTCTGGCATACCACTGACATTAATGCTGTACACCTGGTCTGCCCTCTAGAGCATAGCAACTGCATTACAGTGGCAGGTAAGCATCAGCTGATAGCTGCCATTGTTGGCAACAATTGCTTCTCTGTCTTTGGGACACTGCATGGGCATCATTGGCATGTACGGTTGCATAACTCGTAATGCTATCTAAACCCACATTGAATGTCTTTCACCTTGTCTCATACAGCATGTCCACAGGGTCACAGTCCCACACCATCATGTCCTACCACCCTGCCGCTGTAGCCACAACAACCCTCCACCCACCCCTGGCCATGGGTGCACTGCCACTGCACATCTGTACACACAACATCTAAGAAGGACATTTGAGTTTATAAATGTAATCAGAACTATCAGTACTGCCATAGTAGCACACCTAGCAGTTGTGCAGTACAGCTGTAAGTACCTGTAAGAGTGCCCATTAGAAACAGACTTCCATTCTCTCTCTCTCTCTCTTTCTGTCTCTCTATCATTGACCTTTTTCATATTTTATTTGATGTTTGTTGTTTTACTTCTATCCATTTATTTCAGCATTTTTGCAGCATCTGCCATGGCTGTACCAGTAGAACATAACCAGTCCCAACCCCACCATCTGCCCCATACTTCTCCCACCAGCACACCATCTGCCTCAGGTCTAGTTTTCTGTCCGGTGATGGAGGTATTTCGATAGTGGGCTATCTGGGGGCATGCCCAGTGGCCTCTGGTGGTCACTCAGTAGACAGAAGTGCTCTTATTCCCACAGGTGACAATGCCACAGGGTCACAATTTATCACCTGTTGGTAGTTGGCATACGTGGTACAGGAGTGAGTGGACTGGTAGCTTGAAACAATCACTGGCTGCCTGCAGAAGATCTTTGTTTGACTTATAGGGGTGCACCATTGCCTGGCACTGCCACTATCTGACACAAGTCATAATGTGTAGGGTAGTCATAGGGGTGACACACCTTCTCCTGGACCTACCCCAGGTAACACTGTGTCAAGAGTGACTTACCCACTCTCTCCCCCATCATGGTCTTCCCCTTCCTTGTGTGTCACCTTCCTCCCCTCTTTGCTGTTTTGTCTTCCACCCCGCCCCCATTTCACCACTTCTCCCCATCTCTGGCTGTATGTCAGTATATTTATTTATTTATGTATTTACATTTTGTTGAATAGGTTAGTCTCGCTTGGCTATTGGCTTCTTTTGAAGGAAGACCCAAGGTGATAGTCAAACTATCTGAGGGGAATTTTTGGCCTAGGTGCCAGGGAAGTTAACCTACTCTTTTTTAACAAATGACATTGGATCTTTTACATGCATCAACTATCACCAACTCAGGCAGACGGAGCCTTGTGTTAATAGTGCATCCTGAGGATGGCACATTCAAGAGTGCAGCAACTCCCTCCTTATCCTATCTGCAGTGTCAGTACTAGAAAACTAATCCAGCTACAATTCATTATCACCAGCCCCTTTGTGTCAGCACCTCCTCTGTTGATCTTTGTCTGCTTTTATGTTTGTTTGTGTGCCCCTACTGATGTTGCCTTTTATTTATTTATGCATTTATTTATTTTATTTATTTATCTATTTATACATTTGTTGACAGACACAGACCACTAATCTCAATGGATCACTTTCAGGATTAACCCATTGTATACATTCAAGTGAGCAAAGCAAACATTTTACAGTTAACAAAGTTAAACATACATAGCAGCTTTATACAGCTTTAACAAATTACACAAGTATTTTAGGTTCATATTACACAGGCATTTTAGGTAGCCAGAAGATATGTAAATTATACTGTAAGGTTCTAATATTGATTCATGGTCTTGTGAAATCCCTAACCTCAGTCATGAGAACCCCCCCCCCCCACACACATGTCATGTCATTTTCCTGAGTGAGTTCCTTAATTAGTTTTTGCTTGAACAGATTCCTGATTGTTAACTGGCAATATCACACTTCTCATACATCACTGAGGTGGCCTTCGCGTGATTGTGGAAGATATGTTTAGTGTATACATTTTCTCATATAACCAGTTTTCCTTTCTTATATTTGGTCACTATGACTGTGGTACTGCAGCTGTAATTTATGCTCACAGTTTTCCATCTTGGCAAAACTATGAAAAAAGTTTAAATCTCGAGTTCAAGTATATCTATAAAATATTATGAATAGCAAAACTGAAAGCTCTGTTAAGGTGTATTCATTGCAGTGTATGCCTCCATTCCTTCCTTAGTAAAGGCTACTGTTTTAGAACATGTTTGCCAAAATGAGAGGGATGTTTCCGCAATGGGGGGAGTTGTCCCACAATGAGAGAGGATGGAATCCACTTAATAACATCCTACTTAAGAAAGAAGCGAGATGTATCAGAAAATTCAAGACACTTAGATATTTTGTTCGTAATAATGAAGCAAGTTGGATGCTACTAATTATTTTCGACTCTGGTTCTTACGAGGCAGGCAGCCTGCATGACCATATAAAGCCAAGTCAAAGACTTTATAAGTTCATAGATGCAAAGTAGAATAATGATCACTGGGACCATTTTAAGCTTAGCCATGCATCCCAAAACTCTTATAAGTTCTGGTACCCTTGATAAGTGTAAGCAGGGGCTTGGGAGATGAAACATTTACAAGCAGGGACCTGGGAGATGAAACATTTATAGGCTGTCTGTGTCCATTAGAGACATAGGTGCCAAACCAGGGGTGAATTTCCTGATACCCATCCAATTGTCCAAGTTACACTTGAATTGGGTTAAGGAGGAACTCTGCTTCACATGGATGGGGAGCCTGTTCCCGAGAAAGGGTAGACTCTGGGATACATACCTGTTTCTCCAGCAGGTCCTATTTATATCACAGGCAAGGTTTATGTCGTTAAAATGGATATTTCTAGTGCTGTTTATTTTATAGGTATGCAGGAGGTCCATCAAGGTGGGGTCTTACAATGTCTTGTATGCCAGGCATAGATCTCCAGACTACATGAACAGGGTCTTCAGATGGTCTGCATAGGACATGTTACTTCCCTCTGTATTCTTTTAGAGAGGACCTCTATGGATGTTTCAATTGCTGGATGTGCCTAGTTAGTTACATATCAGAGGAGGCATTGTACTCAGTGATAGGTCTGATGAATGCAGAATACAGTGCAACAATGACCTTCTTGGTCCTAGATGCCATACCTTTGTTTATAAGTTGCACTAGAATAATTTCCTCACTACTGTAGACACATGATGGTCAAAGGCTAGATTACTGTCTACATGTGTCCCCAAGTCCCTGACTACTGGGTCATCTCATAGGGGGTGTGTTGTCAGTATGATAGTCAACAGGGGTGGATGACTTCCCAAAGGATACTATTATGCATTTCTTGGCATTTAGTTTTAGTCCATGGTTCTGACATCAGTTATTTGTCTGTGTCAGCCCTTCTTGGAAAACATTAGTGTCAGTAGGGGATTCTATGGCTGAGCCTAATTTGCAGTCATCTGCAAATTTTGGTCAGCCAGAGGCCCTTGACACTGTCCTTAACTTCAAAGCAGTAGATGCCAAAAAGGAGCGGTCTCAGGACTGATCCCTGAGAGACGCTGCTGATGATTGGCCTCTTTGTAGACATGAACTTCCCAATTCAAAATTCCTAGGTCCTGTCTGTAAACCAGCTGACTATCCGGAAAGTGTCTTTCATGGATGTTCTGAGAGATGTAGCCATGCAGTTGAGATATTTATCTAGGTTAGATTATCCAAGTGTGGAACATGTATAAAGCCAGGTGTTTAAGTACTGTTTAAGCAGGGTTTTGAAACTTAGTAGCTTGTCTATCAGTTTGCGTCTGAGACAGATAGAATTCCATAATTATGAAACATAGTTGTAGTATGAGGAGATCCCTGCCTTGTTTATTGACTTAGTAATAAGCAGGAAGGATTTGTTGCTAGAGCGCAGGTCTCTGGTACATGAGTAGTACTGCTGTGTGTTTTAGAGTGCCGTGCATTTTTCTTGCACACATATAAGCTTGTGTTCTGTGACTAGTTGGAAATGGGATAAGTTATCAGGTAATTGGGTGGTGCAGTTGTGCAGCGGTTAACATTCTTGCCTCACAGCAAGAGGGCCTCCGGTTCGATTCTCGGCTGGAATATCTTCTGTACAGAGTATGTATGTCCTCAGTGTGTTCACGTGTGTTTCCTCCCACATTACAAAGACGTGTTTGGAGTGTTTCCCCCTAGGTCTCTGCTGAAAATAGGTTCTGTCCTAGTCTGACTTTCCCGGTCAACAAATGTAAATAAGAAATTATGTCTTACCATAACGATCCATGTGAATTGTTCATCTCACCTTTGTTCTTACACACAGGTTCGGAGCCGATCCTCGGCTCCGAGTCAGCCGCATCACTAGCTCGCATCTTTGAGAAAGCTCGAGGCACATTAATATCCCATGATCCTCCAGTGCTAACCCTCAGATGTAGTTTGCTATACCAGAAGTATCCCTCTTAGAAATGTGTCTAAAACACTTATGAACAAATACTACAAATTGTCTGGAACCCTACTGCCAGGTAGAGGATAAAAGATGCCATTACTGATGTTAATAACATGCCAACCATACCTAGAAAAGGCTGAAAAGGAATCTAATCGAAAACCGTTCTCCCAGACCGTAGGACGGGGGATGGAGGGGGGGAATGTAAGAACAAAGGCAAGATGAACAATTCACATGGATCGTTATGGTAAGACATAACTTCTTAATGTGAAATTGTTCGATCTCGCCGTTTGTTCTTACACACGGGTAGCGTCCCTAGCTCCTTTTCCCCGGGTGGCTCAAGGGAGAACATTCCTGAGTACAGTGGAACCAAACGTTGCCCTGTCCCTGGAGCTCTTGTCTAGCTTGTAGTGGGCGATAAAGGTATGTGGTTTTGCCCAAGTTGCCACTGCACAAATGGTATCTAAAGGCAAACGAGCGGTATGGGCTGAAGAGGTAGCAATCGCCCTTGTAGAATGAGCTCTGGGTTTGAAAGGGAGTTGCTGTTTAGATTCAGCATATACGAAATTTATGCAATCTGAGAACCATTTGGATAAGGTAACCTTCGTTACTGCCTGTCCTTTTCTTTGGTCAGCATATGAGACAAACAGTTGATCCGACTTTCTGTACTCTTTTGTCCTATGTAAGTAAAATCTTAGTTGTCTGTGAACGTCCAACTTGTGCAATGTGTATTCCAGCTTATTGGAATGATTTTTAAAGAAGGTAGGCAGTTCAATAGATTGACTGATGTTCTGAATTGAACAAACCTTCGGAAGAAAGGATGGATTGGTGCGCAAGGTTACTCTATCCGGATGAAAAATCATGTACAGGGGTCGGATAGATAGAGCCTGTAACTCTGAAACTCTCCTGGCGGAAGTGATGGCAACCAGAAAAAGTGTTTTCCACAAAAGCAATTTTAACGGAGTTGTGGTTGCTGGTTCAAAAGGGGGCAACATGAGTTGTGACAGCATGAGATTAAGATTCCAAGGTGCTACTGGATTACGAAAAGGGGGACGGAGATGAAAAGTACCTTTCATGAAGGCTTTACAAAGCCTGTGGGACATAAGAGAACCATCCTTACGGCCAATATGAAAATTGGATATAGCGGCCAGTTGAACCCTTATAGTGGATGTTGATGCTCCTTCTTGAAAAAGTGAGGTAAGGAAATCTAGTATCTTGTGTACTGGGGCCCCGAATGGATCTATACCTTGTTTGGAGGCCCAGTGCGCAAAACGGTTCCATTTGCTGATGTACAATTTTCTTGTAGATGGTTTGTGAGAAGATACAATAATTTGTTGTACTGCAGGAGATAGTAACTCTGACCTGGCTAAGATGGGAAGCGGAGCAGCCAAGCTGTCAGTTTGAGGGACTTGAGGAAGGTGTGAGGAACTCCCGACGAATGTGTCAACAGATCTGGCTCCGGGTCCAGAATCCATGGTTCCTCCACTTGATGGGATTGAAGGAAGGGAAACCAGATTTGTCGAGGCCAGAATGGGGCTATCAGTATTATGGTCCTGTCCAGATGTTTGGCTTTCTGCAAAAACCTGGGAATTAGTGGAACAGGAGGAAAAGCATAAAGGAGACCCGGGGGCCAATCGTATACCAGTGCGTCCCTGGGGACACCCCCTGGGGGGGGTAACAGGGCAAAATAGCTTCTGCATTTGGCATTCAAAGGGATGCAAACAGGTTGCAGCAAGGCTGGCCCCATCTGTGGAAGATCTCTTCCGCCACTTGAGGTTTGAGGGACCACTCATGAGGGAACAGGATGGCTCTGCTCAACCTGTCCGCGATTACGTTGGAAGTCCCCGGGATGTGTGTTGCTATCAGAAAGCGTCCAGTGGACTTTGCCCATTGCCAAATTCTGAGGGCCTCTCTGCATAACGGGTAAGATCTGGTTCCCCCTTGCTTGTTTATGTACCAGACCACTGACATGTTGTCTGTCTGAACTGTCACTGTTCCCCGAGGTAAGGACTTGTGAAAGTGTTGCAACGCTAGAAACACTGCCCTCATCTCTAGAACACTGATGTGTAGATTGTACTCCAAGTTGGACCATTGACCTTGGACTGTTTGTCCCTGAAAGAATCCCCCCCACCCTATCAGGGAAGCGTCCGTGGTTAGAGTTGCTACCAGACTGGGTAATACAAAGGGTCATCCTAGTGTTAGCTCTTGACTGTGTATCCACCACAAGAGATCCTTCTTGCAATAATTTGTGATCAAGATTTCGTGAGACAGTGGAAGTTGTAGATACGACCACTGGGCGAATAGCATCCATTGAAGGATCCTCATGTGCATCCTGCCTAAAGGAACTACAAGAAGGGATGCTGCCATCAAGCCTAGCACTCTTAATACTTGTCGTGCAGAGACTCTGTTGTTGTGAAGAAGGAGCGAAATTTGATGCCTGAGGTCTGACACTCTTGATGGGGGGAGAGTAACTTGAGCCAGGGAAGTGTCTAGCTGTGCTCCTATAAATAAGATACGCTGTGACGGTGATAAGACAGATTTTCCAAAATTCACCGTTATGCCTAGTGAAGAGCAAAGACTGATGGTGTAGTCCCTGGCTTGTAGAAGACGACACTTGGTGGTGGCGGAAAGGAGCCAGTCATCTAGATAAGGAAACACCCGGAATCCCTTTCGTCTCAAGTGAGACGCTACTACTGCCATGCATTTGGTGAATACCCTGGGGGGGCTGAGGTGAGACCAAAGGACAGAGCGCGAAACTGGAAATGACTGGCTCCCAGCCGGAAGCGCAAGTGATCTCTGGACGCCCTGGCCATTTTGATATGGTAGTACGCGTCTTTGAATTTATAGAGCACATCCAGTCGCCCTTTTGCAGAAAATGGAGGATTGACTGAAGCGTGACCATCCGGAACTTTTCCTTTTTCACAAAGGTATTTAACTTGCTGAGGTCTAAAATTGGCCTCCAGTCCCCTGTTTTCTTTGGAACTAAAAAGAACCTTGAGTAAGTTCCGGATCCTATTTGGTCCACTGGGACTGGTTGGATGACTTTGTTTTCGAGCAACCTTCTTATCTCTATGGTTGCTTGGTCTCGAAGACTGGGTGGAACATCTGGGAGTTTTTTGGAGTTTGGTGGTATTTTTATGAAGGGAATGTTGTAGCCTCTGGTAACTATGCTTTTTACCCAGTAATCTGATGTAAGATTTAGCCAGGCCTCTGGGTATAAAGCCAAGTGACCCCCGACTGCCTCCAGAGTAGGACAGCCGGGCCTGCACTCAGGAGTGCTGGAAGGGTTTTCCAGAGAAGGTCTCTCTGTCACCCTGATTTTGCAGACCCCCTCTGCCGGCTGGGCGGCGTCTTCCGTTTCTTCCCCCTCCTCTGCCTCTGGAGGGGGCGTCACTTTGGGTGTGTTGAAAAGATCCCCGAGTCTTTCGGAACCACATCTTTCCTCCTCGTTGCCCTACAGGGTAGGGTCTAGATGGAACGGAAAAACGGACCCCTATGGCAGACAGGGTCTTCCCTTCTTGTTCACACCTCGTGAGAGTCTCCTTTACTTTGGGCCCAAACAGGGAGGCACCATCAAAGGGGGCATTGGCAAAGGAAGACTTAAAGGCTTCTGCAAAGGAGCATAAGCCAACCAGGATTGTCTTCTCAGGGAAATCGCTGAAGCTGCCGCTCTAGTCGATCCTTCGGCTGCGTATGAAATCATCCTCATGGACGAGTTGACTATGGAATTTAGGGTGTTAAGTTGCGCTGTCACTTTCTCGGCGACAGCAGCATCTGTGTGTCCCTGAAGAGTATCTCCTAATTCCTTAATGAGATCTCTTTGTAAATGCGTGAAATGCGTAAGGTAGTTGAGCGATCGGATGGAAAAAGTCGCCGAACTAAATATGCGCTTCCCATATCTGTCCACTGTCCTAGAATCCTTATTAGGAGGATGGACAGAGGAAGATGATTCAGACATCTCTTTCTTAGTGGCCGCCGCCACCACCATAGTGTCTACTGGAACTCCTTTTGTAAGATAGGCTTTATCTTGGGGAGCTGTCATGTATTTGTTGGGTTTACGAGGGACTGGTTCCACTGTATCAGGTGTTTTCCAAGCCCTCCGAGCTACTAGATCCATGAGATCATCAAAGGGAGGAATCACCCAGAAGGTAGAAGTTTGAGTCCCAAATGCCTTCAGTAAAACAGATTCATCCACAGAAGGGGTAAGGGTTTGCCAGTCCCCTCTTTGCTTCAGGATTTCCAAAATGTCTGCAAACAAGACATCCTCAGAGGTGGACCATGGGGACCCTTCTGTTTCATCTAAATTGGTATCAGATGTAAGAGATTCCTGTGGGGAATCTATGTGCCTCCTCTTGCACAGTCATTTCCTCAGAACATCCTCAGTGGGAGCTTCTGGGGATGCATCTGAAGAACCAGAGTCTCCCTGTGGGGACGTCTGAGGCATTGGGTCTCGACGCTTGGTAGGTACCGAAGGCACAGAAGCAGAACGCAGACCTTTTGGGGAAGGAGATAAAGATACTGATGAAGTATGTGTCTGATCCGACAAGACCTTCCTCATGATGTCAAAGGCACCGGTGCCCCGACCCGAAGATCTGACCCGATCCGAAGAAGGAGGTCGTTTCTCCGGAATCAGAACCATGGGCTCCAACACTGAGGATGGATCCGAACTGATCTGAGCCGAGGCACCGAGAGGAAGAGTCAGAACCGAAATCTCGGTTCGACTACCCCCCCCCCCAGAACCCAGGAAAGATGTTCGGCTCCGAGACTCTCCGGCTGGTTCTGAAGGAGTCAAGGTCAACGGAGCTGATAGCACTACTGGAGGCTTCAGCACCGAGGGCTCTACAATCATCGGTTCTTCTTCTAACACCGATGACTCGACGGGTCTCGGAGGAGGAAGTGTCGAGGGAACTGGAATAGCTTCGAGTTTCAAAACCAGCTGGGACGAAACCTCAATTAATTTTGAACAGGTCAAAGGGATCGAGCCCGTCCAGAGCGAGGGATAGTAGATGGTGGCAAGACCTGAGCCTCATACAGAGATAAGGTCGACACCCCGCACACGAAGTCAGGAGCCGGGTGTGTCCCTGAAAAAAAAGAGCCTGCCTGAGAGGCTTGGGCTTGGGCTCCGACACTCGACCCCTTCTTCAAGACTTCAAAACCTGTTCAGCCTTGTCCAGGGCCTCTTGAAACTCAGGTTTGATCAAACCTCTGTCCACCAACTTCCTGCGTCTTTCCAGCATGACCCTCCCACTAAAGGAATGACAGATGGAACAGTCTTCCTGCAAGTGGAGAGGGCCAAGACAGTGGATGCAGGATGAATGGTTGTCAGTAATGGACATCTTCTGTCCACACTGACACCTTTTAAACCCACTTTTAGTCTTTTCTGACATTTTTACTAGAAAAAAAGACAGCACTATATAGAAAAATTTCTAACTACAATATAAGATATATATCTATATATATATATATATATATATATATATATATATATATATATATATATATATATATATATATGTAAATGTAAAACACACCACAGCACACTAAGATATATATATATATATATATATATATATATATATTTTTTTTTTTTTTTAAATACTGTAAATACTTACAGACAAAAAAATGGCCTAAGGCCCTTACTAAGAATTTTAAGGTAACAAACTACCTAAACTAGTCACACAACTACTATATATATAAAGCTATCAAATGCTAAGATAAAGATTATAAGAAATATAAACAATTATCAATATTTAACAAGAAAAAATAGTAAAATTTCTACTGGCCCGAGCCTCTTGATGCGATCTGCTGCTAGCAGCAAACTAGATCTGAGGGTTAGCACCGGAGGATCATGGGATATTACTGTGCCTCGAGCTTTCTCGAAGATGCAAGCTAGTGATGCGGCCGACTCGGAGCCGAGGATCGGCTCCGAACCCGTGTGTAAGAACAAACAGCGAGATTGAACAATTTCACATTAAATAATTCTACCTAGTTTGGCTCTCTTAAGGCAGTGATAGGCTTTGAATAGGGAGTTTTTAGCAGATTTAGCTACTTTGTTATAGCATGTTTCAAATTTTATTTTTTTTTTAGTTTTGTTAAGATTAGTAAAAACCAAAATTGTTCTGTCAGACATTTCGGCTTGTTCAGCCTTAGATCTTCATTTCTTCCTATTCACAAGTTAAGTAGTTTTTGAAAGGGGTTTTACATATCAGTCCACAGAAAAAAAGGGTGGCATCTCCTTGTGATCTGAATTTTGTGCTTGAGAAGCTCACCCTTTTACCATTTGAACCAGCTCATCTGGCTGGATTTAGATTCTTAATATGAGGACCGTATAACTCATTGCTCTGATGTCTTCCGGTAGAGTTATCTGAGTTACATGCTCTTATCTGAAGTCCGTCTTACCTCATTTTCCACAAGGACAGGGTTTCATTAAGAACTAATACCTTTTTATGCCTGAAGCAGTAATCTCTCTGACTTTTTTTTTCCATAATGCAAAAACAAGGAAGAAATAATTCTTCATACTCTGCATGTCCACAGGCAGCTAAGATACTTCAAAGACAAAATTCATACCTTCAGGAAAGCAGATCAGCTGTTTGTCTCCTATGAATGTAAGATCATGAGACAGCCATCTAGAAATACTCTGCTTTGACAATGGTTGATCTTTTCTTTATGCTATTGTCACTATAACAAGCCACTTCCAGCAAGATAGGGCCCATTCCATGAGGGTTTTGGTTTCTTCTATGGCTTTCTGGAGAGGGGTGAACTCTAGAAGTATAGAGGCAGCAATTTGTTTCCTCTGTACATATTTTTGCAAAGCACTATAAATTGGATTCCTTTTCCCAGATGACTAAGACCACTCTCCAGGGACTCCTGGAGTCTAAATTTACTTCCTCCTCCCCTTCTAGTTTCTAAAACCTGTTAATCTACCCAACTAGCTTGGGCCTCTGCAGTAGTGATCTAATGTTGAACATAGTACAGTTGTGTAATTAGATGTCCTCCCAGGGGTCCACTTTGTAATTCCAAAAACCCAAAATCTCGAGTTTTGAAACATCAAATTCAAAACATCGAGATTTTGGAATCTTGAAACTACAAAGTGGTGCAAAAAAAACTAAAACAATGTTTTTGCAGGGGGACAAGCCCCCTGCACCCCCCCCCGCAGCTTAAATATGCCATCTCCGAGATCATGCTACAGTGAAGAGAACGGTAATGCTCCCATTACGCTTACCATTCTCTCCACTGTAGCGCAATCCCAGGGATGGTATATTTAAGTTGCAGGGGGTGTGGAGGGCGCAGGGGGGCTTGCCCCCCTGCAAAAACAGGTTTTAGAATTTTTTTGTTTTGTTTTGTTTTTTTTTTACTTTGTAATTTCGATATTCCAAAATCTCGAGTTTCTGGGATCGGTATTTTGAAACTCGAGATTTGGGGTTTTCGAAATTACAAAGTGGACCCCCTCCCGGACACCTTTTTTAGTTGTTTTCTTCTTCTTTTTTTTTTGTATTGCCAAGGTGTGGATGTACATACCCTTGTGTATTGTTACTCTTGCTTTACATTTCCTAGCATTTTCCTATAGGGCTACTGCCTCCCTTCCTGGGCCAAGAAAGCTCTGATATTTTTGGTGCTGTAACTGTTTTTTATATGAAGCATTATTCAAGACCCTGCCAGTTAGAGATTGTGGACGGTATGCTTTAGATTTGATAAGCTAGTCAGTTGGTCATGTTTTTAGCAGGATATAACCCATGCAACTTGGGCTACTGCAGCAGTGATCTATTAGAACATCTCCTGTTATGATACGTTTACTTACACAACTGTATTTTATTAGGTCATTAGGTTACAGTATGGGTTTAGGAATGGCCATAATACTTTAACTCCATATATACAGCAACAAGCAGCATCTCTACAAACATGAAACCAGGAGTTCTAACTGGTGTGGTACTTCTTGACCTTAAAGGAGCACTTAAAGGTACTAGCCATCTGCTCCTGCTGCTAAAACTAAAGCACCACAGACAAGATTTTCTTCTTAATGTAATAAACTGGATGTCAAGCTGTCTTCATAACCACACCTTTTCTATTAAAAATAGCAGCCAGATTTCTTCTTTGGGCACCTTTAAAGCAGGCATACCAGAAAGTGTTTGTACTAGGACCAATACTATTCTCCAGTTTCATAAATGACATCACACCCACAATCTCTCCTAAAGCTATAGTATTTAGCATTCTGTACCATTCACATTCTTCAACCAAGGCAGCTAAAGTTTGACTCCAAACAAAATGTACAAACTGCAAGGAAAGTTCAGCCAACCTAAAATTTTCACAGTGTGATACCTTAAACCTCCTGTAAAGGAGGCCAGTGGGATATATGCAAATGGCCACTTGGGAGGTTTAAGGAATCACACAGCGAGGGGTCATTTTCATATATCCCATGGGCCTCCATTGTAGCAGATTTAAGGTATTACACAGTGAAAGTTCTAACTTGGCTGGGTTTTTCTTGCAGTTTTTGCTGAATTGTTTGTCTGTGTGACCTTTTTACTCTTTGATTAGTTAGTTGGGATACTTTGCAGGCACCTTAATGATGATGGGCATCAGCTAGGCTTAAATACCCTGTGTTTTGGAAGTATAGACAAACTAATCACTTATGATATACTGATGAGGTCAATAAAAAGGCTGAAATATAGCGTCATAGATTTGTAAATTGTTACTAGGTTAATGATCCAGGTACCTTTCTTAGTCTAGCCAAGTTTTCCCAAAAGAATAATGAGGTCCTGTATACAAATAGAACATTGTGGGCCAGACGTTTATATGCTACATCTGTGCATAAGAGACATGGGTGCTAGACCTAGTCTAAATTTTCTATTCCCTATCTAATCATCTAGCTTGTGTTTAAATTGGGTAATAGACAAACTCAGCTTCACCTGGATGGGAAGCCTGCTCCATAGGAAGGGCAGTCTCTGCAACACATATCTATCTCTCCAGCATGTTCTGTTTAAGTCATAGACAAAATCCAGGTCCCTAGACCTTGTAGTTCCAGTACTGTTTGACTTATGAATATGCAGGAGAAGTGTGGAGTTTGCAGATGCCTTTTTGGCCAGGCATAGATCACCCCTCAGCAAATTATAGGAGACTGAATAGAAGGAAAAGGCTTTAAGATGTTTTGTATAATACAGCTATGTTACACCTTGCATTCTTTTTGTAAGGAACCTTTGATGTCACTCTAGTTGTTAAGCCTGGTCAGGTACATACTAAAGGGGGCATTGTACTCTATGATTAGTCTGATAAGGGCAGAGTACAGTGGGATAATGACCTCTTTGAACTTAGATGCCATGCCTTTACTTTAAAATTCTGCAACATAAAAGGATTTGGTGAGGCTACTGTCTATGGGCATACCCAAATCCCTGACCACTGGGTCAAGTCTAAGGCATATTGTCAACACAGTAGTTATCTGGGATGGTTACTTCCCAAAGCATACAATTATGGATTTCTTAGCATTGAGTTTAAAATCATGGTTTTGGCACCATTTGTTAGTCAGAGATAGGCCTTTTTGAAGACTGCTTGTGTCTGCAGGGGAGTTGGTGATAACCCCCAGCTGGCAATCATCTGCAAACTTAGTCAACCATAAATCTTCAGCATTTGCTTCCACTTCAGAGAAGTAGATGCCATAAAGGGAACGGGCCCAGTACTGAACCCTGGAAGACTCTGTTAGTGACTGGCCTCTTGTTGGAGGTTGACCTCCTAGGTCCTACCAGTTAGCCAGTCGGCTATCCAGCAGGTAATAAAAAGGTTTATACCAAATTTAGTGAGCTTTTCTATAATGATTGAGTGGGGTATTGTATCAAAAAGCTTAGCCAGGTTGAGATAAGCTGCATCCACAGTCTTGCCCTCATCCATTGCTTGGTGATCCTCTCAAAGAAGTCCACCAGATTTAATAGGCATGATCTTCTTTTAAAAAGATAAACTGTGATGAGTCTACCATCTGCAGATTATTTATGTACTCATTCATCATGTCCATGACTTTTTTCCATGACCTTACGTATGAGGCTGGTCAGGCTTATAGACCTGTAGTTATCTGATCAGTGTTTGGGTCTCCTTTGTGCAGGGAAATGACTGTAACCATCTTCCATTCTTTGAGCACAAAGTCTGATGTAGGCTCCAGTTGAAAAGTGATTCAAGTCGACCAGAGATATCATGTTTCCTGCTATTTAATATTCTGGAATGTTGTTGAGGCCCATTGATGCAGTGTTTTTGGACTTGGAAAGTGCATTGAAGACCCGTTCCTCACTAATGGTTGGGGGAATTGTGGTATGTGGTATTTCCTTTGGACTATCGGGGAGTGGAGGAGAGAAATCTGAGCTGAATCTATCAGACAACAGTTTGGCAATAGCTTCCAGTTTAGTGTAGGTGATGCCATTTACAATAACTTCTGCATATTGTTGCATATTTCTTTTGAGGTCTCGGACATAGCTGTAGAATGCTTTGTTGGTGTCCTTTGCCCGAAAAGCTATTTTTTCTTCACATGTACAGTTTGAAGTATTACTTAGCCCTCTTAGCTGCCTATTTACAT
Source organism: Protopterus annectens (assembly GCF_019279795.1). Taxonomy (NCBI): domain Eukaryota; kingdom Metazoa; phylum Chordata; order Ceratodontiformes; family Protopteridae; genus Protopterus; species Protopterus annectens. Next base: position 1,498,697,719 of record NC_056745.1, read on the forward strand.
TGGTCAGGGTTTTTTTGCTATGTTGGGATTTGTTCCTCCTATACTTGGCCAAGATTTTTTTTTCTTACCATCTGCAAAAACTAAGCTGATATAATTATATTTGTTTGCACTTGCTATAACTGTTTCAGTGACATTTAATCACTCAGAACTGCATTTATTTATTATCACTTTTTTTGCTTGCATTGTTTGCTTGCTACCGTACTGCCCTTAGCTTGTCGATTGCCTTGTTTCTGTTCTGATATCTGTCTCCATTTCATTTTTATCACCCACCCACCCAACTGTTGTTGCATTCTTAAAACTTGGTGGCTTTTGAGTTGCCCTCTCTACTATAAATCTGATATTGGGCACTCCTCTCAGTCCTGTTTCATCAGCTTATTCTATTGAGTACAGTGAGATCATTTGGGAAGGCCCACCCCCATAGTTTCTTAACATGGAATTAAATATAATAATAAAAAAATACACTTTATTAAGCTCCTTTTACTGTATGTGTGTCAGTTCCTACTTTATTACTCTACTTTGTTATCCTACTTTATTACTTTATTTTGTTTTGGCTGCTTGTTCTTAACAGTATTCAATTACATTTATTCTGCTGTATTTATTCTGAGCTGGGAATACCTGGCTGAAGGATTATTGTGCATTTGTTCCAGTTTAAGCACTTGGGTTTCAAACCAGTTATTTTACATTAGAAAGATTTGTGGTCTAAATTCTTGTGGAAACTAGAAACTGCTGGTTGAAGACCTATTGTGTTAACACACAAAATAAAAAATAAAAGCAGCAAGACTGAATAAATTAGTTAGAAGATTCTTCTTAGAACTCTCTCTCAGACTGTAATTCTGAAGTGTCTTAGTTCTGACTTAAGCACTTGGGCTCCAAAACTAGTCATTTTATATTAGGAGGGTCTTTGGTCTAGACTCTTAAGGTAGGAGAGTGTGGTCTACACCCTTCTAAACTGGGAATTTCTGGTGAATTGCTGCTTTATTTAAACTGTTTTGTTGTGACTGTGATTTTACACACTTTGAATTTCTAGTACTTCTGCATTTTATAGCACAGGCTAGATTCAGACTTACTGTATCTAGACCCTTTGGTATCACTTGAGCACTAAAACCAGCTCTCTTCACTGAGATACTGAAATATCTGAGGCATCTGTTGCTTTCGACTAACTAAAAGTATTTGTTTTTGCTCTTATATTGCACTTTTAATTTGTAATTGCATTCTACTGTCTGAATTGTCTAAACTGTTTTTTGTCACATTTTACTGTACACTGTACTAGTTCAGCTGTAGTGCTGCCCAGTTCCAGGTTTGCTGTTTCTAGGTCTGTTTTGTAACTTATGAGCATCAAATTCAAGCCATCCTTGCGGGTAAAGGCCCTTCTACACCCTTGTGGGAGGAGAATGCTGTCTGGTTCCCATCTAATTGGGGGTGATTGACTAGATCTCAGAGAAAGCATCTTTATTGGCTAGTTAGAGTTAAAAGGGTTATTTCCTGTTTTATTTAAGCCCCGCGTTTGCACTTGTTTGCATGTAGTGCTCCATCGTGTACTGCCATGTAGCGGTGGTTACTGTTGGTGGTTATAGACGCAAATGTTTTGCTTGTTAAATTTTCTGTTAGCACTTTGCTTGTGGTCCTCCAGAGGTTTTTCGTGGCCCTGCTCTACTGTCATATGGAACACTAAGCCTAGCCTTAGAAGTACCAACACACCTCTCACCCACTAGCCATTCCTAAGTGTGGTCTTTTTCTGACCATATAAATTTACCTAACACTATGGATGGATAATTTCTCACAGTTTCTCCAGCCAGCTTGGTCAACATGGGCATCCTGAGGCAGTGTAGCAACTGCCTCATGTTCACTGACCACCCTCTACTCCTAGTCCACACAAACTCAACATGTGACAGATGCAACTATATATTAAGAACTTGAATCCATGCTCTCTCGCACACCAGTCAGTGTATATGACAGTAAGCAGGTTGTCAGCATGCACAACCCACCTCCTTCTCCACAAGCACATATCACACATATCTACTTATGCAGATGCCTTCACCAGAAACATACCTAAACACCAGAGACCTTCAAAACAGAAATGTAAGCATGCTACACATAATACGTCATCTACAGAACAAAATACACATAATAACTGATGCACCAGTATCTCACCTGTCAAGCCCTTAAGACAAAACACAAAAAACAAACATATTAGTCATAGGTGACTCCATCGTGAGACACACAGATGTTCCTCTCACCAGACTGGATAAGGAAAAGGTCACAGTCAGCTGTCTGTCAGGTGCTATGATCCACCATATCACACACGCACTCAAATCTCTCAACAACAGATCCTGTTATAACTCCGTCATAGTCCATGTTAGTGTGAACGACTTGAGACATACCTCTCTGGACTATATGAAGACAGACATGACTGAGCTCTATTATTATGTTTCTCAGGAAGGTATGTCCCTAGCCTTAAGCAGCATTTTACCTTCACCTAGAATAATGCCTCACTACAAAAAGAAAATGATCGACTTCAATAATTATCTCAGTTTCTGGTGACATTCTAAGGGGATCCAGTATCTGTCATCCTGGGATGACATGATCAACAGACCTCAATGCTTTGCCAGAGATGGTCTTCATCTGTCACCCCTGTGATTTTTGCTACTGGTTAAGGCTCTTGCCATCCCCACAGTGCCTTTTTAGGCAGTGTCTCAAGGGCAAAATTCCCAAAGTAAAAACTCCATCTAAAAACAACCTCAAGGTTATGCTGCTAAATACTAAAAGTCTTAACATGAATTACACTCACTGGAATCAGTCCTCACCTTGGAAGACGCAGACATTTATGCAGTCATGGAGACCTGGTTCAAGGCTGTGGAGAGCACCCTAGCCATACTGGGTCACACCTCCTTCCACACATTACAACCACAAACTGAAGGTATGAAAACTAAAGGAGGTGGTGTATCGATATTCATTAAAGATAAATACACCTCCAGATTGGTTAGACAGCATTATTCCCTGGAGACACTTCAGGTGCAATTAACTGTTGGTAGGACACCTATTCAAGTCATTGCCAGCTACAGGGCCCCCTCCATGAATCAGGACACCCACTCTGCCTGTTTGGATCTAGTCTATCAAGATACATCCAAACACCATGGTTTTGGGCAACTTTAATTACCCATTCATTGACTGGGTAAATTACTCCTGCTCAAACTCACTTGTACAAAGGTTCCTTGACTTAGTTAATTCCATTGCCCTGGACCAGCTGGTTGGCACCCTCACAATGGGTGCCAATATCCTGGGTCTGGTGCTTACCCATATGGCGGACCACTGTAGCACTCTCACTGTGAAGTCTTCCCTGGTGAGATCTGACCACAAATAAGTCTCATTCGAAGTAACTATCACACCTGACCCCCCCCCCCCCAAGCAGCAACTAAACTGAAATATTTCTCCAAAGCAGATTATAACCTCTTACTGGATGGTATAAATAGCTTCACTGCACTTTCCCTCACAGAAGGAACTGACGACTGACGAGTTCTACACCAATGCTTTATACAAACACCTGTGTAACTGCATTGACTAGGCCATACCTAGTAGGACCAAAACAAGCTCCTCAAGGAAGAGTAAACCTGCCTGGTGGACAACTGCCATTAACAGGCTTTACAATAAGAGGAAGAAACTGCTGTCTAAGAGTAAGAGGGAGCGAGCCCTAAACTGGAAACACTCCCTCGTCAGCTTAAACAAGCAAATAAGACTTCTTGTGAAGTCCTCCAAAGCAAACTACAAATCTAAATTGGCTTCCTCAACTAGGACAACCATAAGGCATTCTTTAATTACATCCATAACCTAAAAGGAGAGGCCCAGATTTGTGCTGAACTGGTAGTTAATGATTCCACATATACTGAGCCTCTGGACATAGCTAACCTGTTGGCCGACAGGTTCTGTGAAAACTTCACTTCTCTGTTTTCACCAGATGTGCCTCATGACATCCCTACCACCTGTCCCCTACCTTGTATCTCTAAAGAGCAGGTTGTAAATGCCCTCTCTAAGGCCAAAAACACAGCATCCATGGGACGTGATAACATCCCTGGCTGCATGCTACATCGGGTCCAACAAGAACTGGCAACACCACTGGGTACTCTTTTCAATCATAGTCTAAGCACTGGCTTCATCCCAGCTGAATGGAAAATGGATACCATTATTCCCTTGCACAAAGGTGATGCTTCCACTGACCCTGGGAACTATAAACCTCTTAGCCTGACTAGTCTTATCTGCAAGACCATGTAGTGAATCATCATGGATCTTACAACCAAAGATATAGGTAATCTCAAAACACTTGACCCTACTCAGTTTGGATTTGCCAAATGGAGATCATGCCTGTTAAACCTGGTGGACTTCTTCGATACAGTCACAAGGCCCTGGATGACGGGAAATCTGTGCATACAGCCTACTTAGACTTAGCCAAGGCATTTGATACCATCCCCCACTCAGGCATCATTGACAAATGCACCCAGCTAGGTATCAACCCTTATATCATTATGTGGGTCACTAACTGGCTCACTGATAGAACCTATACAGTCAATATAGGGGAATGCGCCTCCAACAGATCCGTAACCAGTGGTGTTCCACAGGAATCAGTCCTGGGACCTCTACTGTTTGGAATCTATTTCTCCAAAGTACAAGGAAAAACTAAAGGTCTGTGTCCGACAAAGTTTGCTGATGACTGCAAACTGGGAGTGGTCATAGAATCTCCAAATGATGCCAACATCTTACAACAGGGTCCTAGACAAACAAATGATTGGTGCCAAAGTCATGGCCTTAAACTCAATGCAAAAAAATGTAGTATCATCCCTTTCGGTAAGGGCAATGTTCCTGCTAACTACCACATCAATAGCTACACCCTAATTATGCACTTAGTGGTGAGAGACCTGGGCACACAGGTTGACAGCAACCTTATCTTTGATCACCATGTCTCCATAGTGGCAAGAAGGGCATTCTGTATTGCTCTTTTCATAAGTAAGGGCATTGCCTCTAGAAAAAAATAAGTTATAACCTCCCTGTACTCTTCCCCCATCAGGCCAATAATTAAGTACAATGCCCATTTTGGTATGTACCTTTCCAAGCACCTGCAGCAGCTGGAGAAACCACAAAGGTTCCTCACAAGGAAAATTCAAGGTCTTCAGCATCTGTCCTACATGGATCATCTAAAATCACTGTCACTTTATCTTTATTCTGTTTCATACAGACTACTCAGAGGCGATCTCTGCCTTGCATATAAGGCAATCTCACACTCTGCTTTATTGGAAATGCTGCATGTCCACAAGTCAAATGGTACACGGGTTACTACTCTAAAGACTGCACCAAAAGCTCACACACCAAAGATTTTACTTAAACAAAAAAGTAAGCGCTTTCGCAACTAACCAAGTTGCTTCATCAGACAGCTAGTAAAATACTATAGAACGTTTAAATAAATAAAAGACATGTCAGGTGACCAGCACTGCTAAGGTCATTGGTTATAGTTAATTAAAAAATTGTCATGATTGGTTAAATTAAAAACACATGAGTGCTGTGCATTGTATAGCCTTACTAAGCTCTTATAAAAGTAGAGAAAGCATTTCACATAACTATAACACTGCACATAACAACAAGCTAACCATTTCTGTATATATCATGCTAAAAATTAAAGCTTCCAAGAAGAGGTTGCTAGAATTTATGTGGCAATGGACGTGCTTTGAGAAAAGGTTTAAGGGAAGCAACACCATTCAAACCTGGGGGGTTTTCAGCATTAAGCTTCAGTATCCATTCTTGCTCAATGCTTTCTGTGAGATTCTCAGTGTCGCCCCCTCTGATGTCAGGATGTATTACTTGTATCACAAAAAATGTAAAAATATGTGTAGGATCTTCACAGCTTACATGGTTAACTAATGCACTGCTGTCTTTCTTATTTTTAATGTCCCTAAGATGTTCAAGCACTCTATCTTTGAACATTCTATTAGTTTTTCCTACATAAAATGAATGACAGGACACACAGAAAGATAAGTATACTACATTAGAAGTTCTGCAGTCAGCAAAGCATTTGCTCTTAATGTTAAAGCCTAAAGATGGATGGGTATAACTGGTACTAACATGAATGTGTTGGCAGGCTATGCAATGCTTGCAAGAAAATGTGCCAAAGCGATCATTTTTACGAGTATGCTGTGATCTCTTTTTATTGCACAAATGCTGTTTCAGTGAGATGTTATTCCTAAACGTAAAAGAGGGGGATTTTCCAATTCTGTCTGTCAACCCAGGTGTTTCTTCTAAAATACTTCAATGTTTTTAATGATGTTGGTATATTCATTAATATCCCTGGAATATTGCATAATAACCCTAAAACCATTGGTGTTGCACTCCAGTCTCTGCCCTGAATCCAAAGATTGACCTTCACAGAGATATGGTTTGCATCTGCCACTGCATTGCCTCCAGGCTTCAGTAATGGCACTGTCAATGTCTTGTGCACTATATCCTCTATCTAAAAATTCTTGTTTAGCTACTTCCAGAGCTAGCTGTGCTGCTCGGTCGTCGCTGTGTAGTCTCAAAATCATATAAACTTGTCCTTTGACAACGTTCTTAGAAATGTGTCCAGGATGCATGCTGGACCTGTGCAACAGAGCATTTTTCCTTGTGGGCTTTCTGTAAATGCTGCTATTCAATTTCTGTTTTTCTGATTTTTTTAACTAATACATCTAAAAAATTAATTTCACTGTGTGAACATTGATAAGTAAATTTCAAAAGCCTAGTAGTAGTGTGAATGTATTCGACACATTCATCCAATTCTTGATTTGTTTCCCTTCCACAGAAGGAAAACGCCGGTCATGTTAGTACCAGTTATACCCATCCATCTTTAGGCTTAAACATTAAGAGCAAATGCTTTGCCGACTACAGAACTTCTAATTTTTTATTCTATTTTATTTTCTCTGCACCTTGCTCTGTTTCCCTGGAGCGGCTTTATCTTTTACTTACTTACTCTAAAGGCCTTAACCTGGTATATGAGATTAATAGAACCTTCTGGAGAGACAGATTTGTCTCCCAGAGGTTACCAAACCTTTGGAACAGACTCCCAGTTCATATCACAGAGCACCTCATTTGCCCTTTTCAAACACAATCTGGATGATTGGATGGGTAACCGTAAATTCCCTCTGGGGTTTCCAACTGTGTCCCTCTTGGACACGGGCATAAGGTTAGAACTTGGTTAGGCTTGTAAGGACACTAGGGCCATTAGCCTAGTAACTTCCTATGATCCTATTATCCTGTGAACTAATTGATATTGTGATTTCACCAGGGGGCTTGTCTTTGGAGTTTGTCACACTCTTAATATGAGTGGGCACAGCTCGCTCTATACAGCTATGAATATGGCTGTACAGGGATTTCATACATAACTCAGCATATGCTATAATGTTTACTAGGTTTCAGGGTGCTTGTAATTTAGCCAAGGAGTCACATAGTAGAGAGGTTAGCTTTGGAATAGTTCCTAAAGGTTTTTGGTTTCTCTGCGTTCCCAGATTTAATTTTTATTTCAAGCAATGCTGCATTATGGACCGATCTAACAAGCAAGGACATTACATTAGGTGTGGAACATCACTCCCTCGTGAGTACAAGGTCAAGGATGTTTGCAATCTTGTAGGAGAATGGACCAACCATTCCAAGATGTTGGTATTAACAAAGTTTAGGAATCGCTGGGCTTGTGCATTAGAAATGGTACAGGATTCCCAGTCTATAGATGGGTAGTTGAGATCCCCCATGAAGATCATATTGGGTTGAATGGTGAGGGACTCTAGTACATTGAGATAGGTAGTATGGGTTTTCTGGGACATGGAGGGGGACGTACAGGTTGCAAGGATATAGTATGAGACCTTGTTTATGGTGAGTTTCACATGTATGAGTTCCAGTGGGTCATACACTTCAACTAGTCTGGATGTGAGGTTGGTTTTAATATAAACTGAGACTCCTCCACCTTTAGTTTCCTCCTGTGCAGTAGCTGGTGTAAAGGTGTGAAAGGCATTATAACCTTGCATTGCTTGGGTACTCTGCATGAATTTAAACCATGTTTCCATTACTACACAGATGTCTACACTCTCCAGGGAGAGGAAGGCTTGCAGGGAGTTGAGTTTCTTGTTAAGACTTCTAGTACCGAGCAGTACCACCTTCAGATATTCCTTCACAGGTTCAGTTGAGTCAGGAGGTTTATCAGTTTGGCATTGCCTAAAAAAGGCACAATAGGGATGGAAGAGGTCTTTGCCAATATCTAAACGCCTAGATGGGATAAATGTAGACTATCCCTGAAAAAAAACAGCGTGGTCTGTTAACCATGTCCACCCAGGCCATGTCAATGGTGCAGCAGCGTGGTCTGTTAACCATGTCCACCCAGGCCATGTCAATGGTGCAGCAGCGTGGTCTGTTAACCATGTCCACCCAGGCCATGTCAATGGTGCAGCAGCGTGGTCTGTTAACCATGTCCACCCAGGCCATGTCAATGGTGCAGCAGCGTGGTCTGTTAACCATGTCCACCCAGGCCATGTCAATGGTGCAGCAGCGTGGTCTGTTAACCATGTCCACCCAGGCCATGTCAATGGTGCAGCAGCGTGGTCTGTTAACCATGTCCACCCAGGCCATGTCAATGGTGCAGCAGCGTGGTCTGTTAACCATGTCCACCCAGGCCATGTCAATGGTGCAGCAGCGTGGTCTGTTAACCATGTCCACCCAGGCCATGTCAATGGTGCAGCAGCGTGGTCTGTTAACCATGTCCACCCAGGCCATGTCAATGGTGCAGCAGCGTGGTCTGTTAACCATGTCCACCCAGGCCATGTCAATGGTGCAGCAGCGTGGTCTGTTAACCATGTCCACCCAGGCCATGTCAATGGTGCAGCAGCGTGGTCTGTTAACCATGTCCACCCAGGCCATGTCAATGGTGCAGCAGCGTGGTCTGTTAACCATGTCCACCCAGGCCATGTCAATGGTGCAGCAGCGTGGTCTGTTAACCATGTCCACCCAGGCCATGTCAATGGTGCAGCAGCGTGGTCTGTTAACCATGTCCACCCAGGCCATGTCAATGGTGCAGCAGCGTGGTCTGTTAACCATGTCCACCCAGGCCATGTCAATGGTGCAGCAGCGTGGTCTGTTAACCATGTCCACCCAGGCCATGTCAATGGTGCATCAGGTAGCAGACTGACTCACTTTTGATGCAGAAGTCTGTAGGTTCCATTTCCACACCAGGTAGACTGATTGCTAAAACTACAATGCAGCAAAATGGGGTGCTGCACCCCTAAGTGTGTCGTCCTTTGGATGAAATGTTAAACTGAGGTCCCATCTGTTTGATGGTAGCTTAAGTAAATGTAAAAGATCCCATGGGACCTATTGAAAGGGGTAGCGGTCCTTTATTTAACATGACATAAAAACATTTTTTACAAAATATACATATTTACAGGCACTTTAATTATTTCTGTTTGTTACTATTTATCATTTTCTTATAACACCCTTCTTGTTATTCTTCCATAAGTGACCCCAGACTCCCTGACTCCGTCTTCCACAAATGTAATCTGACTTTTTCCCAATGTATCTGCCAAAATCCATTTCTCATTAAACAAAATTTCATTCAGTCTTTCATTCCAAGTAACCCACATTACATAAACTAAATTCTTATCTACCATTCTCACATATTTGTTCTTTATAAACGTCCATACATTATCACACTCATATCCATATTGTTTATGTCAGTAATATTCTCAAAAAATGTTTCTTCACACAACATTTTCCAGATTTTTACCACTCCTATACATTTAAAAAAACACCCTCTGTTCTCCCTTCTTCCCCACAAAATAATCACACTTTCAAATTTCTTTTTATATGGCACGTTCCTCTTTACTGGTCATGTATTACTAGTCTCTATGGGAAATCCATACTCTCCTATCTTGGTACACTACTTTTCCCTTACTTTAATCACTTCTTGTAAATTTTCCATGGCTCTATATAATAATACTGTTTCATCACATCATACCACAGCCTTTTATCTTTCTGCATATCGTCAGATTTTATTTTCCTTGCTAGTATTTTGTCTTGGTGATGTTTAATGTCATCATTTACATATTGTGTTTCTCTGTTTTTCTTATTCTCATCTTACAGAGCTGTTTCTACTTATTCTGGAACATTCCTACTATTACATTTTCATTCCCTTCCTTTACCCACTTTAACAGTCTCTACAAATTTAAAGCAATAGGCTAAACGACTGGATTTAGCAGCCCTAATCCTTTTCAGATTCACTCATAACATACCTCGTGTTACTGATTTCAGTCTTGAATCCCCATATGAAAGAAAACACAAGCTGCACAATTCCATTTTCATATTTTTTCTGGGATCATATAAACATTTGACATATATGCTATTTTTCCCATTAAAACCAAATTTGCCTGCTTAACCCTTTTTCCTGAATGCTGATCTATATCTCCTTCACAGAAGACATATTTCTTTCACTTATCAAACCCTCCCATTGCATCCTAGCTACATCATTTTTTCTAAATGTTATACTTAACAAAGACACTTCATTTAAGATAAAATGCACCCCCGACAATTTTCACCACATCACCCATACCCCTACTTTTAGTTTTATTCAAGGTCATCCCCATTTCCTTTAAACATTAATTCAGACAAGTTAACAGTTCCCTCATCCATATATTGTTCTTAGCAACTACGATTATATCATCTGCAAATGTTAAAACTACTGGTATCACCAAGTCATTTTGGGTCTATGACAATGGATTGGATCCACTAAATATCGAACTGCTGGAAAATCGAAAACGCAGGTGATAGAAACACACTTTGTAGAGGGCTGCACTCCCCACCCCCGCTAAATATATATACTAACTCCGAGATCACACTACAGTGAGGAAAGGGCAAATTTCACGATTTTCACTGTACTGTGATCTCATAAAATGGGTTTCTATCACCAGCTTTTCGGTTTTCCGGCCGTTCGATATTTAGTGTATTCGATCCATTGGCATAGACCCCCTCATTTTGTGCCACATATCTAGCATCTTTCATTCTATAAGTGACTTTACTCTCGATGGCATTCATTATCAGTGCAAACAATATTCTACTCATGGGACATTCTTGTCTTATACCGCACTTCATGTGTAGTTATTTACTCAGCCACTCACTTCCTAACTCTCTCACTCATGTATTTTGATAGGCTGACATTGTGCACTCTAATAATTCTTTTACCTGTTCCATACGTATTCATAATATCCCACAAAACATAATGCCCTACTGTAGCAAACGCCGTCTTGCTAATATCAGCTACCATAAGTTTCACATCCTAACTTTTACTTATGATAACATCCACAATTTCTCTTACAACTAGTAACAACTCTCGACATCCCTTCCCTTTTATAGCACATATACTTCCTTCCATAACATCCCTTATCCCTCTCTTCTCCTCTGTATTATTCTCATACAAATGTTATAATCTGCGTTAGTTAGTGTGACGGGTCTCCACTTTTTTATTTCCTTCTTCTCATTTTTCTTCCATCTAAATTTGAATATCCCACTTGATAAGTCTTAATAAGCAAACCCTTCCATCAAAGATTCATTCAGTATATTTACAAAATATTATCTTTGCAAAATATTAGTTTCATGTACATTCCATGCCCTATACTGTCTGCGCCTCATACTGAATCAATATTTACTTTCCAAAGTACTACATCCAGTTCTCTAATAGTATCAAATTCTTCCTTAATTCATTCTGATTTTTTATTTACTTTCCAGTCTCTCTATTTTTCATTTTTTTACTCTTACTCATATTTCCCACATACTGTACTACAATATTCATAATTTACTTGTATGTTCTTTTTACCCCTCTTTTTACATTTTTCCTTTCCCTCAGTATACTAATATCCTCCTTTACTATTTACCCAAGTATTCATATACATTCCCCTTCTCCCTTGTGAATAATTTTTCTGACAAAACAATAATGCCTTAATTTTTTAATTTTTATATGTTTTCCATATCATAATACGCTCTTGTATTACTCTGTAAATTCTCTAATACATATCTGTGCATTTCCCATATCTCACTTTCACTTCCTTTCTTACGTCATCTTGCCATTGGGGAAAAAAAACACTGCTTATACTTCTTTTTAAATTTAGTCCACCTTTCAGACCAGTTTTTATAGAAGTCCTTCATGGTTATAATAGCTACCCATAACTGCAACACTTCCCACTCCCCAATTTCATCTCATAATTTCTCATTTATTCTTGTTATTCCCTTTCCTATTTTAATATACACCCTTTCTTCCATAACATCCATCTATATTACTATATGGTCTGAAAAAAACTGTCACAACTGTATAACCATCTGCTACCCCCAAGCCTTCCATAGCAATAACTAGCGCCTGGGTGTGGGTAACGCTGGAGAGCGGTGGTTGTGGTTGGGAGGGCCCCAGGAACAAATCCAAAAAAGCCAACTGGTAACACATTACCACCCCACACTAATATATTATTATTATATATATTTATATTATTAAATAAACTTTTAAATAAATTAAATAATAAACTACTGGCTTCATCCCTATGCCTAACCACTCTTCTGTTTGTCTGGCATCCTGGCGCATGTCTGAGTGTACTGCAGCGCCTGTGCAAAGCATCAGGGAGACAGCAAAATATCGCGAAAGCAAGATCTCCTTTTATTATTTCGCTATAGTTTATGGGTTTAACATAGCAATACAGCGTTAAATAAGAGCATTTTTAAGTTGTTTTTTTAAAACTTAAACTGTTAAAATTAAACCCATTTACCATAATAAAACAGCTAAATTAAAAAGAGATCTTGATCTCCTTTTTTTTTTTTTTTTTTATCGCTCTTGCTAATAATGGTTTAGGTTAGAGATATGCAGACAAATAAGCAACGACTGTCAGATCTTGACCCATTTTTTTTAAATAAATGTTAAACCCATTAGTATGGATAAAACAAAGTTTCGCTGGAGTTATTTCCATATAATCGAAAAAATAAATGACGGCGACCCTTTATTTTTCTCGAAGTATAACTGTTTTGCGGCCAATGGCTGGTGCCCGGCCAATTTTATAATTCAAAATAATCAATTTCAGATCCAAGTGCCACCCTTCTAGAAGTCTATTGACTTTTGTGCCACACAGCTAATTTACCACATTTTATTACTTTGTGTATTTTTTTCACATTTTCCCTTTCTTTTTACATCTTCCTCTTAAATCACAATTGACGTTCCCTGTGATTATAATTTTCATGTAGACCACCACATAGTTTAATATGAGATGAAACAGATTCTCTTTCCTTGCAAGTTATACATGCATATAACGTTATAATTCTATAAACATGTTATTTTTACCTCACATCCACCACAGTTAACCTTGCTGTCCTTACCAACAATACATCTTGCATTGCATTGTTTTTTATGCAATACAATCACTCCAGAACAACTTTCACTTCCTAAATTTCGTATTATATTTCCACCCCACAATTTTTCTGTTTGCAGTCTTTCTTGACTTGTCAGGAATCTTACATCCTCTAACAGAATAACATCCACATCGCATTTAACATAACATTCCAGTATGTCTATCCTTCTTATAATATTAATGATATGCTCACATTTACTGAAGGTACCCCAACATTGTTGGTTTTCTTTCTTTTTAATTTTGGGGAAATATTTTTAGATTTTTGTTGGTCGCCTCACAGCAAGAGGTTCTCCCGTTCGATTCTCGGCTGGAGCGCCTTCTGTGTGGAGTCTGCATGTCCTCCCCGTGGTCGAGCAGCATTCAAAAGACATGCGTGAATGGGTGTGCATTCGTTGAAGGTTAGGCGTCGAGCTGGCACCTCGGCTCAGTAAAAATCTACTGCCAATCATTAGCAGACCGGAGTTCCGCTGTGGCGACCCCTAACTGGGAAAAGCCAAAAGAAAACAACAACATTTTTAGATTTTTGTTTTCTTATTTTCACTCTTCTACAACTGAATATTGTTTTTCCTGGGTTTAGGTATAAATAATCCTTGATCATCAGAATCAGAGGTTTCACTGGTAGGATATCAAAAAATTATAAGTGTAAATCCCTTCTCCATACCTCTCTTTCTGTAAGCTCTCGCTCACCATGTTTTCATCTTCTACACTTTCTTCTTCACATAGCTCATCCTTGCTCGCAGCCTGTTGTCATCCTTCCTCGTGTACAGTTTCTTCCCTTTTCCCTTCTTTTTCATTGTTTATTGTATGCTTTTGACAATCAGTCTAAAAGTGTTCCTTTTGTAACAAAACATGCATTCAGGTACATGCCTTCTTGTCGTATGTACTGTCTTCCCACACTGGTTACAGTGTACCTTGTCACAAACACTAATTAAATGAGAAAAGGTCCCCCCCAAAAAATACAATTTAGGCTGGCCAGCATATCTTAATATCCCTCTATGACCCACCACATCCATGCTGCTGCTTCCCCTAGGCCTCTTCCTTGCTGCTGTAGGAGCCCTCCAGCACCATCTAGCAACTTCAAAGAGTAGGGGAAATTATCTGATACCTTGGCTAAATCTCTCCATCTAGTATAAATACTAACGCAGGTCTAAATCTCTCCATCTAGTATAAATACTAACTCAGGTCTAAATCTCTCCGTCTAGTATAAATACTAACTCAGGTCTAAATCTCTCCGTCTAGTATAAATACTAACTCAGGTCTCCCCTGAAAAGAAGTCACTTGCCTATTGGGAATAATCCGGTCAACAAAATGATAAATAAAACAAAAAGAACATTTTAAGTTGCTAGCTACGCCTTTATCCTCACATGCAATAAGATATGCTAAACTGATGGGCTTTATTACAACACTTCAACTTAGTTGTGATCGACTGTCAAAATAGCAAACACAACAGAACAAAATCACTCAAATATGAACAGAATTTGAAGTGAAAAAAACACTAGAAAATGAGTTTTTGTATGGGGGCTACTAGCCCACTGTACTCCCATAGTACCACTATTTATAATAGCTCCATGGTCGTATCATCTCGGGAAAGGGAGTAATCCGCCGCACACTGCTATCTTGATCTTGTGAGGGGAAAGACAGCATTTACACATTAATAACAGTCATATGCAAGTTGATTGTTTCTGCAATAAACATGTCTCTGCACACAAACTGATAATGTTATGACACAATAAAATATCGGCGATCCCTCTTATTACAGATTTCTTTTAAGACATGTTCACTGAACATTTTACAGAATATGACTTTTTTGCTACCTACTCCAAAGAAACCAGACATATTTTACAGGAATCAGATACAAGGAAATGTTTAGTATGAAAATGTAGCAGCTGACCTGTACACAATAAAGTAAGAAAAGGAAAAGTTGTTTTAAGTATTCTCCCTGTCTAAAGTAAATAGATTTCTGGACAGCTTTCAGAAGAGACCATATAAATCCCATACATCAGCCATCAGGATTATCACCTATCAAACCCAAATGTACAGTAACAGGACAAGATCTATCAGCCAGGGGATCTAAACTGAAGTCTTAAAGATAACCATGTCATATATAATATTATAAAACTGGAGAAGAGTCACACATTATTATGTACAGTTTTTCCTCCAAGGTTGCTGCCATGATTGCAACTACATTAGTAATAGCTTTACATAAGTTTGAATGATTAAAGACTCAGTCTTTCTATGAGAATGGATCTTTTGACTGGTGTTTCAGAAGAGAAACTACCAAAACAATTTCAGGATAATGGCAAAACTTGTTGATCTGATTATACTGGCAGCCTCTCTGGCTTCATGTCTAAAGTTAACAAAATTATGTATTTGGAAGGTTTCAAAACTAAGATAAAGTATCTGATCTCTCAAAAATGAATACTGGTTAAAAAAATAATAGCTGAGAGCTGCTCTATGATGAGTCCGATTTAACTCTCAATAGTTTATATTTCTGGTGTGAATTATAATTTTTACTGTACTGAGACTAATGTTGTATAAACTATTTGTTGCTGTTGTTTTTAGCTTTTGTTGAATTGTCTGTCATTTGCTTTGCATGGAACTTAGTTGTGGCTAAAATGGTGAAATGAGAAGCCAACATACCCAGCTAACTAACATAAGTTCATAGGTTGGTACTAGGCTATCGGCCCTAGGGCCTATACAAGCCTAGCCATAATTCCCTGGCTATTTCTTCCCACAATATTTACTTCCCTGGACCCCTGTCTAGCAGGGCGACTGACGTGATGCCCGGGGTGAATTTCCTATCTCCCATCCAATGGTCAAGGTTCCTTTTGAAGAGGGCCAAAGAGGCACTCTGCTTGATGTGTATGGGCAGTCTATTCCAGAATCTGGGGAGTCTCTGGGTCAGGAACCTATCCCTCCAGCATGTTTTGTTCATTGTGATGACAAGGTTTAGATCCCTGGAGCATGTGGCTCTGAGGGATTGGGATTTCTTTAACTGTAGCATGTCCAACAGCTCTGGGTTTGACATGGCTTTGTATATTAAGCAGAGATTCCTTCTGAGTAGAAGATATGTGACAGAGTATAGCTGGAGTTTTTTTTAGACAGTCAGCATAGGGCATCTGCTTTAGGCCAGTGATTCTTATAGTGAGGTAATTCTATGGCCTTTCCAGTTGTTGCAGATGTCTTGAGAGGTACATACCAAATGGGGCATTGTATTCTATAATGGGTCTAATAAGGGATGGGTACAGTGGGACAATGACCTCCTTTTTTCTGGATGAAAAGTCCTTAGTGATGAGGTGTGCAACATAGGAGGATTTCCTGACTGTTGTGACGATGTAGTTATTGAAGGTGAGACCACTCTCCACCTGTGTCCCTAAGTCTCTTATCACACTTTCGGTGTTTAGTATACTGCCACCTATGTGGTAATTCATGGGTACATGTTTTTTCCCAAAGGGGATAACTATACATTTCTTGGCATTGAGCTTGAGCCCATGGCTCAGGCACCAAGCATCTGTTTCTGTAAGGCCCTTTTGTAGAATATCCACTTAATTTGGGGATTCAATAATGGCTCCCAGTTTACAGTCATCTGCGAACTTTGTTAGCCAGAGTCCCTTAGTGTTGGCCTGTACTTCAGAGAAGTAGATGCCAAACAAGAGCGGTTCCAGGACTGAACCCTGAGGTACTCCACTTGTCATTTGCCTGGAGCTGGATTTGGAGTTGGCTATTGTTAAGTGCAGGTTCTGTCAGTAAGCCAGTTGGCAACACATTGAGTGATGTAGGGATTAATGCCCAGCTTAGTAAATTTATCTATGATTCCAGAGTGGATGGTTGTGTCGAAGGCCTTGGCAAAGTCCAGATAGGCTGTGTGGACCACTTTACCCTCGTTCACAGCTCTGGAGACTGATTCGAAGAAGTCAATCAGGTTCAGGAGACAGGATTGGCCCTTCACGAACCCAAACTGGGTGGGGCCAGTGTTTGAAGTTGCCAATGTCTTTGTTTATAAGTTCCATGATAATACGTTCCATGGCCTTGCAGATCAGGCTCGTCAGACTGATGGGGGGGGGGGGGTAGTTCCCAAGATCCAAGGTGGATCCCCCTTATGGAGTGGGATAACTGTAGCTGTGTGCCACTCAGTGGGCATGAAGCCTGAGGTGAGGCTATGAGTAAATATGACACTTAGGTGAGGTGCCAGTTCATTTTGTAGTTCATGTAGTACACAGCCCGGGATGTCATCTGGTCCCATGGATGCTGTATTCTTAGCTTTGGATAGTGCGTTTTTTACCTGTGTGGCCATTATTACCAGAATTTGGCAATCTTTTGGTATTGAGATGGGCCATTTAGGGGTTGAGATGAGGGTGAAGTTGGCACTGAACTGATCTGCCAGGATACTGGCAATATCCTTGGGATCAGTATATTTAATGCCATTCTGTTGCAGCTCAGAGCAGGTCTGAACATTGCCATTTTGATTCTTGACATAACTATAGAATGTCTTGTGGTTGTCTTTGGAATCTTTGGCAATTTTATTTTCATAACTAGCTTTGGAGGATTTTATGAGGGATCTTGGCTTCTTAATGAGGCTGGTAAGGGATTTATTTTTGCATTCTGGGATTTTCCTCTTTTCTGTAACAGTTTCTTCCTTTTGTTGTAAAGTTTGTTTATGGCAGGGGACCACCAGATTGGCTTCCTTTGTTTGGAGGAAAGCATTTTGGTTCTATTTGGGATGGCACGATTCATGCATGAGTGGATGTGCTCGTACAGTGCCTTAGTGTAGGATTCAGCAGTCGAACTTTCACTTCCTGTCTGCATGGGTGTCATGAAGTTTGTCACTTCTGACTTGAGTAGCATAAAGCTGGCTTTGGAGAAGTTTTTTACAGAGGTTTCCTTACTGGGGGGTGGGAGAGGCATGTGGATGTCAAAGGTGATTAGCTTATGGTCGGACCTGACCAACGAGGGGGTGACCATAGGTGTGAAGCATTGATTTCCCATGTTGGTAATGACCAGGTCTAGGATATTGGAGCCCCTGTTGGGACTATGGATTAGTTGATCCAGGGCATTGGAATTTATGAATTCCAAGAACCATTGGGCAAAGGTGCTGGTACATGAGTAGTTTTCACAGTTAATGGCAGGGTAGTTGAAATCACCCAGTATTAGGGTGTTTGGTTGTATCTTAATATTTTCCAGTATGTTTAGAAAGGTGTAGTTAGAATCTTGGGGCATGGTGGGGGATCTGTAGCAAGCTACAGTTTGGATTGTAGTCTTACCTAGTGTTAGTTGCACTTGGAGAATTTCAGACGCATTGTGTTGGGCAACTAGCCTGGTGGTGTGAATATCCTTGGTGAGTATGGACACGCCTTCTCCTTTAGTGTTTCGGTCCTGGTTTGGTGGCCGGAAAGTGTGGTAAGAGTTGTAGCCTGGTATTGCAGGGATGCTCTCTGGAGATAAATAAATTGCTATGATTTGAAAGGCAGTCCTTCTTCTAGTCCACTACTTTACCTATCCTCCCATGTCTTCCCTTCGCCCTTCTTAATTCTTAAGTCTTGGAGATGTTATACTGCCCTAATCCTACAACAGTCTTCTGCTTTAACTTTTACTGATACCGTGTTTAGCCTAGGTTCTTACTAGGTCTTTGCCCCTATTCCTTTCACAGGATGATGAATCTAATCTTCAGTGACCTCACATTTGCTGTCCTCTTTTATTCTTGAACAAGCTGTATCTACTGACCTCTGTATTCCACATATTCATCTCACTGGTCCTTTTTCCTGTGATACCAGCAATATCTACCTTCCCCACCTGAGACCCTGTTTGAAACTGCTGCCATATTTTTCTACCTGACTCCTTGGTAATAGTACCTAGTCATGCTTCAGGCCACAGCCTTTGTTCTTCTGCTATGTTGAATGTATATGTTTTTTTCTTTGTGCCGACTGACTGAGTACCCATCTTCTGCTTTTCTGTCACCCCCTCTTCTATCTTATTTAAATTTAAAAGGAGCAGTCATTGTTGTGAAGCTTTTTAACCCAGTTCTGTGGTTCCGTGTGCCACTGTTGCTTATGGGCTAGGATGGCACAGGTAACACGTCAGAGAATGCAATAGCAACCCTCCATCCTGGCATCTTTCTGCCACCTCCATTGTACCGCTTGTTACCACCACAGCCATCTCACAGCTCTTTAATGTTTACATACATAACAGCATGTGTCCATGCATCTTCCTTGCTGACCATCTTGGTTACATCCTCTAATGTCCTACAATGTCTTCATAGTCTTCATTGTCTTTAGGCGTGGTGCAGCAGTTAACATTGCCGCCTCACAGCAAGAGGTTCTCTGGTTCAATTATCAGCTGGGGTGCCTTCTGTGTGGAGTCTGCATGTCCTGCCAGCATTCGCATGGGTTTTCTACAGGTACTCCAGTTTCTTCCCACATTCCAAAGACATGCATCTGGAGCATTTCTCCCCAGGCCTCGCTGAAAACAGGCCCTGTCCCAGTCAGACTTTCCTAGTCAACAAATGTTAAATAAAAAAATAAAAATAAAATAAGTGCAAACCCAGAGGCTTGATCCATTGTCATCTTTCATGTCTTTACTGTCTCCCTTGTAAAAATTACCCCCCCCCGCCCTTGGTAAATGAGCCCTAATCTTCCAAACTTTATTCTTTTTCCCAAACTCTCTGTCCGCTCATGGGACAACACCAAACACATCACAGACAACAGACAACACACCAGTGTCTCACAAACACAGCCCATAAGACATAACAATAAATTCATACAGCCCATAAAGCACAAAATTAAACCAAACATACTAGTCATTGGCGACTCAATTGTGAATCACACCAATGTCCCCCTCACCAGGCTCGACAAGGAGAAGATCACAGTCAGTTGTCTGTCAGGTCCCAGAATCTGCCACATCATGCATGCACTTAAGTCTCTCCACAACAGGTGCAAGTATGACTCTGTCATTGTCACATCATGCACACACTTAAGTCTCTCCACAACAGGTACAAGTATGACTCTGTCATTGTCACATCATGCACACTTAAGTCTCTCCATAACAGGTACAAGTATGACTCTGTCATTGCCACATCATGCATGCACTTAAGTCTCTCCACAACAGGTACAAGTATGACTCTGTCATTGCCACATCATGCATACACTTAAGTCTCTGCACAACAGGTACAAGTATGACTCTGTCATTGCCACATCATGCACACACTTAAGTCTCTCCACAACAGGTACAAGTATGACTCTGTCATTGCCACATCATGCACACACTTAAGTCTCTCCACAACAGGTACAAGTATGACTCTGTCATTGTCACATCATGCACACACTTAAGTCTCTCCACAACAGGTACAAGTATGACTCTGTCATTGCCACATCATGCACACACTTAAGTCTCTCCACAACAGGTACAAGTATGACTCTGTCATTGCCACATCATGCACACACTTAAGTCTCTCCACAACAGGTACAAGTATGACTCTGTCATTGTCACATCATGCACACACTTAAGTCTCTCCACAACAGGTACAAGTATGACTCTGTCATTGTCACATCATGCACACACTTAAGTCTCTCCACAACAGGTACAAGTATGACTCTGTCATTGTCACATCATGCACACACTTAAGTCTCTCCACAACAGGTACAAGTATGACTCTGTCATTGCCACATCATGCACACACTTAAGTCTCTCCACAACAGGTACAAGTATGACTCTGTCATTGTTCATGTTGGTGTGAATGACTTGAGATGTACCTCCTGATACTATGAGATGAGAGAGTTGAGCTGTGGAGCATCAGTTGTGTTCCAGGTATGACCTAAGCCCTAAGCAGCATCCTACCTTTACCATGATGCCACAATACAAACAAAAAATATTGAAAACAAATATTGGGTTAGTTTTTTTTTTGGTGTTGATCCAAGGGATCCTGTCCACTTGGGATGACATGGTTGACAGGCCTCGATGCTTTGCCAGAGATGGCCTCCACTTGTCACCCCTGTGATTCAGGATTCTGGACAAGGCTCTAGCCTCCCCCATTGTGCCTTTTTAGGCAATGTCCTACAGACAAATCTTCCAACATAAAAGATCTGTCAAAAAGCAAATTGAAGGTCATGCTGCTTAACGCTAGGAGCCTTAACCTGAAAATGCACTCACTGGAGGCTCTCCTAGCACTGGGAGATGCTGACATCTGTGCAGTCACATAAACTTGGTTCAAGGCTGCAGAGAACACCCCTGACTTACCAGGCTATACCACATTCCAACCCCGAAATGAGGTCAGGAAGATTAAGGGTGGTGGAGTTTCTATTCTCATTAAAGACAAGCACACCTCCAGACTCGTTTGCCAGCATGATGCACTACAACTTCTCCAAGTGCAATTGACAATTGGAAAGACACCCATCTAAGTTATGGCCAGTTATAGAGCACCTTATATGACTCAGGACACCCACTCCTCCTACCTGGACCTACTTGACTCCATCAAGGTACCCCCTAACACCCTGATCCTTGGTGATTTCAACTACCCCACCATAGACTGGGTGAATTATTCCTGTACTAATGCACTCATCCAACAGTTCCTTGATTTCATCAGTTCTAACACGCTAGACCAGCTTGTCTCATGCCCCACAAGGGGAGATAGCATTCTAGACTTGGGTCTCACCAACATGGGTGCCTGCTGCACCACCCCTCATAGTAAGTTCTTCCCTGGTGAGCTCAGACCATCGGTCTGTCTCATTCAAAGTGCCTTTCCTATCCAACCCCCCCCCCCCCCCTAAGCTGTAATCAGGCTAAAAAACTTCTCAAAACCTGACTACAACCTTCTAATGGAAGGTATCAGTAGTCTCACACCACCGCCCCCTCAGAGAATGCAGACAATATGCTGAACAAGTGCAGTATACAAGCACCTGTACAACTGCATGGACTCAGCCATACCCAGCAGAACTAAAACCTGCTCCTCAAGGAAACACAAACCTATGTGGTGGACATCCTCTATCAACAGGCTTGACAACAAAAGGAAGAAACTGTTGTCCAAGGATAAAAGGCACAAATTCCCAATTGGAAAATCTCCCTCCTTAGCCTCAACAAGTAAATTAGATCACTAGTGAAAACCACTAAAAGCCAGTTATAAATCTAAACTAGCCTCCAAAACAAAGGCTAACCACAAAGCCTTTTTCAGTCACATCAGAAACCTCCATGGCTAAGCCAGGTTTGTTCTAAATTAGTTCTTAACGGTGCCACTTACACTGATCCTGTTGACTTAGCAAACCTGCTACCAGACAGGTTTAGCACAAACTTCACCCTCTGTCCCCCCAAAGGCCCATTTGACATCCCCTATACTTGCCCCACACCTCCCATCTCCATAGATCAAGTGTTAAAGGCCCTATCCAAGGCAAAGAACACATCTTCCATGGAACCTGAGAGTATCCCAGGCTGTATTCTGCAACATTTCCAGCAAGAACTAGCCTTGCCATTGAGCACCCTATTCAACCATAGGCTAAGTACAGGCTTCATTCCAGCAGAGTGGAGAACTGCCATTGTCATTCCTTTGCACAAAGGTGGTGCCACTACTGACCCTGGAAACTATCATCCCATTAGCTTGACAAGTTTGATCTGTAAGGCCATGGAGTGCATTATTATGGACCTCATAAACAAGGACATAGGCAATCTTCAAGCACTTGACCCCATCTAGTTTGGATTTGTTAAGGGCAGATCTTGATTGTTGAACCTGGTTGACTTTTATGAGACTGTCACCAAGGCACTGGATGAGGGAAACTTAGTACACACAGCATACCTTACTTGGCCAAAGCCTTTGACACAATCCTCCACTCATGCATCATTGAAAAGCTAACAGAACTTGGCATAAATCCCTCTCTCATCAGGTGGGTGGCCAACTGGCTCACTGATAGGACCCACAAGGTGAAAATAGGTGCCACTACCTCCGATAGCAGACCTATCACTTGTGGTGTCCCCTTGGGATCTGTCCTGGGACCCCTATTGTTTGGCATCTACTTGTCAGAGGTCCAGGCAAAGACAAAAGGCCTGTGGCTGACCAAGTTTGCAAATGACTGTAAGATGGGTGCTGTCATTGACTCCCCAAATTATGTTAACATTCTTCAAGAGGGTCTCACAGCAACAAATGATTGGTGCCAAAGTCATCACCTTAATTTGAATGCAAAAAAATGTATTATCATACCATTCGATAAAAACATGGCTCCTACTGATTACCACATTAACGGCAACCCCCTAAACATACAATCTGTGGAGAGAGACCTGGGTACACAAGTTGACAACAATCTCACATTTGACCATCATGTAGCGACAGTGGTCAGAAAAGCCTTTTACTTAGTTCATCTCAGAAGTAAAGGGATTGCATCCAGAAAAAAGGAAATTATTACCTCTCTGTACTCCTTCCTCATTAGGCCAATAATTGCGTACAACTCCCCGTTTGGTATGTACCTCTGCAAGCACCTGCACCAACTGGAAAGACCACAGAAATACCTCACAAAGAGAATCCATGGCCTCCAATATCTGTCCTATGTGGACAGGCTCAAATCACTATCGGTCTACTCTGTATCATATAGATTGCTCATAGGTAATTTGTGTCTCACCTACAAGGCAATCTGAGACTCTACTCTACTTGAGATGCTCCATACGTAGTACCCGATCGAAAGGCTTAAATCTAATATGTGACATTAACAAAACCTGCAGGAGAGACAGATTTGTCTCCCAAAGGCTGCCCCATCTGTGGAATAGACTCCACATACATGTCAAACAAAGTACATAGCTGACCCTCTTCAAGAGCAACCTTAATTAGTGGATGGCCAACCACAAATTTGTCCCAGGGGTTCCACCTTTGTCCCTCACTGACAGGGGCGACAGGTGCTGACTGAGGTTTCTTTTTGGGGATAAACTCTTGGCTAGGCTTGTAAGGGTCCCAGAGCCATTAGCCTAGTAATCTCCTAGGATCCTATGATTCCTGTCCCACATTACTATTCTTCTATAGTCTAAAATACACATAAAGCCCACGACACTATATTCTAGTTAAAGTAAGTCATATTCAGAGCTAGAATAACAAACATAATGTGTAAAAAGCAAAAATGCAAAACAAGCTTGCAAAAAATGAAATATCTTGGAAAGTGTAGTCAATCCTGAGCTGGAAACAGATCAAATAAATGTTAAAGCTGTTCAGAGAATGTCTTTGCCTGAATGCAAAAGAAGGCATTGAAATATCTTGGGTATAGCTGCGTAAGTTTATTCAGATCATATCAGATCATACATATTATTTCACCAACAGAACCATTATGCCTTGGTGTAGTATTGTGTTGACAGTAAAGGCACATAGAAACATTGAATATCCCAAAGTAAAAGTTAATGAAGACACCACTTTGGACATGTTGTGATGAAAAAACAAACAAAAACGGAATAGACCGTACTGTTGCAAGATCAGGCTCCTGAAGCATATACTTTGAAATAAAGGCCCAATGAAGAGCAAATATACTGTCATACAGAAAAGGAAATGTTTGCAAACGTATGTTTTTCAGAGATTTTTATCAGTCTACAGCTAGAATGCAGGTCTTATTAGTGTCAGCGTTAGCCACTAGAGATGGTAATAAGTGCAAATGATGAATAGTGCTCTAGTAAGAGCTCCGAGTCTGTTGATGAAACTGTAAAAATAGTACACTGAAATAAAGTGCAAACCACAAAGAGAAATATACATTGTAAATCACCTTTCCAGAGCACATGTTGCAATGACTACAGCTAGAAAAGTGTTAGCACACTTTATACATGCCTGCAGACTTCACACTGAGAATAGAAAAAGAATATATCAACCAGGCGTCCACTTCCTTAAATCAACACAACAAATCCTCAGCTGTTGTCATTTGGAAACTTTGTAGCTACCCTCATACAACACCGTCTGTTATGCAAGCACTACACCCACAACACTGCATAAGGAGGCCAACTTTGCCATTTAACACATTTGTCTGCTCTCTATCTGAGGATACTACAAAAGTCTGTAAAAGCTTACCCACAGCCACAGCTACGTGGATGTGTTGAAGATTTCTGTATATCACAAGAGCTGTTTTCTATTACCATCATCTTCTGTAAAGGAATATCAAAAACCAGTTGCACCACTCCCCGACAGTGAGTTGTTTCCTTTTGCTGTGCTGGCTAACTACATTGTTAATGTGCATCTTTCACTCTCGGTCTTCTTCTGTAGTACAGATAAATAAAGCCCCTACTGTGCCTTGCAGCATGAATTCGACCAGTGGCTAAGGTGCTGAAGCTGCTAGGTGAGTGGGGGAGTATAGGACTAAGTGGTCAATGCCAGCTTTTGCACATCCTGTGGACAGGGAAATGGTTAGGTACACTCCTGTAGTGACACCTAACAGAAGCTAGATATATAATAATTGTTATGTTGGTGTGTGTGTGTGTGTGTGTGTGTGTGTGTGTGTGTGTGTGTGTGTGTGTGTGTGTGTGTGTGTGTGTTTGGGGCTATATATGTTCTGAGGTCACAAAGCTGCAGTATTGGCTTTATTTGATTAGATCCCTCTCTGTCTCACCTGCAATAACCTGCACAAAGATGCACCCACTCAGCTGTTTTATTCAAGACTTGGAGAAGCATAGGAAGCCCTGAACTGCAAGAAACAAGCTTTTCATCAAAAATGGAAGAAAGAAAAGCTGCACTGAGCTGTGCTGAGCTGTGCTGAGTGCACCAACACTGTTGAACTTGGCCTGTAGTGGGTTGCCAGTGCAAAAGCATTTTTATTCCTGTAGGAGACTTGCAAAATCTATGTAAGCTTCGAAATCTAGATCTGATGTTGAAGTAACTTGTGCTAAGCACAAATAAACACACCTTAGTAAAGGCGTAGCTGGTTCAACTAATGTGCTGTACCAGTCCCACACTGTTGCACCCCACCCCAATGCAAACTCAGCTCTTCCACTGAAAAGCAGTAAAAAAGGTCTGCTCCTCACCAGATACACATCCCCACCCTGCTACCCTGGAACCAATCAGGTTCCATTTCTGTGCTCTGACCCCCAACCCTCATTCCTCACATTTTTGTTGCTTCAATGTAGCAAGCAGTTTCTACATTTTATGCTCTGCATGGAGCACTACAGCACTTAGGTTTTTGTTAAAACAAAATGTTTTAAACTGTATCAGACTGCTTGCTACAGTGTAGGTTTTAAGGTTAGTAATATTTCTTTTTTCCTGATTGTAGAAATTGAGACTTGTTTGAGTTCAAGTGTTTTGGGGACTAACAAATGAGGAGAAGAACGTGTGTCTGCCTGTGTCGACGATATAATGAGAGGTTACTGTTTGGATGAAGTGAGTATTGAATTCACTGACTATACTGTCAGTTTGGTTACATGAAGTAAGTGTAGGTTGTGTTGGTGAACTGGGTTTTTACAGCTGGTTGATTGTAGTCCAAAAAGCTTTGGGATTGCTGTAATTTGCTGCCTTTATATTACTACTGTAGTTTTTTATTAGTTTTGATTTAATTTTTGTGGAGTTTCTGAGATGTTTATACTGCTGATATGCAGGTATAATTTTAACTTGCTGCCATTTTTCCAGGCTGTGTTTATCTCATTCATGAGCAATTCAGTGTTTTTTTGAAATCCAGGGTGCTGAATTCAAATTTAATTCTTTTGGTTCTTATTGGGGCTAGTTCATTTAGTATGTTAAGTAATATTGAGCTGAACACAGCTACGGCTTCCTGAAGTAGAAGGGTTTGAAGAGCCCACCAGCTGACTGACTTTAGTGCTGCGATGAACAGTTCCTTACTAAAGAAAGACAGCTTATGAGCAAGGTTGTGTCAATGCAGTTTTTGATTAGGTTCAAGATGCTTTATTGTAAAGCTGGATGGATGATCAAGTAAGGTATCAGGTAAGGCACCTGTTGAAAGGATTTTGTTTGGGGCATTAGAGACAATCCAATATAAAGTAGAGGGTCTACCAGATTTTTTCTTGTACCTTAAAGTTGAAATAAGCTGTGTGAAACCATTTAGATTAATGATATTAGAAGGTCTGTTACTATCAATAGTTTTCCAATCAGTATTTTGGTCTCCTGAAATTATTATTTCAAGTATGATGTTGCTTGATGCCCAGGAGGTAAGTTTTCCAGAGGTAACTATGTTATTTCCTGGGGGAAATAAGCTCCTATAATGCAAAGACAATGATTAACTTGTCTAAACCTCAAAGGTTCCCCAAAACATAACATGGGCACAAAGCACAATTAGCAAGTTAAGCCTACCTCCTCACATAGTGGAAGAAATCCCAAAGTCACAGATGCCTAGCCCGTAAGGCAGGCCTCTACCCAACCAAACATTCTAGTTAAGGGTAACTCAACTGTAAGACATACAGATGTACCTCCAACCTGTCTGAACAAAGAAAGAGTGAAAATTGCTTGTCTGGTGCCAGGATCAATCAAATCACACACACACTTGAACAACAGGTACAGGTATGACTGTCAGTATATGAGTCATCGATGACTTGAGATGTACTTCCCTTCACTGAATGACTAAAGTCATGATATGTCCCAGGCAGGTATAATCTATAATCCGATAACAGCAGCATTCTGTCTTCTTCAGGCATTATGCCACCATAGGAGCAAAAAAAAAATTTGCTTCAATAACTGGCTAAATTTTTGGTGTCATTCAAAGGGGGAGTCCAATATTTGTCGGCTTGGGAGGATATAATCAACAAACTATGCTGCATTGCCAGGACTGTTCATTATCTGTCCCCTCTAGGGATTAGATTATTGGTAAAGACATTGTCCACCCCTATAGAGGCCTTTTTAGACAGATAAACCTACCAACATAAAGAAGCAAGTATGAAGGTATTACTGAACAATGCGGAGCCTAAACAAAGCCTCCCACTCTCAGTATGAAGGTATTACTGATCAATGCTAGGAGCCTAAACAAAGCCTCCCACTCTCAGTATGAAGGTATTACTGATCAATGCTAGGAGCCTAAACAAAGCCTCCCACTCTCAGTATGAAGGTATTACTGATCAATGCTAGGAGCCTAAACAAAGCCTCCCACTCTCAGTATGAAGGTATTACTGATCAATGCTAGGAGCCTAAACAAGCCTCCCATTCTCAGTATGAAGGTATTACTGATCAATGCTAGGAGCCTAAACAAAGCCTTCCACTCTCAGTATGAAGGTATTACTGATCAATGCTAGGAGCCTAAACAAAGCCTCCCACTCTCAGTATGAAGGTATTACTGATCAATGCTAGGAGCCTAAACAAAGCCTCCCACTCTCAGTATGAAGGTATTACTGATCAATGCTAGGAGCCTAAACAAAGCCTCCTATTCTCAGTATGAAGGTATTACTGATCAATGCTAGGAGCCTAAACAAAGCCTCCTATTCTCAGTATGAAGGTATTACTGATCAATGCTAGGAGCCTAAACAAAGCCTCCCACTCTCAGTATGAAGGTATTACTGATCAATGCTAGGAGCCTAAATAAAACCTCCCACTCTCAGTATGAAGGTATTACTGATCAATGCTAGGAGCCTAAACAAAGCCTCCCACTCTCAGTATGAAGGTATTACTGATCAATGCTAGGAGCCTAAACAAAACCTCCCACTCTCAGTATGAAGGTATTACTGATCAATGCTAGGAGCCTAAACAAAGCCTCCCACTCTCAGTATGAAGGTATTACTGATCAATGCTAGGAGCCTAAACAAAGCCTCCTATTCTCAGTATGAAGGTATTACTGATCAATGCTAGGAGCCTAAATAAAACCTCCCACTCTCTACAACCCTTCTCGCCCTGGAGCACATAGACATCTTTGTATTTACTGACACATGGTTTAAAACAGTAGAGAGCACTCCAGCCTTGCAGGGCTATAACACCTTCACATGTTTAGGCCAACTACTGTGCAAGAGGGGAAAAATGTGGAGGTGTCTCAGTCTTCATCCAGAAGAGACTCACATTAGGGCTGGTAAGGCATCATGATGCACTGGAGCTTCTTCATGTCCAAGTGACCATCAGAAAGCTCGTTTACCATACATTAATTAGCTAGCTGTAGTACTCCCTCCAAGACCCAAGAAAGCCACAATACCTATTTATAAGAAATAGAATCATTTAGTATTAAACCCATCCCTCATATACATTTGTTACTTGTTAGGTCTGACCATAAACCATTTACTTCAAAATAAAATTGAAACTCTTTCCACCCACAGTACCCATAGAAATTTCTCTAAGGCAAACTACTTACTCCTAAGTGAAACATTGGCAAGCTTCAAATTCTGACCAAATGCAGTGAACTCCACTGAATACTTATTTATTTATTTATTTACTTACTTATTTGTCCTTATTTTGACCAGGTTAGTCCCAATAGGCTAGTAGCCTTTTTTCGGGGTAGACCCGATGTGGTATTTATACTACTAGCAGAAATTTAGCCGGGGCATTGGGGAACTTCCCCTACTCTTTTCAATAGATGCCACGGGATCTTTTATAACCACCTGAGCTACCACCAACTCAAGCAGATGGGGTCTTAATTTAATGTCTCATCCGAAGGACGGATAAGGAATATGCAGAAATGTATACCACCACACTATACCGGAATGTGAGAGCTGCATAGTTGCAGCTGAACACTATAAGAACAAGGGCAGGGCAAACCCCAGAACAACTTCACACTAGTGGAACCATAATATCATAAAGCTTTATAATAAAAGGAAGAGAATTTTGACCAAAAGTAAGAGGAGTAATTCCAATGATAGAGTCCTTATCACCAAAATAAACAAGCAATTCAGGAGCTTAATGAAATATACCAGATACAACTCTGAAGTTAAAATAGCCACCCAAGCCAAAGATAATCATGACGTTTTTTACTTAAATTCATAATCTGAGAAGCAGAACATAGCAATCTGCTGTGCAGATTGTGAACAATGCTGCCCACATTGGGGCTGAAAATATAACAGTCCTACTGGTTGACAAATTTGGCTCAAACTTTATTGATCATCTGCATGATAATTCTTTCCATGGCTTTACATATAAGACCAGTGAGACTTACGGGTCTGTAGTTTCCAGGGTCTGTAGATGGTCCACCTTTGTGCAGAGGGATGACTGCTGCTGTTCTCCATTCATGAGGCATGAAGCCTGTTTGCAGTTTATAAAGAAACTGTTTTCATCCTGAAATATGACACGCTGACATCTGACACCTGCTGGTTTGAACTCAGAATGCAATTGGAAAATGCTTAAATAATTAAGTTAATGGATTTTATGTCTTAGTTGGTATTAATTGATTGATTAGTATGATTATTTAAATGTGGAACAAATGGTGCTTTTCTATACTCTTGAAAGCCATTTTGCT
Organism: Protopterus annectens; assembly: GCF_019279795.1. Lineage (NCBI taxonomy): Eukaryota > Metazoa > Chordata > Ceratodontiformes > Protopteridae > Protopterus > Protopterus annectens. The sequence goes on from NC_056745.1 coordinate 1,498,728,455, forward strand.
GAGGCGCTAGAGTCTTTTAGTTTCTCTGGAATAAAAGTTTTTGGATTTTTACTGGGCGTGGTGACTTTATTTTTAAGAAGGAAATACTGTTTGGCTAACTAAAGTTTAAAAGAGACGTTGAAATAGAAGAGGTCAAACTATAAGAGACACTCTAGCAGCAACTGGAAAGTGATTCAGTAGGTGACACAAATAAGCTCTATTATATTGCAAGGCAAAGACAGAAAGATGAAGAAGATAGTCATCAGGCACCCTAAAGAAGGGGTGCCAGAGACAAGCTGCTCACCAGTCCAAAGGACATCAAAGGCAGATGGAAGGAGTACTTCCAGCAGCTTCTGAATGAAGAAAACCCCACAGAAGCTGTACTGCCCCAGACACAGTCTACGATGAGAGAAGAAGAGGAGCCCACCCTAGAAGAAGTAAGAACAGCACTAAGGAAGATGAAGTCGGGGAAACCAGCAGTTCAGATGAAGTCACTACAGCTATGAGTAATGGCCCCTGCGCCTACTGTTAACAGCACAGAGAGAAATGCATAACCCAGTTGAATGGAAAATAAGCTTACTAGTGCCATTGTACAAGAAAAAAGGGGGCATCCATAACTATGGGCAGTAAAAAAGCATTAGACTCCTGGCACATTGCATGAAAATTTTGGATAGGGTGAGTGATAAACAAATATGCAAGGCAGTAGAAGGTACGATGGAGATGAGACAGTTTGGATTGCAGTGAGACAGTTTGAAAAAAAAACTAGAGATTTATTTACTATTTATTTATTTGTTTGTTTGTTTTGTTTTGTTTTGTTTTGTTTTCTGGGGAAGTCCATCTATGAACTGAAATGCCCATTTTCAGCAGAGGCCCAGGGAGAAAAACTCCAGAACAAGGACAGAAATGTATTTTTGACAATTCAAAAGAAAACTGATGATAAAAAAAACATTATTTACAAAATGTTTCAAAGCAGAGTCAACAAACATTATTTACAAAGCATATCAGATTAAGGAAATACACATTTTCAAGATACTTTGAGCATAATCAAACATACTGCAATAGTGGATAGAGTTAGGATTGCAGACTTCACACAGTAGGTGTGGTACAGTTGCATAGTTTATTAGTTTAATAGTGCACTCTTCAAATCTACACTAAATGTTACCTCAGACCTCATACAACCACCCCAGGTCAATAAAGCAGAAATACTTTCTACCAAGTTCCAAATTAATAAAAACGAATGTATAAATATTGTCTGCTTGTTCATTCCCCCAGGAGATAATACCAATATACCCTAGAAGACATCCTCCACTGGTTATCTGATAACTATCAACAAGAAACCATAGTAGTTGGAGATTTTAACATTGACTGGAACACATGCTCCTCACAATCTCCTACCACCTATGTAAACCTGCATGGGTTCATGCAGGTCATATCCACCTCCACCAGGATAGGTAAACTTAATCACAAAGAAACTACACTAAACTGGGTACTAATCAACAGCCCCCCCCCAAATGTATACATCAGGGACAACCCCTGATGGCTTCAGTGATCGCTTTCTCACCTTTATTTGTAAACACAAAACCTATAATTCACATTAGCCCACCTATAGAACAGTAAGAAATAATAAGAGCTTTAATCCTAACAAATTTCAGGACAAACTCAAATCATGCAATTGGTCTGCCCTAAAACACTTGCCCCTAGATGAAGCTGTTTCTTACTTTAATAATAAATTCCTTACCATCCTCGACTCTCATGCTCCTGCATGCTCCACTGGGACCAAAACAAAAGTTGCCCCATGGTTCTCTAAAGACAACAAATCAAAAATTATAGTCAGAAATAAGCCATGGGCTACATGGCGTGCTACAAAAGCCCCTCTAGGTGAAATAAAATGTTGGCAAATAAGGAATGAGACAAAAAGATCCATTTTACTAGATAAACAAAACTACTACTTCCATCTCCAGCAAAGAAAGCAAAATAACCCTCAAAAGTTCTGGTCAGGTATAAATAAACTACTGCACCCAGGTCAAACCCCCACTCCACCTCCCTCTGCCTTTACTGATAAACTACCAGAGGATGTCACTAATACCTTTAATAGTTTCTTTACTGTGACTATCCAAGCCCTAGCTAGCCAATTACCCCTGAACACCTCTAACATACAGGATACCATTCCCAGTACCCAGCCCTCCTTTAGCTTCCATCCAGTCTCTACATCCTTCATTTGTACACTAATTAAAAATTAAAACCTACTACCCCAGCTGCTGACCTTCTCCCTGCTGAATATTTGCAAAAAGCTGCAGATACTATAGCGTATGCCATTTCCATTCTAATTAATCAGATCATATCAGAAGCTACAGTCCCCTCTATCTGGAAAATATCTCGTGTCATACCCCTCCATAAAGGTGCTAGCTCTACTGAATTATTTAATTATAGACCCATAGCCATCTTGTCACATCTGGAAAAAAATATGAAAAAGTGCATCCATAAATAACTTCTGCACTATCTAATCCAGAACAACCTACTGGCTAACTCTCAGCATGGCTTCAGGCCACATCATAGTACCACCTCAGCCCTCCTCACCTTCTCCAATGCTATAAACTATAACAAGAACAACAACAAATTATCATCATCCCTTTTTTTGGATCTCGCAAAGGCTTTTGATATGGTTAACCACCATGTACTCATCCACACCCTGACAACAATGTCTCTAGGCAATCACTCTCTCCAATGGTTTCAATCCTGTCTGTACAATAGACAACAAGCCATCCTATGGCAGAATAAACTATCTAAGCTCCTACCCAACACCCTAGGTGTCCCCTAGGGGTCTATTCTTGGACCTCTTCTGTTTCCATTTTTATTAATGACCTCCACATTGTCATCCCAAAAGCTAACTGCATTCAATATGCGGATGACTCCACACTGATCTGAACTGCCACCTCCCAAACAGAGCTGCAGGCAGTTACTCAGAGTGCTTTTAACTTAGTTGAAAATTGGCTTGCTGATCGCTGTCTGATTTCAAATCCCAACAAAACAAAGCTCCTACTTTTCTCCCCCACCCAAAGATCCCTGGTGTTATTTCTCTCCATTAAGTTTAATAATGGTACCATAATCTCCCCAGATGCCCACACAAAACTCCTAGGAGTTATTGTAGACAACAATCTTAAATTTGATGTGCACATCAAAAAAACTATCAAAACCATTAATAAAACACATCGCTCCCTATATAGGGTAAAGCCATTCCTAACCCCACCTGCTAGTACTGCCATTGCCCGCTCCCATCTACTCTCTGCCCTCTTCTATGCCTCCCCTTTACTTGCCAATTTAAACAAAACTGAACTTAACAAATTCTCTAGGTGCTATAATAACATAGCTATATTTGCCACTGGCCTGCCCTATAGAACACATCACTGTAAAAACCTAAAAAATCTTTGATGGCTAGAACTACCTAGGCAGATTCAGTATAACCAACTTACTGTGGCTCATAAAGTACTTAACCAACCTGAAAATACACCTGCACTGAAAAACATTATCTATCCCCACTCCAACCTCAGACCACTTCACTCATCTAATAGACTGGTAGTACAAACCAGCCAGTGACTCCCTGTTCGCCATCTCTGTTAGCAAAACTTGGAACTCACTGCCTGCTGACATTACCCTAGATACTACCCTCTAATTTCAAAAAACTCTCAAGCAGTATTTCAAGTCTCAGTGGTTATGTCCTTGCTCCAAGCCTGACTAAATATTTAGTCTTACTTGTGTACCAATACTATTTTTTAAATCAAACTCATTTGTGTTTTAATTGTTAAGCCATATTATAAGTTTGTGAGATTATATAACTTTCAGAGTCTGTAAATTGTGTTTAATTTGTACTATGTTAAGTTTGCTTGTCTAACTACCTTTGGAGCTTTTCTCCCTGGGCTTCCGCTGAAAATGGACATGTATCTAGTCGGACTATCCCGGTCAACAAGTGTAAAATAAAAATAAACAAATAATAAATAGTTGCCAGATGATATTTTAGGGCAGATTTGAATTGTTGCAGGTTAATTCAAATCTTTATTGGTTTGGAAGTTTGTTCCATTACTTGGACATGGTGACAGAGAATAGCAAGTCCAGTAACAATTATTAGATTTATTAGCAAAGGTTAGTTTAAGTTCTGAGGAAAGTGTCCAAATGGGCTTTCCTAGACTTGGAAACAGCATAAGACAAGGTCCCAAGAAAGCTGACCTGGCAGTCTTGCAATGGTTTGAAGTCCCAGAAACATTGGTAGAATTAGTGCAGGCTATATACAAAGACCCAATGACGCAAGTACAGTGTTCAGACTCAAAGGAGTTCCCAGGGGGAATGGTTGAGCACCGGATCAGTTCATACTGGTGATGGAGTACATCAGCAAACAGGTTGAAGGGGACAGATGACAAAGCTACCATACATAGACAATGAATGTGCATTACAGGGAGATTCTAAGCAAGAACTTCAACAAATGATAGGGAAACGGAATACAAAACTTAAGGCACACAGGATGAAACTGAGTACAGACAAGACCACTGTAATGGCAGTAAATAGGGTAAATTAGAAGAAGCTGAGAAACAAGACAGAAGGGAAAAAAGTGCAACAGGTTACCAGCTTCAAGTATCTCTCAGGCACAGTTAGGAAAAGAGAGGTCTGAATGAAGAAGTCAAAGCTGAAGGAGTAAAGACATACAAAGTGATAAACTGAAAATTCTAAAATGTATTCCCAGACACAACAGATTATAGATATATTTACAAAACCTTATGCAAAACAGCTTGGCTGCACAAAAGGAGAGATAAGTTGTCCTAGTGACACCCAGGTAACCTCAGATACTGGAATCAAATTAGATTATATTGAAAAAAGAGCTGCACAAACTGGATCCAAACAAAGCACAGGGAGGAGACTGAATTAGTAACAATGGCCTAAGAGCACTTCATCAAGAACTTACAGTACCATTATATCTATTATTCATTAGGTCATATAAATATGGGGAGAGTCCTCAAGATTAGAGACATGTCTTTAAGGAAAAGGGGAGTAGGACATACTCATAATGATATGGATCCTTAAGTCTGCTTTCATGTTGTGAAAAAACAATGGAGAAGGTAATATTGGATAAGTTATTGTCAGAACTGGATAGGTTGGGACTTGAAACCATATATCAGCATGTATATGTTGAAAACAGATCTAGTACCACCTGTAACATGATGTTCTATAACAATATAATAACAGCTATGAATGAAAATTGTGCTGTGATGTGATTTATATAGATTTAATTTCAGCATTTGACAGGGTCATGCACAAAACATTGATCAATAAATTAGAACAAGTAGGTATTGATGTACTCTTGATAAGATGGATAGCTGCATGGCTTACAAATAGGACATGGCAAGTATACAGCAACTGGACAGATAAAATTCAGTCAGGGTGTCCCACAGAGCACTGTCCTAGGGCCTTAGTTGTTTGGATTGTATCTTTCAGACCTAACCTTTTCATCTGAGGTGTTCCAGAGTTTATATGCAGGTAACCCGA